>NC_067401.1:140687361-141021527 GCF_016432865.1 Antechinus flavipes | reverse complement strand
AGTTTCAGGGCAGAGAGGAGCACTGGTGATTGGTCACGAAGAAGGAGATGCCCTAGTCACAGTTCCAAAGCAGAAAAGAGTGCTAGAAATTTTGGATGCAGTGGATCAGAGGTCCTTCCTGGGTAAAGATCAGAACACAGATAGGAAGAGCAATGACCATGCTTCTTCTAGAATCACATCACCTTGGAAGCACCAAAAACTTGCGGACTCTCAGAACTGAAGTTTGGCACAATACCTCCCCACCCCCAGAAAACAGAGCCCCATAACTTCGAGTCAAGAAATAGTCTGGAAAAATGAGCAAACAATAATATCAAAAAAAGAATTTAGCTAAAAAGCAACTAAGAAAGCAGGGAAGATCAATACATAAACTCAGAAAAAAGAGGGCAATGTGAAAACAGCTTCCAAAATCCCTCAAAAGTGTTAATTGGACCCAAGCTCAACAAGAATTCATGAAAGAGTTAAATAAATAAGAATAGTAGAAGAAAATTTAGAAAATTATGAAAAGAGAATTAATAGTTTGTAAACGAGGCATCAAAAATATTGAAGAAACAATACCTTTAAAAAACAGAATTGGACAAAAGGTACTTACAAAAATTCACTGAAGAAAAGAAAACCATTTTTAAAAAAAGCAAAACTGGTCAATTGGGAAAAAAAGATACAAAATCTCACTGAAGAAAATAGTTCCTTAAAAATTAAAATTGAGTTAGACAGAGCTACTGACTCCATGAGACATCAAAAAAATAACATTAAATCAAAAGAATGAAAAAATAGAAGAAAATGTGAAATATCTAATTGGAGAAACAATTGATCTGAAAAATAGATCTAGGAGAGGTAGCTTAAGAATTATTGGAATAGAGCACCAGTTCTGAAGTCAGGAGGACCTGAGTTCAAATCTGACCTCAGACACAACACTTTATAACTATGTGACTCTGGGCAAGTGACTTAACCCCAATTGCTTCAGCTTAAAAAAAAGAAAAGAAAAGAAAAGAAAAGAATTATTGGAGTACCTGAAAGTTATGCTCAAAGAAAAGGTCTAGACATAATATTTCAAGAAATTATCAAGGAAAACTGCCCCAGTATCTTAGAAGTAGAGAGTAAAATAGAAATTGAAAGAATCCACCAAACAAAAAGAGATTCTAGAATGAAAACTTCCAGAAATATTATAGCAAGTTCTTGAGCTCTCAAGTCAAAAAGAAAATATTTCAAGTAACCAGATAGAAACAATTCAAATACCATGGCATCATAGATGGGATCATAGAAGATTCAGCAGTTCCCACTTTCAAGAAGAGGGGTTGGAATAGTATTCCAGAAGGCAAAGGAGGCAGGATTACAAACAAAAATAATCTACTTGAGTGTAATCATTTCAAAGGGAAATTAATATTTAATGAAATAGAAGATTGCCAAGTATTCCTGATGAAAAGATCAGACCTGAATAGAAAATTTGACATTCAAACACAAGACTCAAGAAAAGCATGAAAAGATAAATGTGAAAGAGTAATCATAAGGGACTCAATAAAATTAAACTGTCTATATTCCTATGTAGGAAGATGATACATGGAATTCCTAAGAACTTTATCATTATTAGGGCAGTTAGAAGGAGTCTACATAAACAGAGGGCAATAGGGATGTATCAATTATGTTGAGATGATTTTTTTAAAAAATGAAAGAGTGAGAAAGACGGAAGATGACAAGGGGAAAAAGAAAGGCTGAATGAGGAAATTTTTTTCATTAAAAAGGTATGCAAGGAAAAATATTTATAGTGAAGGGGAAAATGAAAGAGTGTGCAATGCTTGAACTTTACTATCATTGGAATTGATTCAAAGAGGGAAGAACATATTCACCCACACATGCATAAATGTATATACACATGAGAGTAAGGAAAAAGGGGAGGGATGATAAAAGGCAGAGTGGATTAAGGAAGCAATTGTCAGATACAATTAAAGTCTATTTTGACTTTTGAGAAGGGACAGGATAAAAAAAGAAAGAAGAAAAAATAGAAGAAAATGGAATGGAGAAAATGCAGTTTTCATTACTATAACTATGACTGAGATGAGCTTACTCATAAAACAGAAGCAGATGGCAATATCTATTAGAAGTTAGAACACAATAATATGTTGTTTCCAAGATACAATTGAAACAGAAAACACACACACAGTTTAAAGGAATGGAGCAGAATCTAATATGCTTTAGCTGAAGAAAAATAGACAGGGATAGCAATCATAATCTCAGATAAAGCAAAAGCAAAAATAGATTTAACTGAAAGAGATAATTAGGGAAACTACATTTTGCTAAAAGGTACCACAGATGATGATGTAATATAAAAAATTTTACAAGAAGTTTCTCATAGAGAACTGAGTCAAAGTTGTAAAAATAAGAGCCATTCCCCAATTGGTAAAGGGTCAAAGAATATGAATGGACAGTGTTTTCAGAAGAAGAAATTAAAGTTATCTATACTCATATAAAAATTCTCTGTATTACTATTGATTAAAGAAGTGCAAATGAAAACCTCACATCTGTGGGAAATGATAAATTCTGGAGAGGATGGGGAAAACAGGTACACTAATGCATTATTAATTTAATTGTGAATTGTTCCAATTATTCTGAAGAACAATTTGAATTATGCCCAAAGGATGATAAAATTGTGTATATCCCTTGGCTGAATAGTACCACTATTAAGTCTATATCCCAAAGAGATCAAAGGGAAAGGAAAATGATCTCTGTATATAAAAATAACATAGCAGTTCTTTCTGTGGTGGTAAAGAATCACAAATTGAAGGGATAACTATTGAGGAATGGCTGAACAAATTATGGCATATGATTGTGATGAGGGGGGTAGTTTCAGAAAAAAACATGACAAGAGCTATATGAACTAATGCCAAGTAAAATGAGAAAAACCAGGACATTACAGCAATTCTGTAATGATGATCAGCTATGAAAGAGTTGGCAATTCTGATCAATAAGATGATCCAACACAGTTCTAAGAGATTTGTGATGTAAAAATGCTATTCACCTCCAGAGAGAGAAGTGATAAACTCGGAGTGCAAACTGAAGTATAATTTTCTCATTTTAAAATTTTTTGTCTTTTTTTATAATATTGCTAATATGGAAATTATGTTTTCTGTGATTTCACATGTATAATTGACATTGCTTGCCTTCTCAGTGAATGAGAGAACTACATTTGGTGATAAAGACAAGGAATAAACCCCTTTGGAATCAGAAACTGAGAAGTTACTTACTGCAAAGGATGAAATGGGTTTTGTTTAAGGATGTTTCCTCTCTTGGTTCTCAGCAATTCAGTGACCTAAGGCAATCCCAATAAACTTTGGATGGAAAATGCCATCTTCATTTAGAGAGAATTATGGAGACTGAATGTGGATCAATGCATGCTATTTTTACCTTTTTTCCCTTTCTGTTTTTTTCCCACATGCTTTTTTCATCTTGTTCTGATTTTTCTCTCCCAACATGACTCATATGTACATATGTAAAAAAATGAATGTACACGTATAATCTAAAAATAAAATAAAATCTCACCTTAAAAAAAAAAAAAGGATGTTTTCTCTAAGCTGGAACTCTGGTCTGGGCAGCTGGGCACTGCCATCTAGCTGCCAACTAGATATTTCACTCTCAGTCAGTGTCTGGCCAGGAGATTGGCTCTAGAGTCAGTCTCCAAAGGAGCCAGGCTGACAGCTTCTGCACTTCCCTACCCATTCTCCTCCCAACCAGAACCTGTGGACCCTTTGTAGCCTACAGGCAGTCAAGCTCTGTTGAGTTCTTTGCCTCTTCAAGGGGACAGACAGCTCACTTGGATCATAAGCCTAAAGCTGGAAAAACTCTCAAGAAGTCATCTAGTCCGAGACCCTCATTATACAGAAGAAGAAACATTGATTCCTCTTTAGTCACACAAATAAGTGCCACTGGCAGAATTTGAACTTGGGTCCGCTGATTCCAGAGCCAGAGATCTTTCTGGTGTGCTGTGACAATATCCCTAAGTCCCAGGTGTTTTTTATTTTTTAAATGAGAGGGTTGAACAAGATGTCAGTAAATCAGCAAGCATTTATTACGTGTTTGCCTGAGCTAAATGATCTCTAAGGTGCCTTCCACTTTTAATATTATATATATGTATGTATATGTATATATAACCAAGTGTCCAGATCTTTGCTAACCTCGGCTAACCACTGTCTTCCTTCATGATCCTGCCCTTGCTGACCTGATATTCATGAGGCTGGAGTCTAGACTAAGCAGGGGTCCTCAAACTACCGCCCTGGGCCAGATGCAGCAGCTGAGGACATTTATCCCCTCACCCAGGGCTATGAAGTTTCTTTATTTAAAGGCCCACAAAACAAAGGTTTTGTTTTTACCATAGTCCAGCCCTCCAACAGTCTGAGGGACAGTGAACTGGCCCCCTATTTAAAAAGTGTGAGGACCCCTGAGAGAATGGGTGAAGTGAGAATATTGTCAGGAAAAGATCCAAGTTGGAAGGCAAAGGACAATTTGAAGGAGAGTGGCCAGGTAAAGTTGAGAGCCCCCAGCTGTAGTTTGGAGTGCATCTGTCCTGCTGGGTAGAGCTCAGAGACAAATCTGTCTGTTTGGGTGACATTTTGCATAGACATTTGTATTTTGGTAATGGAATATAGGGTGGAGGCAGGAACAGGAGCACAGCTTCAGGGAAGGGCAGAGGCAATGAGGCAAGAATCAGTAAGTAGGGGGACTGCTCCCCGAACTGTCCCTTGGATGTGGTGATAGGGCAGGTCATTGGCAGACAGGCAGTGATTCAGAAAGACAGTGAGAGACAGAGGAGATTTCTTAAGGCTCTTTCTATGTCACTAATCCATCATGATTATTACAAAACCAAGAAGAGCTACCTAGCTTGTGTGGGGGATTTCTTATTCCCCTCCACTGGCTTCCTTGCTGTTTCTCAGACATGACATTCTATTGTGCAACTCTGTGAATTTTCATTGGGTGCCTTCTGTGTCCTGATGTTCACCTCCTGACTTCCCTGGCTTCCTTTAGGTTAGCTAGAATCCCATTTCTCCAAGAAGCCTTTCCCAGATTCCCCTTAATGCTAGTGCCTTCCCTCTAATTTATCATGTCTCCCTCTCTCCCTCTCTTCCTAGCTCTCTCTCTCTTTTTCTATCTGTCTCTGCCTCTTTTTATAGATATACTTATAAGTGTATATGTATTTATAGATATATTTATATCAATAAATATGTCTATATACTTATAGATATATAGTATGTGTTATATGTGAATATATACGTATAGACTGGTAGATATATAATGCATATTATATATGATATATATAAATATATATAAACAAGAAAGCCAGAAATAAAGAGAGATAGACAGATAGATCAATCTAAATCTAGATTATGATACATCAGAAGGAAGCATTAATTATGGAGCTCTGGGAAAGGCACTTGAAGAAATGGTATTCTAACTGACTTAAAGGAATCCAGAGAAATCAGGAGGTGAACATCAGGACACAGAATATACCCAGTGAAAACATATCTAATTACATATATGTGAATAAATACATTATGTATTAAGTATTAGATATTTATTAATTTATTATTATATATAATTTAAATAACATATAAATATATCTATATTTATAGACAGACAGATTGTTTGTACATGTTTACCCCATTAGAATGTGAGCTCCTTGGAGGCAGGAACTGTCTCTTGCCATTCTTTGTCACGCCATTGCTTAGCACAGTATCTGGTACTGTACACAGTAGGTACTTAATAAATGTTTCTCGACTATACTTGATATCATCTTGATATTGGGCTTTATTTTGGATGTAAATGGCAGGGTGTTGGTAAGAGGAGTATACATAGTATAATCTGTTGAATCTCATTGAAAATGTCCTTAGTTTTTCTTTAAGAAATGATGAAAAAGTCCAGAGACTTAGAAATCCAATTTCCCAGTGCTGCTCACTCCCTAATACTTTCCAGGCAGCCCTTTTCCTCCTGGGAGGAGAGGAGGGGAACCTAAGCCTTTCCTGAGCCCTAACCCAGGGTTCTCCAGACTTTGGGGAACATAAGCTCTGAGACCATGGACACCATCTTGCTTTTCCTCCCCATGGGGACTTGGGATAATCCCCAGGTCTGACCCCAGCCCAGGCTGGTGCCATTGACATGGCCACCTGCAGAACAAGCTTTAAGGGGAGACAATGTTTTGTGATACAGACTCAAGATTCCCCTGAGTTTCTCAGAGAAACTCTGGTGGGGAGACTCAAGTTGGCTTGGTGGAAAAAAGTTGGGGAGGGTGAGCCCTCTGCAAGCTGGCGCTGGGGCCTCTGTTGGAGATGATTTCTCTCTTAGCTTTTGGTCTCCCCACTCCCACTCTCCCGCCCCTTCTCCCCTCACCCAGCCTCTTTTGCCCACTGCATGACTCACCTTGGCACGGGCACAATGACTCCAGGGTGGGCACAGAGCCCACTGCCTACTGCTCATCAGCCTGACTCCGCTTCTTTCCGAGAAGCCCATTGAGCCAGGGCTTGGGCAGCACCCTGCTTTGGCAGTCTTGTGTCCCTGGGATAAAAGCGGCCTTGCCTCCTGGAGAGAAGACATTTTTCTCCTCCCAAACCCCAAACCCAGAACAAGAATCCTTTCAGCCGGTGCCCAGGCTAGTAGAAATTAGCAGCCCGAGAATAATTGGGGCAGGGGTGGGGCGAGGGAGTGGGGGGCTGCACAGGGCGGAATGCCTATCTCAGGAGCCCAGGGAGTCAGAGCCTGGAGCCTGAATCCTTTTTTCAAAGCAAGAACACTGAGGTCTGGAGACAGGATGGGAACCAGCGGTCCCAGGGCAGGGGAGAGGGCCGAGGCCAAAGTTTACCTTAAGGGCTAACTAGTTGTTCCCAAAGTTCTCCTCCTCTCTATCTCCGTACTTCCCAGGGTACCAGTCCCTAGCCCCTCTGCATGGGAACCTAGAGGACTCAATGTGTGGGAACTCAAGGGCTATAAATCTTCAGTGAGATATTTGTGGAGGAAGGAGAGGATGGAGTGTTGGGGAAGGGACCCTGGGAACTCTCCCTGGGAGACAGCTCAGCACAGCCCAGCAGCAGGACCATCTGTAATGCTTTGTGGAGCTGTCCAGTTCTGGCCTCTGGTGAGGGGACTTACCCAGTCAGGGCTCATGGATCCAATGCAAGAAGGCCAGGGGAGTCTGAGATCTTCCCCTTGGTTATACTTGACCAACTTCCACTCCCCCCCCCCAAAGTCATTTCTCTCCCTTTCTGTCAAGAAGGAAGACAAGGTTCCAGGATCATGAGAAATGGAAAGAACCAGAACAGAAGTCAAGGGGGCCTGAGTTCTAGCGCTATTTTTGTTACCAGGTGTCTAAGTGAATTTAGCTATAACTGAGGACTTCTCTGGACTTCAGTTTCCTCTTCCCCAAATGATTGTTGAATTAAAAGATCTTGAAGGTCCCTTCCTGTTTTGAGATTTTAGGAGCCAGGATAGACCCTGACCAAGCTCTACATCCAAAGCTTTTGGGGTAGAGGGAAATAGGGATAGAAAGAAAGTCCTGGGGAATGGTAGCATCCCAGCCTCTAATCAGAAAAGGGAATGTCCTCAAGAAGCCCTGTGTTTGGAGCAGGAAGGATGATGAGGTGAGTCACAGTAGAACACTTTTATTCCAATTCCCCGGAGAATACAAACACCAGCAAAAGCACAGGGAGACCTTCTCTCTCTCTCTCTCCCCTTCAGCAGAATAATGAGATGGGGGAGCGGGAAAAGAGGGCTCTCCCCCAGGGGGCTTTGGTCAGCGCCTCATCCCGTTCCAAGGGACAGTGCCAAAGTAAACATGGGCAGTGCCAAAACCCCACGGCTCGGGGCGGTGGATCTGGATGTGCCTTTCTATAAAGCCCCCTTGGGGCCCCCTGCTTCAGGCAGAACCAGGGCCAACATGGACAGACGGCGCTTCACCTCCTCTGCCCGCCGCTCGTACGCCTCCGAGGTTGTGGTCCGCTTCCCGGGCGCCCGCCGCCTGGCGCCCGTGGCCCGGCTCGCCCCGAGCAGAATGCCCCCTCCGCTTCCCACCCGGGTTGACTTCTCAGTGGCCGAGGCGCTCAATGCCAGCTTCAAAGAAACACGGTCCAGCGAGCGGGCCGAGATGATGGAGCTCAATGACCGCTTTGCCAGCTACATCGAGAAGGTACGTTTTCTGGAGCAACAGAACAAGGTTCTGGCAGGGGAGCTCAACCAGCTTCGAGGAAAGGAGCCCACCAAGCTTGCCGACGTCTACCAAGCTGAGCTGCATCGGCTCCGGCTCCAGCTGGACCAGCTGACTGCGAGCAGTGCCCGGCTAGAGATCGAGAGAGACAACCTGGCTGAAGACCTGGCCACTCTGAGGCAGAAGTGAGTGGGTGGCCGTCCGAGGGAAGAGGGAGCGGGAAGGGCACAGCGTCACTTGGATAGGGCGGTGGCTCTCTCAGGGGCGTGATACTGCAGGGAGGTGCTGGGTACCTGGGCAGGTCGGACCCTCTGACATTCCGTTTCCTCCCTGGCAAAATGAAAGGGCTGAATCAGAGATCTCTGAGGTCCCTTCTCACTCTTAATCTAGGACGTTATGGTCCATTTCCCCCAATTTAAGAAGAGGTGTCCTTGTTTCCTGGATCTACTATGAGGTTGGGAAAAATGAGATGAGCTGAAGCTAGAAAAGGTTGGGAGAGGAGAGCTCAAGTTCAAATCTGCGATCCACTCACAGGGGTCCTCAAACTACGGCCCGCGGTCCAGATGCAGCAGCTGAGGATGGTTATCCCCCTCACCCAGGGCTATGAAGCTTCTTTATTTAAAGGCCCACAAAACAAAGTTTTTATTTTTACTATAGTCCAGCCCTCCAACAGTCTGAGGGACAGTGAACTGGCCCCCTATTTAAAAAGTTTGAGGGCCCCTGCAAAGTGTTTCATTCTTAGTTTTCTCTCCCTGGGAAAATGTGTGATTCTTGGAGCAGCGGCGCACTCTGGAACAAGCACTCTGGACAAGTGCCAGGTGTCTGGGCTCTAGTGCTTGGGTTACTCTGGGCATCTTGCTTGATTTCTCAGGAACTTGGAACTATATAGAAACCAAGGGAGAAAGGCAGGTGAGAATCAGCGGTAACGAGAAAGTTAGATCCTGGGTGTACGTGAAACTGCTGCCGTTCCTCTTCAGACTCCGGCTTGGGGAGTCCAGTAGTCTGCTCATCTCTCTCTGACTCACCCCTCTGAGGAGAGTCGTGTGCTGAGTCCATGGGACACACACACACACACACACACACACACACACACACACACACACACACCCCTCCAGGGGAGCTCTCACCTGGCCAGATACATCCAAAATACAGACAAGGATGAACCCTTGGGTGAGCTGTGAGCATCGGTGTTAGGGGAACGCCTGGGGAATGGAAGGAAAAATTAAGGAAGGCAGCCTGGAAAGGAGAAGGAGTTTTGGACAGGCCGGGGAGTAAGGAAGGGAGAGTGAGGTGGCAGGATGTGTCTGAGACCACGGTTCACATTATTCTTCACGGTCACCTCTAACAATCTAGTGGCCCTTTAGCCATTCAATTCATTAATTTATCCCTATTATCCCTACTAGAGACTGACTATCCCCCATATTCTCAGAGATAACCTGCATCACCAAGGATTACATGGATAGATTGGAAAATACAAGATGGAAAGTCCAAAGAATGAGCTGGGATAAGGAGCCAGTCTATAGGGCTTTGAGATACTAGGCAGGAGTCTGAGTAGTGGATAGGGTAGGGCCAGGCTGATAACCAGATTTAGAAATGCTCTCACTCCAGGACCATGTTGACAATCTGCTCACATGCTCTTAATAGACATGTACTCAGGTGGCCTGTGGTGTCCAAGGTTGAGTGGACAATAAGGAAAACTTCCTACAGAGAACCTTCTGGACTATTAGAGAGAGCAGGAAGAGAAAAGGAGGGGAGGGAGTGTTTTATATGCATATTTATCATGGTATATAGAGACATAGATGGATTAATGGAATAATGTGTGAAAATAATCCGTTAATGAGCTGTATAACTTGGGGCAAGTCCCACATTCTGGACCTCCATTTTCTCATCTGTCAAATGAAGCAGTGGGACCAGCTGACAACTAAGGTCCCTTTCAGTCCCGAGAACCTATGACTAGGATTCTATTCGATGTGTGTTTTGTGGGAGCATGAGTACAGTGTCGAGGCCAAAGGTTTTATCCTCTCCTTAACTTCCTTTTATCCCAGAGGATTCTTACAGTCCTTCTCTATGTAGCTTTCAAATATCTCATGGGCAATTTGGGGTCACTATGCTACATAAGTAGATGGGTAGAGTCCTGGATCTGAAATCACAAACTCCAAATCCTGAGCTCAAATCCAACCTCAGATACTTCCTAATTATGTGACTCTGTTTGCTTCAGTTTCCTTTACTATAAAAATAGGAATGACAGTAATAGCATCCACTTCACAGGGTTGTTGTGAGGATATTTGTAAAAAGCACCTGGCACATACTAAGCTCTGTATAAATGCGTGTTCCCTTCCCTTCAGGCTCCAGGAGGAAACTAACCTTCGGCTGGAAGCAGAGAACAATCTAACAGCTTACAGACAGGTCTGGGCACTTGGAGGGGCTGGAGGGAAACGGTAAAAGGTGGCACCCCTACGCTCAGCCTGTCCTTGCCCTCTGCCTCTGCCCCATCTCCAGTTTCTGCCTTTGTCTCTCCCTAATCCATCTTCCTTAAAGCTCTGCCCTCTTTCTCTCTGCCTGGCTTGCTTCCACCGCTTCCACCCTGTTGTACTCGTCCTCCGTCCTATTCCCTTGTCCCGGTGAAGAGCCCTGTCCCTGGAGAACAGAAGCTGGGTCAGAGCCGAGGGAGAATGAGAGTGTATGTGTGTGCATGCGGGTGGGGGGTAGCATTGGGGAAGGCGATATCCTGTGGTCCGAGCTAGTCCTTCTCTCCCTGCCACAGGAGGCTGATGAAGCTGCTCTGGCCCGCCTGGATCTGGAACGGAAGGTCGAGTCTCTGCAAGAAGAGATCCGCTTTCTCAGGAAGATTCATGAAGAAGTGAGAAAACCAGGATGTACCAGGATTTCCCCTCTCCTTTTGTTCCCTGAGCCCCCAAACACACAGGACAGTTACATACATGTGCCCATGTATACATATAGATAATGCTCATCATAGCCACAGCCATAGGCAAGCTGCTTCTTTCTTCTCTCTGCTCTTTCATTATTTCTCTGACTCTCACAATATCCCTCTCTGGCTCCCACAAATATGCACACACAATCTCTTGAGTTCTGTATCTACCTTCTTTATTTCTGCCTCTGTCTCTCTTCTCCACTCCACTCCCTACTCTCATGTACGCACACATTTTTCTGGGACTGTGTGTGTGTGTGTGTGTGTGTGTGTGTGTGTGTGTGTGTGTCCCTGTCTCTGTTTCTCTGTATCTCTGTCTGTCTGTCTCTCTGTCATTCTGTTTTGGTCTCTGTTTCTCTTCTTCTCTCTCTCTCTCCCTGTCTCTGTCTCTCTCTGTCTCTGTCTCTGTCTCTCTCTGTCTCTCTCTCTCTGTCTCTGTCTCTCTCTCTGTCTCTCTGTCTCTCTCTGTCTCTCTCTGTCTCTCTCTCTCTCTCTCTCTCTCTCTCTCTCTCTCTCTCTCACACACACACAATTTCATCTATGTACCCACCACCCCTGCACTCTCACCATCACCATGCCAGTCTTGTCCTATGCCCCAGAGGGAGGGACAAGAGAGGAGAGAGAGGCGGCATGCCATGGCTTTAGGACACTTAGACTCTTTCCTAGCCTTGCTAGGGCCATGATTATTCCTCTTTCCCCATTCTTTATCATCTCCATTCCTCCAGTCTCTGGGCAGGGAAGAGGAGTAATCAATGAGTTAGAAGAAAAGAAAAGTCGGTCAGACCCAGTAGCTGGGGATGGTCCTTCCTCTGACCTCTCCCCTTCCCAACCCAGGAGCTTCGAGAGCTGCAGGAGCAGCTGACCCAGCATCAGGTACACGTGGAGCTTGACGTGGCCAAACCAGACCTGACAGCTGCCCTGCGAGAGATCCGCACCCAGTACGAGGCTATGGCCTCCAGTAACATGCAGGAGACTGAGGAGTGGTACCGGTCCAAGGTAGGCCTGCTTCTGGGAACTTTCCTTCTGGGTCCAGGTGCCCTGGCTCGGCCCTGGGGGGGCATTTCCTCCATCTCCTCCCCAACAGAAATACTCTTTGTAAGACTCTTTGCTCCTCCGAGGGGGCAGGGGGTGGGAGTGGGAGGGTGGTTCAGGGTAAATGGACCTGGGGGAGGCCCTGAGGAAGAATCAGGGTCTGCCCCACCCCGCAGAGCCCTGACTTTTTTGTCGGCCCTCCTCCAGGGGCCGCGGTGCCAGCCCGGGAGTTACCTCCCCGGCCCCGCGGACTTTTCTTTCCTCCCTCCCCTCCAGTTCGCAGACCTGACAGACGCTGCAGCGCGGAACGTGGAGCTGCTGCGCCAGGCCAAGCACGAAGCCAACGAGTACCGGCGGCAGCTGCAGGCCCTCACCTGCGACCTGGAGTCCCTTCGTGGCACTGTGAGCAAGGAAGGGGGCGAGCGGGGTCGGCGGGCTGGGGGCAGGTTCGGGGCCGGGGCGGTGGCCAGGGCTGGGTCCCCCGTAGACATGAGCTCTGGGGCTTGTCCGGAAGAACGAGTCCCTGGAGAGGCAGATGCGGGAGCTGGAGGAGCGGCACGCCAGGGAAGCGGCGGGCTACCAGGAGGCGCTGCTGAGGCTGGAGGAAGAAGGCCAGAGCCTCAAGGACGAGATGGCCCGGCACCTGCAGGAGTACCAGGAGCTGCTCAACGTCAAGCTGGCCCTGGACATCGAAATTGCCACCTACAGGAAGCTGCTGGAAGGGGAGGAGAGCCGGTAAGCTTCGCTCGCCGGCCGGGTGCAGAGTTCCGCGCCCTGGAGCCCGCCGGGGGTCGGGTCCTCGGAACCGAACTAGCCGTCCCAATGCCCAGGGCAAGTAGCCCTAGTGACTAAATGCGCCCTGAAGGGCAACGAGGCGGCTGCCACGGGGAAGGGGCAAGGAAAAGCGCAGTTACCCCGTAACTACAAGTGTACCCTCTATAGCTTTCTTTATCGTTGGGTTTTTAGGGCTTCCTATTTTAACTAAGATTTCTTCCTAAACTCAGGTGTTTCTAGCCTGCAGAGGATTGCCACTACTATCCTTAAATTTTGGTAGCCTAGGGCAAAGCTCCATCACCCTGCCCTAGTTATGTTTCTGCCAGTTCTAACCTACTCACTCTATTCTTCTCCAACTTATGGACCCTTTGATTTTGTTTCCATGACTCTTTGTCCCAGTTGGCTCCTAATGACTCTCTCCTTGCCCATCAATGATGTGGGATGTAGCTAGAATCAAATTCTTTAGCATGAACAATACTCTCCCTCTTTCTGTAACCTTGGGGTTTTTTTAATCCAAAGTCCTCTCTAATCTTATCTTTCCCATTCTTTCAAGACCTACCTCCATACCTATCACTGCTCTCCTTCTCTATCATCACTCCTCATCACCCTTCTCATCACTTCTTACCTTCTCTCCCATTTCTCCCACCCACAATTCAACTTTTGCTGAAAATTCTTCATCCGCTTTCTCCTTCTCCTCCCTTTGGATTTGCCCATACCTCTTCCCCCAAACTTCTAACACTACTCTATCTCATCAAGTCATCTCTCTCCCTTTTCCCTGGGTCTATCTCTACTGGGGAGTCATTTCAGACTCAGAAGAAGAAAATGTGCTTTGATCCTAAAAAAACCCTCAATTCACCACCAAGATCTGTCTGATATTATCTGTCTGGGAAGCCAGGCAGCCAGACAGAAGCCATGGAAACCAGAGCATACACATTTCCATGATCCTGGAGAGAGATCACACAGATCTCAGATGTCCCAGTCACTGATGGAATAAGTCTGGCTATTTGTGACTAAAACAAATAGAGGCATCTAAGGTTGTTTTGACCCTCACTTCCTATCCTGACTTTCCTAAAGAGCAAAGAAAATTTGCAGCATTTTTCTCCTTTCCGCTCTTGCTCATATTGCTCATTCTCTGCTCCCTTTTAGCATCACCATCCCAGTACAGACATTCTCCAATCTGCAAATCAGAGGTCAGTGGGGATGGCTGGAATAAGGGAATGCGGTAGGTATGATGCCTTGGAGAGGGAGGAGACACTTTGAGCTCCCTGATGAGAAGGTTCCTAGTTTGTCCCATGCACCTTTTGAGGTAGTAAAGTGCTACCTTTCTGTTTTAATGTCTATGAGGCAAAGTCTCAAGGGCAATTGGGAGGACCAAGGTTTCCTGCTAATACGCACCCTGTAGGGATCATCTGAACAACCCAAGGTAGTTCCAAGATAATCTTTCTTCAGTAGACCCTATGGAACAACTTTTAGTCTCCTTCTTGGCTCTTAGTCTCTATTCTCCCACCTGAGGAGTCTGAGGAT
Source organism: Antechinus flavipes (assembly GCF_016432865.1). Classification (NCBI taxonomy): domain Eukaryota; kingdom Metazoa; phylum Chordata; class Mammalia; order Dasyuromorphia; family Dasyuridae; genus Antechinus; species Antechinus flavipes. Next base: position 141,007,092 of record NC_067401.1, on the reverse strand, counting down.
GGTACAGAAAGCAGTCTCTCAACTTCCCTCACTGCCCCCCATCCCACATTTCACATCATCTTTTGATTATGTGGGGTTACTCCAATAACTCCAGGGAAGAAGAGGCAGTGTAATATAGCAGATAAAGTTCTGGACTTGGAATCTAGGCACAATCAACAAACATTTTTAAACTACCTACTGTATACAGGTACCATGCAAGATGCTTGGGATACAAATAATAGAGCTAGACAGGCCTTGTCCTCAAGGAGTAGAAGAGTAGACAGGTTCACAGAAAAGAAATATAATATACATACACAATCATTTCAACATGGGACTGGAAGGGAGACAGTACTAGCCAGTGAGGAAATCAAGAAAAGCATCAGAACTAGTACTGGGACTTGAAGGTAGCTAGAGATTCATAATGGCAGCGATGAAGAGTAAGACTTGGATTCAGATCCCACCTCCTCACTTACAATGTGATTCATGGACTAGTCACCCAACCACTATCTACCTCCTGAAACTTTCCTATGATTTATCAATTAAGTCAAAGATGAGTTGGAATTTGCCTTGGTAGAGAGAGTTTTCCATTCAAACAGCAAGAATTTTTTCACTCTGGGAAAATCTCATTAATTATAAAGGAAGGGATAAAAAGTACAAATGAAGTAATGGCAGAAGAGAAGTTACTAAGTTATGAAGTCTCAAAATAATAGTTATCCTCAATATTCAATATAATATAAATAGAGATCAGGCTTCATTTCTCTTGGCTCCCTGACTGTACTTGTAAAAATGAAAGGGTTGGATTCCATCACTCAATTAATTAATCAATCAATCAATTAGCACTGGTAAAGTACCTACTATGTGCCAAGCTCTGGAGAGACAAAAATAAAGAATAAAACAAACTCTATTCTTAAAGAGTTTACATTTAAACCAGTTAATAAATTCATATTTAATATACATATATACATACATATATATAATATACATATACATAAATGCAAATACATATATTCTGAATACACAAAGCATATATTAAAAAAATTAAATAGAAATAAATGCAAGGTCATTGAAGGGGATTAGTAATAGATCAGCTAAGATTTCAGGTAAGGTAGATGGTGCTTGAAGTAAAAGAGGATTTTATGAGGATTCCCAGCATGGGAGATGGCCAATACAAATGCATGGAATTGGGGAATGGAGTGAAGAACAGAAAAGAAATTGACTGTAAGTACAAGAAGAGAAAAAATATATAATAGAGTTAAAAAGACAGAGCCTAGTCAGGCTTAGAAAAACTGCAAAAACTAACCACAGATATTTAAATGTTATCCTAGAGGCAATAGTGAGCTATTGAAATTTATTAAGAGAATGACTTGGTCAGATCTTTGCTTAAGGAAATTGTATAGATTGTATAGAACAGGTGTGTCAATCCCAGTGCCTCAGATACTTAACATTTACTAGGTGTGTGACTCTGGGCAAGTCCCCAACTGCCTTTTCAAAAAAAAAAAAAAAAAAAGAATTGAAAAAAAAGGCACATTTAGTCTAGTCTTCTCATTTTTACAGATAAAGAAACTGAAGCCCCGTAAATTGATATAAATTGAATTGACTTGACCAATACCATGATTCTAAGTCCAAGACTTTTTCCAGTACATATATGAAGAAAATCTATAGTCCTTGAATGTCCAAGGATCATTTCCATAGGATGTCAAAAGTGAAAGGACCTTAGAAATCAAGAAAAAATTCCTCATTTTATCACTAAAATGCAACTGAAGTCAAAAGGGTCAACTCTGATCAAGGTCACATGGAGAGGTAGCAGTAGAGTCAGGACTTGATCCAACCAAGGTCTTTTGTTGCCCAATTTGGGTTTTTTCTCCAAATATACACAGTTTTCTCTATTTTTCCCCCCTTGACCTTGGCTTGGTTTTCATATCTCTCTCATTATATTGTACTGTGGCCTGCAAGGAGAATTATATTCCCAAGAACTTTTCTTATATTGAATAAAGTTTTATATTCCCTGTATTTAATTTAAAAAACAGGCAAGTAGAGTGTTCATCTTTCTCCCAAGAGATGGAGAAACAACTAATGAAGTTGCTTTTAGCTTCTTCATTATAATCCCTGATTCATTCTTTCTGTGAGTTGGTGACCTTTGTCCTCTACTACTAAATTAGAAGGTAGTTTTCTGTGGGGGTGGTGGGAGAATGGAATATTGTCTTGGAACTCAGCTTGTATGACTGAGCAATAGGTAGACTAAGATAGATGGGGACCCTGGTGCCTAGAATGACTTGCCTATAAAAAGTGGTTTTTTCTTGCCTGCAGAGACCAGCTTGGACACCAAGTCTGTATCCGAGGGGCATCTCAAGAGAAGCATTGTGGTAAAGACAGTGGAGATGCGTGATGGAGAGGTAACTGACTGGAAATAGGAAGAAATCCTTCCTATCAGCCCAGTACAATGAGAATTCAGTCTCTAGGGGTTTCCTGGGATCCAAGGTGAAGGGGAGAGCAGTAGTCTAGTGTCTCATGGGAAGAAATAATGTGGAAGGGAAAGCAATTAAAAGATAGAAGCCCACATTGTTGCCCACTTTCCCCCTTCTTCCCAATTTGTCTCTGACCAAGACTGCATCTATAACCTTTAGCAAAAATATTATACCTATTTTAAAGAAGAATAAACCGAAGCTCAGTGTCTAGATGGTATTCCCAAGGTCACAAGGCTAATGTTAGAACCAGAACCTGAATGAACCCAGAGAAATACAAGCCAGTAGATGAATGATTTCAGTGAAGAGTAAAGGCATTTCAAGAGTGTCCTCTTCCCACATTTGGCTCAGATACCAGCAGAAAGGGGGAGTCTGGAGAGACGAGTTCCAGTTTCCTAAGTCAGGGGAAAGGTTCAGCCAGTAGAAGATAATTTGGGCTAACTGTGCCTTGTCTTTCTCTTCCATCAAACATGTCCTATCTCTCTCCATCTAGGTCATTAAGGAGTCCACACAGGAGCACAAAGATGTGTGAATTGGGGCTCCTCCAGAGAGCCCCTACAACAGGGAATAGAGTGGTTTCCTTGGTCCCTAAGTGAGAAGTTGTAGGAGATTTAACCGCACACAAGTCCCATAGAACAAGTCCCTTTCCCCACTCCCAGTGTCCTGGCAGCTTTGTCTGCCTTAGGCTTCCGTCAGCAGTCACAATTTCTCCACTTCTTCAGTCCCTCCTTTCCTACTAACTGGAGAGGATGAGCCTCTAGTGTCCATATTTCTGGTACTAATCATAAGGGGATGATATGAGAGATGTTTAGAAATCAGTTTGGTTTAGGCTAGTAGGGAAGAGATTGAATCAGAGGGGAGTACATTGCTGGAGGTTGCTCCCCCTTGACCCTCCCCACATCCTTGTTTCTATGGCAACTATTGCCAGAGCACCAAGAAGTTCAGAGCTGTCATTCCTAGACTTAGGAGCGAGAAAGGTGGTGTTGGAGGTTGTGGGGGTGGAGGGTTTGTCTGGGTCCCTTATTATCAAGCTGCAGAAGAAAAAATAAAACTGTCAAGGGGAAAGCAGGGGTCTTCAGGATAAGGCAAGGAGCTGATCTCCTGTTTTGTGGTCCTGACCTGGGAGAGGCTGGAGATATTTATAGAGATAGTTATTACTCAGTTATTAATCTTTATAACTCACATTTATGTAACTCACACATATATTTATATTTAAGATTTACAATTTACATTTGATTGCAATAAGTCTGTGAGGTAGACAGAATTATAATTCCAATTTTAAAGAAGGGTAAACTAAGCCTCAGAGAGCCTCAGGTTACCCAGCTACCTTTAGAACCAGGATCTGAACCCAGGTTTTCTGATTCCAAATCCAATACTCCTTTCCCTTGCCTTCTGAATTCTAGTAGAATAAAATATCCTCATATTTGACTTTAGGAGTTATTGGTAATATGATATATTGTCCCTTGTTACTCATACCCATTGTCCCTCATATTTAGGGTCATGGATTTAGAGCTGGAAGGGACTTTAGAGACTATTAACCCAACCATTTCATTTTAGGGAAACTAATGATGGGTTCACAAGCCATTTACTAACTAAGTCACCTTGGACAAGTCACAAAGTTCAGAGAATCAATATTACAGTACTCTTCCCCCAAAATATGGTTGCAATGATACCATTTAAGGGGAGTAAGGCTTGGAAAGTGCTTATACTTGGAGAAAGCTACTTGGAGTTCCATTCTTAGCTCTTCAAATTGGGAAGGAAAGGGAGCAGGGTATTTTGAAGTGTAGGAAAGTTTCTGGTGTAAGTAGAGGGAGAAAGAGGATCAGAGGTAGGGAGGGAACGGAGGAGAGAGCTGTCCAGCTAATTCCCAGGTTTGGGTCAAGAGAGGCCTGAAGAAGTTCAAATGAAAACTTGAGATTCTGATCTGTTAAGAAGCCCTAGGGTGAAAACCTAGTTCAATCAAACCTTCTCTTCCTCTCCCCCTTTCTTCAGTTGGAGCCAGGTGGACAGAGCACAGACCAGAACTCCTCTCATGCAGGCTTCATTAGCTTCCTCTTGCCTCTAGTTCATAGCAATTAAGAAGTTACCATCCTCTTGCTAATGCTAGATTCTGTTAGAGAAAGTACACTGAGAGAGACTATCAAGAGTAGGGGAGCACATAGTCTTTTTCCAAGGCCCCTTTCTTGCCCAATCACAATCTTATAATCCTTTTTATACCATCCCACCTCTACAGCCCTTCATCTTTCCCCATTTCCCCCCATTTCTTCTCTACATAAATTAGATTCTAAACCCAATCCTGATTTTCCTTCCTTTCTTTCTCTCATAAATTCAAACAGGACAATCTATAATTTCCCATTTCTTAGTATAAGTTTAAACTTTAGTTTTGCAAGTCAAATTTAGTGGGGTGCTTCTTTCCCCCAGTAATTTCTCTGATAGACATCCATGCTAAGCACCACTGGTGCTCCCTACACATTGCAGAGGCTGCTTGGATGCTCTATCCCTCTCTCACACATTACTGATTAGCTGTATTTCTAATGTATTAATGACCGCAGCAACTTCCTCCCTTCCTCCCTTCCATACTACCAGCCTTGGCCCCATTTTTAAACATGGGAAAACTGAGGAAAAGCATCAGAGGAAAAGATTAGGCTGAAAAGGCTTGGCTTTAAATGTAGCATTTGGCCCAGTGTGCCTCCTTAGCATTCTGTGTAAGGGTTGGGAGTGGAGGAATATGGGTTGCCTAAGAGGTGCTTTGGGAGCATATGTTCCAGGACCCCCACTTCACACCAACAGGCCGGACCTTGGAAGATGATGGAGAACCTTTCCTCTTGCTGGAATTTTCTTCACCCATGGCTTTTTTATTTTAGTTCTGTCACCTCACTGCTTCGCCATCGCTGACTTTAACCTAGTTGGTGGCAGAGGATACCTAATAAAGCCGTCTGCATTCACTAGAGTGAGCACCTGATTTATGTTTGAGAGGGAAGCCCCGTGCACAGACCTGGGGCAGGAGCAAGCCTCGCTGTCCCCCCTCTTTGGCTTCCCTCACAGCTGAGAGCCACTGGCCACTCTCCTTGGGCACTTAGCCCACACCGATTCCCCATTCCATCCCCAGTAGGCTTTAACTAGGGCGGCCAGGGCTGGTTCACAGATCTGGGCCGCACATGCGCCCAATCACCAACCTCCCTAACGGAACCTCACTTTGGGTTCGCAGCTCAGCCGGTGGATCCCGGCTCTCAGCACAACCTTCCCTAGCCGGCGGCCCAGAAAAGGCCCGAGCTCCGTGTCCCTGTCGCTCACTTGGAAGCCCACTTCATTTTCCCTCGGGAGTCCGGCCTGTAAGCTGGCCACGCCTGGCTGCCTGCGGCAGGGCAGAGCTGGGAGAGAACTCCCGCGTGTGCACTATCACGTATGCTGTCAGACACACTCATGTATTTAGCTGGCTTTAATGAGCTGCCTTTTAATGCTGTGCCATAAGGGAAGGTCACGGAACAGGAGGGAAGGGAGCCCACCTCTCGGCTCTCCCACGGGAGGGGGCTGTGCCAACCCCATCCCATCACCCTGCCCCTGAGCCTTAACTCCTCTCCACTTCCCTTCCACGCTAATGGGACTTCACTCAGCATTGGGTGGGGGAGTATAACCGTGCGCTTCCTGCCCTTCGCTTCCCGCGCAGTATCATTCCGGACTCTTACACTGAGCGAATGTAGTTTACAAACAAGATGTTTTTAAAACAGAACAGGCCCGTGGCGGCTGAGGCTTTTTCCCAAAGCAGCAGCCAGCTCCACAGAGCTGCCCATGAAGCCTTCTCTCTTTGCCCCACCATCTTGGAAGGGAGGGTCTAAGCCCCCATCTCTCAGCCACACCTCGTTTAGGGGAAGGGAGAGCGAGTCAGGTTCTGAGCCCAGACCCATTTCTAGTCTGTGCTCACGATACTGTTCGTTCCACAGTAGCTTGGGGAGCTACAGCCAACCGTGTGTGCTCCGGCTTCCCCGGGCCGCTTCCCACCGAGGTGCAGGAGCGTTAGAATTCTAACCATTTCACTAATGTATTCGATAAATAATTGGTCTTCAAGGTCTAAGGGTTAAGTCTAGAGATCAGGGCAGCAGACAAAGAAATAGCAGCAGCAGCGGCATAAATGGATGAGGATGAAGAGGGCGGTGATGAACACGTAGCCCACCAAGGCCGCCTGTAGGGCGTACTGGGTCTCGGGGTCCGAGAGGGAACCGTAGTAGCGCCCTCGGGATGTCACAGTCACCCGGAAGCCGGCCACCATCTCCCCGTCTCGCCAGCAGTAATAGGTGCCCCTGTCGTTCAGCTGGGCAAACCGGATGTGGAACTGGTTGCCGTGGTCGATGAAGAGCCTCATGGATCGGTTGACTCCCTTCAGGAAGCTGGTGCGGTACAGACGGAGGCGGTCCTTGTCCCAGGCTACGGCGTGCTCCGGGCGCGCCCCCGGGCAGGAAATGATGAGCCCGTGGCCCAGCCTCTGTTTGTGGAACTGAATGGGTACTTTGGGAATCCACGGCTTGCTGCCCAGCTTGGAGATGAAGGTGAAGATGGCCATCAGCCCGCTCTGCGCCTTCTTCTTGCAGGGCACCATGCAGCTCCGGACCATCAGCTCCGGCGGACGGTGGCGGCCCGCCATGTTGCGCAGGCTCCCGGGCACTGCCCGGGAGCCACAAGACACCACGTCGGGCACGTTCTTCCGGAACCGGGGGGAGAGGCCCGGCTTCTGCAGGTAACAGAGCCCAATCCGCCATTGTTCGCCCCGAACCCCGCAGCGGTCGCAGCGGGTCCACTCCCAGAAGGTGGTGAAGATGTGCAGGTTCCCGCGCTCCTCGTCCTCACGCGGCTCCTGGCCTTCATCAGTGAACGCCGCCACCATCTTCTGGCCGCTCTGTATGTCCACGTCGTAGCCGTAGAAATAGTCCCCGCGGCGCGTCCCGCAGAGGTAGAGCCCCGAGTCCTCGGGCTGGGCCCGGAACACCAGCAAGCTGAACATGCGGATGCTGAAGCGGGCCAGCATGCTGCTGCCCACGCGCACCTGCCCCGAGTCCACCATCACGCGCCCGTCGAAGTCCGTCAGGACTCTGGTGTGCAGGCTCCCTAAGTGCTCCTGGTAGTACCAGACCACAGCGGTCACCTCCTCGGGCTTGCAGCGGCAGGGCAGCTCAAAGGTCATGTCAGCCAGATAAGCCGCATTGTCAAACATCAAGAAGGCGGGACACGGCACCTTCTGAAAAATGTTCTCCTTTTCTACCAGCTCGAAAGCCCGGAGGCTTCCCCAGCTCCAAAGCAGCAGCGGGAGGTGGACCAAGCTCATGCTGGTGAAGCCGGAGGGAGACGGGAAGGGGGTGGGCTACAACAAGGGGCTCCCCACAAGGGAGGGTTAGCAGAGAATCACTCCCCCAGCCTCGTTCTTAAGGACCCGGAGCCCAACTGGGAATGTTCCTTTTTTACCATTCCTATTGAAAACTAGAATTTTTCTAGACCTGACCCTCTCTCATGAAAAAAAAAAAGTCATTCTAGAACCAGCCTTTCTGTTCTAGAATGCCTGCGTGGAGGTGATAGGATGGTGGCCAGATGGGCTGGTATCACTTCAGCCTTCTCTGCCTCTGTGAAGCCTGGGCGCTGCTCACCGCACCCTCCTCATACAGGGATGCTCTGACCTGTATGCTGGGATTTCACAGCGTCCCTCCCTCCTGGTTCTCCTCCAATGGCAGCACCTCGGTGACCGTTCCTTAGTTTCCTTTGCTGGCTCATCCCTTTCCCTTCTCCCCCACGATCCTTTCCATAACTCTGGATGTTCCTCCTCTTTTTGATGACAAAGCATCTCTCCTGATTTAATGATCACCTCCATGGAGATGGCTCATAGATCCATTTATCCAGCCCTAGTCTCTCCTCTGGTGTGGACAAGGCTCCCACTGATAAAGCCAGAGTTAGATGGGAAGGAGGTGGACTTTTCAAACTGGATGTCTCATAGGCATTTCTACTCAACATGTTCAAAACAAAGTTCATCATCTTTCCTCCAAAATTGTCCCTACTTCTGTCAACAGCACTATAATTTTTCCATTCTCCTAGGTTTGCAACCTCAGAGCTATACTAGACTCCTGTGCCTCCCCCTCCATCTCTATAACCAGATGACAGATCTTGCTATGTGTACCTCCTTAACAAATTTTGTATGACTCCTCTTCTGTCCTCATAGAAGCATCACTTTAATTCAGGTCCTTATCACCTCTTGCCTGAACTTTTTTATATTAGCCTCTTTATTAGTCTTCCTAACTCGTTTCATTCTACACCAATCCAGCTGCCATATAGATGCCAGAGTTATTTCCCTTAAGCTCAGGTCTGACTATATTACTCCCTTACTCAATAAATTTCAATGGCTGCCTATTATCTCTAAGATAAAACAAGCTCTGGTTAACTTTTCAAACCCTTCACAACCTAGCCCCAATCTAACTTTGCAGCTCCATCATATATATTACTTCCTTTCCTGCATGCTGATCTGGTCAAACTAGTCTTTTTTTTTCTGTTTCTCATACCTGGCACTATCTCCCTTCTCTGTGTCTTTTTAATTGCCTGCTCCTGTGCCCAGAATGCCCCTTCTGCCATTTTGCCTTATAGAACCCCTCACTTTAAGCCCATACCATGTTCTACACGAAGTCTTTCCTTATCCCTTTCCTAACCACCTTAGATAGTAATCTTTCTGATGGAATATAAAATCCTTTGTTTTATTTCTTAAATTGTCCAGTGCAAAAACATAGCAGAAAGTTAATAAATGCTTCCTGATTGTTTTTCTCCCACAACCTTCATCCTATCTCCTTGAGAACAAAGTTTTTCTCTTTCATAAATCCTAGAAGTAAAAATAAGTATGTCTATAACCTGGCAAGTCTGAACCTCCCTCCAAAGCCTGGGTAAGTTCACAAACTACTGCTGACAACTCAGGATTCCCCACAGTACAACTCAGAAAAACTAGTTCTTGGGGAAAAATGCTATTCCCCCCAATAAAGTGTCAAAGTATCAATAAAATATCTTTATTGGCATGGAGTGAATCCTTGTAGACATAAATGAACATAATCACAGATTTTAAAACTCTGCTTGCATGAATCAGTGGTTAGGATTAGGATGGAGGATTTTAATCTTCAGCCAGGGTACCATTCTTAGTAGGTTTCAAGGATGAGAAGCCAAATTTTTTGTGGTTTTCTAATGTTCCCATAGGAGCCTTTGGCTGTTTGGAGTCATATAGGTTTATACAGAGCTACTTAAAAGTAGGATGGATGAAACCAATCTTTTGTCACAGTTGTGAAGTGACAAGGTAAAGAGGAAAACTTTGGGATCAGACAGCAAGATGGCCAGTATTATTAAGGGCTGTCTGGAAAAAACAAACCCCCACTGGTGAGGTGGGTTTGCCCTGTAGCCTGAGAAAGAGAACACTTCTAGCCAATTTGGTACAGCTCTGCGAGCTCCTGGAGGAGTTTCTCGTGCCCGTCATGCCCGCCATATGGCCTCAGCAGCTCTTGCTCACTATGACTCAGTTCTTCCTCTGTGGGCCTGGTAACATCCGAACCTTGGAGTTTCTGAAATAATTTTTGGCAGCTCTCCCTCTCAGGACTGCTCAGCAGGTTCAAGTTGAGGCCAAAACGGCCAGTCCTGGACAGGCTAAGAAGGATCCTCAGCACAGCAGCACAGTCTGCTGGCTTAAAATTTTCTGCCAGCGTCACCAGCAGCTCGCCCAGAAGTCCAAACCCCACATCCGCCCGGAAAAGCTGGCCCAGGCTGGGGCCCCCAAGCCGCAGCAGGGCCTGGTAGCGCTCTGGTCCACTCTGCAAGCAGCGACGCCATGCCCTGTAGAAATCTGTCGATGTCTCAGGCTGACAATCTCCCTTCTAGGTCAAAGGGAAAAGTGAACAGAGTTAGGACACTTAGGAGTCAATACTTGCAGGCTCTATTCGTAGCTTTTCTACTGACTCAATTTATCTTAGGAAAAATACAGCCCTCCCTCACATGACACAGGCGGTTTCAAACTTGCCCCTTCTCAGGCACAAGGGGGAGCCTGAGGAACGGGGTCTGAAATTAACATCGCATCGCATAATGGCCATTTATGAAAAGCAGGTATAGTCTATTCTAAGATGGGAAATTGGCCACAGGCCTTGGAAATCTAAAGGTAAGATCTGAATGGCCGAGAACTGGCAGATTCTGTTTCCTCATTCAATTGCACACGTCACTATGTGGGACTGTACTCTATACCATATGTCCTTAGCAGAATATCCTCCAGGACACTGAGCCCCTGGAGTCCTCATTCCCTCAACTGGACTTGGTGCAGCTTCTGCTAGTTACAGCATGTAAACAGTTGTTGAACTGGGAAAATATAACACAATACAATCCATCTCCATTAGGGTTTGGCACCTCTGCTCTGGAGAGTACAGAGAGCCTGGCCAAGGTGGTGGATTCTGAGAGACAGCTCTGATTGGCCGAGCTCTGACAGCCTGACTGCTTATCCAAATCATGAGTTGGCTCTTTACCCTGTACTTGTCACAGCCCAGAGACTGTGTATTCTAAACCTAAATGATTGGGATTTCTCAAATACAAGGGGAATGAGGCTTTCCCTCAAGGCAATGACCTGGTAGAGAATGCCTCTTCCCCAGAAAAGATCATTTCCTTGAGGTTCTCAGGATGCCTGGAGCACATATGCACCCTTACAACTCTTGAAAGATGAACCATCCCCTGTAAATATGACTACACACACAAGTGGTTCTGTACTTTATGGCACAGTAGAACCTTAGTAAGATTGTCTTCTGGGACACCGAGCCCCTGAAGACCCCCTGCTTATTAGCTCAGTGTCTGGAACACATTATTGATGTTGATATTGTTTATTGATTGGATTGGATTTTGTCTAGGGAAACTTTCTACTAGTTAAAGCGCTGTAAAAGATAATTAAGAAAGAGAAGTACTACACGTTAGGGTTAGGCTTCTCCAAGGGTCCATGGAATGGCTATTTCACCTGGGAAATATCAGTGCTCTCCTCTTGAGTGATGCCTTTTTGGGCAGTGGTACTTGTCACAAGAGAGTTCCAAGGCACTGTCTTCTTGATATTCATTTTGTCCTTCCGCTCCAAAGGCTTCAGATGTGATGCAAGGACAATGTCCCTGTGGGCAAAAAATAGTATTGGAGGAAAGAATCACACCAGATGTGAAGGTATGAAGCTACTGCCCTCATGGCTACTGAACCCCAAAAGGAATGTGGTGCTGTAACTAGCTAGGCTAACTGGGTCACATAATGGAGGGATGACAGCTCTGGGGAAAAGTTGCATGAGCTAACCTGAACTCTTCATAGGAAGCCACTTTCTGTTCCACAGCCCGGAACTTGGCAGCATTCTCTCTCTGATATTTCTCATCAGCAGCTACTGCAGCTTGTAACTCCTTCTCCAGAGCCCTAAAATCAATGGTGTCAGTCTTTTCCATATCCAGAACCTGGGAGTGAAAAAGGGGTGAAGCACAGTAGTGAGACCTTGCCACAGGAAAAAGTTACTCATCATGATAACTCTTTGCCACCCTAAAAGGTTGAAGCACTTTATCCAAATTATCACTCATCTCAAAGGGAAGAGTGCAAAAATTAAATGTCCTCATTTTAAAGAGAAAAGATTTAAAAGATGCAGCAATGGTCCATGGTCCCAACTCAAGCCATTGTTTCATTAGAAATAATAATAGATAATGTTTACATAATTCTTTAAGGTTTACAAAAAGCATTACACATACATTGTCCATACACATACATACACATATACATAGGTGTAACCCTATATATTTCACAACAACAATATGAAATAAATACTATTATCCCCATTTTATGGATGAGGAACTGAGGTTCAGAGTGTCCACAGTCATACATGTAGTATATGTCTGAGACAGTATTCAAACTCAAGTTACCCTGATTGAAAGTCCAGTATTCTATCCACCATGAAGGACTTTTACTTAGTTTTGCCACTTAGACCTGCTTCTAAACTATAAAGACTAAATTGGCACATATGCTGTCAGTTCCCTTATTGAAATAAAAAGCCATCTGAAATTGTCGGCCCCTCAGGATTCGGCCTCTAGAGGGTCCTTCTTAAGAACTCTCTTGGAGTGGCCTAAAGAAGAGCAAGTGGCTTCACACAGCAGATGTGACTATAGTTCCTTCTGAGCCTAGGATAAATTCCAAGTCTTGTTTATCCAAATCAGAGGTAGTAGTGGGATGGGAGTAGAATCCACAATTGCTCGATTTTCTAAGGGAATGAAGTGAATGACATTTCCCAGCCTCCTCAGTTGTAATGGCCGAGCCAGGAGGAGATGTAAGACTAACAGGAAGAGCTGGTTAGAAAGGATGCTTCGTGACCTCGCTGCCTTGCTATCTGCTGGAGTCCCTAATATTACATGGTCCAAATTCAGCAGACACATGTAAGAAGTAGCCCGAGTGGCTGTGGATGAATGGAAAACCAGTGCCTAAGGCTTGTGTCTTGCACAAATTATTCATTTCATAAACATTTCCTGAATTGGGCTATAACAGAAAAGTGAATGAAGGGAACCTTTTCCTTCTATTCAGTTTTAGTCCCTTCTATCCTTTCTCTCCTAGGTCTCAGTACAAGCTAGCTCCCTGCACCAGTGGGTTGATGGAGCTACCCCAAAAGCTCAACACTACTGTGGCCTCCCTTACTCTCAGCAAAGACCAACAGATTAAGATCTTTAAGATTAGCATCTACAGCACACATCTGTTCCACCCCCTCTTTGGAAAGCTCCTTCAGAACTTATCCTGTTCAAGCCTGGGGGACCAACCCGAGAGATTGGGCCACCTGCCCAGCGTGATACAGGTAGACCTCTCCGATCCTGACTCCAGAGCAAGCGCTCTTTCCACCGCACCGCGACTTTCCGCCACCCCCAAATGCGTCCATCAGAAAAGCTTTGTCGGGGTGGGGGGAGGGCGGGAGAGCCGGGGGCAAGAAGATCCCCAACTCCACCCCCTGCCTCCAGGTAAACAGACCACACAGAGCCCAGGCGTCCTGCTCTTGACCCAGTTCCAACTGCCTCGAGAACTTGCAGAGCAGAACGGAAACCTACCCTAAATTCCTAACCAGCCATCACCACTTTCTAAAACCCCAATCCCAAGAAAAATACTAATTCTTCCCCTCCCTTACAGTGGCAGCTCTGTCTCCAGCCACGCCGAGGCCGTTGCATAGCAACTGTTTGACTCAAGAAAGCCACGTGATCATGCCGAAGGCCCTTCCCCGTTCGAGTTGCCATCGAGACGCCTGATCAGGGGAACGCCGCGTTTGCTCTCTCGATCTCGCCTAGGCCGTTAAGCTTTCACTTCCGACCTGTTCCGGGTTCCCCCTCAAATCATCCCGTCACACTGGAGTGGAACTATCCTACTCCGGCAACTCAGGCATAAGGGTTGTAAACGGCTGAAAGGGGCGTGGCCCCGAGGGCGCGTGGGTCCTTCTTGATGAGCGTCGCATATGGTCTGGCACATCTTCGGGAGGCCAGGGGTCCTTCCTAACGAGTGTCGCAAGCTCCGGCACATCTGGCGAAGAAAGCGCGGTATCGAAATTCGGGAGTTAAAGCTGCAGGTGAGGAGTTACCGGCCAGACCTCAGGGAGTACACTGGACCGGATGGGATCCGAGGCTGGCAGAGGTGGAGGGGGCACATCTTAAAAAAAAAAAACTTCCATCTTACAGAGGAGGAAACTGAGGCCTAGGGGAACGACCGGACTCTCCTCAGTCCGCGGTTCTCGGGCTCCCACGAGAAGCGGGCATGAGTGGGCCGGGCCTGGAGCTGGTGGGGAGGGACCGGCATGTCACTGATTGGGCTGGTGGTAACCGTGGGCAGGTTTCCTAACTGCTGCGTGCCTCTTCGTACAAGGAATAGAATGGAAGCTTCTTGAGGGCAGAAACTGTTGTGTTTTGCACAGTGTCTGACGCTTATGTAATTAAACGCTTCACAAACGTGTAGTTTCCTCCAGCACCTGAAATTTAATAGATACTTTAAATAAGGATATGTTGAATTAAATAAACAGTGTGAATTTTATCCAAATGCTTTAAGGTTCTTCTCCCCATAATTCTGAAGTCATAAGTACTTTATTCCTATGTGACTAATGAGGTCCCAAGAAGTTAAGTGACATCATCATCGTAGCTAACGGTTATAAAGCACTTTAAGATTTATAAAGAGCTTTATGTGTTACCTCAGGTGTTCCTCACAGAAATCCTTTGAGGTAGGTGGCTGTTATCACTCCCATTTTACAGATGAGGAAAATGAGTGTCAGGTTGTGACTTATCGAAGTCAAACACAGCTAGTAAATTTCTGAAACGGATTTGAATTCAGGTCTAACTAATTATACTAGACCACCCCCTTGTCATCATGTGTGTTAGAGCAGTGAATCCAAGGCCTTCAGATAAAAAGTCTGCTTCTGTTATTCAGAGTGCTACTGACTATATATATAGTATCTTTAAGCTTTAATAGTTTTAAACTGCTCTAAGGCTTTTGGAGTCCTTAATCCCAAATACCAAGAGAATGTGTTCTTTCATACGTACATACATACATAGCATTTAAATCCTGACACACTTTGGAAGAGTTTATTAAGTGGTCCTAGCTAAAAACAAAATAAACAGGTCATTATTTGGTGATTTACTATGTAACATACCCTCTGTTATTGAATATTCAGTTAATCTAATTCTTGAACTGTACTCAGTACAAGACATTTTTCTAGCCTAGCTAGGACCTGCCTGAGCTAATATAGTTCTGCTGGGCCAGTTGTAGAACTAGAGGCGCTTTATAGTCTTGGGGCACTGGAGCTTAGTAAGGGACATACAGGCATGTTCATGCCTTTACTCAAAGTTGATTCAATAAGTGTTTGATTTAAAATATTTTGTTGATGTCTTTTTTCTTTATATTGCCTGCACTTCCAAATGTATCCCTTTGTTATCCACCTAACCATCCCAAAAAAGAAAGAGAGAGGAAAAAAAGTAGGTTGAGTAAAAATTAGTCAATTAACCAACACTGAGAGTATATAAGTGAAGAAATATTTATTAAGTACTTTCTGTGTGAAAGACACTTTGCTGTTTGCTGGAGAGATGTAAAACATAAATGAGCCCATTCTTATCTTTATGGAACTTATAAGTTTAGATAAAATGGGAACAGTTCTTAAAGTATTTTGAAAATGTAAAAATTCTAGGAAGCCAAATAGTACTTTTAAACCTCACAAAGTTTCCATCAAACAGGTTAATCTTAGAAAATAGTTAAGGCTAAGTTGGTATTTCTTGCAGGGGGAGGAGCTTGCAGGGAGCTGCTCTGTAGGAGAAATAGTATAGAAACACAGGAAACTTTATTTATTGGCCTTCAAGGAACATACAGCATGATAATTGTATTTTGCTTTGCAGGTAGCATAACAGAAGTAGGAAGGGGCAAAAATTAGCAGTTCTGAATAGATGTGTGTTCATTTTGAATAGTCTGTGAAATAGAGACTAGTTTAAAGATAGTTATTCATAACCAGAAGAAAGAACATATAGAATCCTTCTTTTTCTGCCCAGAGATTACTCATTTTTGTTTTCTTCTTTTTTATGGATATTTAGCATCATGGACACAGACCTCTATGATGAGTTTGGAAATTATATTGGACCAGAGCTAGATTCTGATGAAGATGATGATGAATTGGGTAGAGAAGCCAAAGATCTTGATGAGGTAAGACTATTTTAAAATAAAGTTTACTAACACCCCCTCACCCCCCCCAGGATGGGGCAATGAAATTTTGTCACTGAAAATAATAGGTAGGCAGCTAGATGATGCAGTGATAGAACTCAGACCTTGAAGTGAGGAGGACCCGAGTTCAAATTCAACCTCAAACACTCAATACTTACTAGCTCTGACACCGAGCAAGTCACTTAACCCCAAATGCCTTGCCGCCAAAAAAAGAAGAATAGCTGGCCTTTAAGGTTGCAAAGCATTTGATAGATATAATTTCATTTTATCTTTATAATACTCCTAGGAAGTAGGTGCTGTTACCATCTTCATTTTATAGTTGAGGAAACTAGATCTCCCAGAGTCACACATCTTAGTGTGTTAGGCACTAGTATCTTAATGTTTGAACTCAGGTCTTCCTAACTCCAAGCTAATCTTTTATTTGCTGTGCTATCTAACTGCCAGGATAGAGAATCTGAAATCCTTTCCTTTCCTTTCCTCTTTCAGTGATGAAAATTTTTCAGGAGATATGACATTTTGGAATTTTGTCTATCTTCTTCAAATTCATTATTTGTTTATTTTTAGTATTCTTTTTCAAATTTGAGTTCCAAATTCTTTTTTTCCTTCCTTCCCCCCTCTCCCATTCACTAAGAAGACAAGCAATATAATATCAATTATATATATGAAATCAGGCAAACATTTCCATATTAGCCATATGAGGGGGGAAAAAACCAAACCAAGAAAAATCTTAAACTGAGAAAATTATACTTCAATTTATACCCAATATTCATTAGTTCTCTTTTTCTGGAGGTAGATAGCATTTTTTCCCATTATGAATCCTTTGGAATTGTCTTAGATCATTGTATTGATTATAATAGCCAAGTCTTTCACAGTCCATCATTACAACATTGCTATTACTGTGCACAGTGAACTCTCAGATTTCAAATTTCACTTTGCATCAGTTCATATAGTCTTGTTGTTTCTTTGAAACCATCCCTTTATCATTTCTTATAGCACAGTAGTATTTCATCACAATCATATGCCACAACCTGTTTACTTATTTGGTGTACAGATCTAGTACTGGCATTGCTCAGTCAAAAGATAACACATAGTTTTACCACCCATTGGGCTTGGTTCCAATTTTTTTTCCAGAATGATTGGAATAGTTGAAACTATAACAGTAGTGTATTAGCATGCCTATTTTCTGCCATCCCCTTCAGCAATTATTATTTTTCTTTCTTTTTTTTTCCCCCTGAGGCAATTGGAGTCAAGTGACTTGCCCAGGGTCACACAGCTAGGAAGTGTTAAGTGTCTGGGATTACATTTGAACTCAGGTCCTCTGACTTCAGAGTTGGTGCTCTATCTACTGCGCCACCTAGCTGCCCTTCATTTATCATTTCTTATAAAGAAATTGCATTTCTTTAATTGATAGTGATTTAGAGCTTTTTTCCATATAAGTATATATAACTTTGATTTGTTTTGAAAATTGCTTCTTCATATCCTGTGGCCAATTTCTATTTGAAAATGTCTCTTATTTTTATTACTTTGACTTAGTTTTCTATATATGAAATGAGGCCTTTATTAGAGAAACTTTCTGTTAAAAAATTTTTGATAATCCTCTCAACAAAATAGTCTTCCTGATTATTTCTTTTAATTGGGTCTGTTTTGCTCTTGCCTTGTCTGAGATCTTGCTTGCTATTTCTGCCTTTTATTCTTTAGCTAAAGTATAATAGATTCTGCTCTAATCTTTTATTTTAACTTTTTTTCAATGTATTTTTTATTTCTGATTTCTAATTATTTTGCTATTTGTTTCTCTGCTGTAAATATTTTTGCACAATTTTAGGTTCTTTTCCTTTTTTATGATCTCTTTGGCACAAACACAGTTTATATTTAATCTTGGTCATAACAAGTCGCAGGAGTTTATTTAGTAGGTGGTGAGGCAGTGATATGGTGAGACTACCACGTTAGGAAATCCTAACTGGAGAGAGAATGGATTAGAGTGGGAAGAGGCTTGGGACAGGAACACCATTTGAAATGCTCTCTCTGCTATCTTGTAGTCCAAGCAAGAGGTGATGAAAGTCTGACCCAGAGCAGAAAGAAGGGCACATTTGAGAGAGGTTTTGTAGTAGGTGGATAGGATGTGTGATTCTGGCAGTTGTGATTCTGGCCGAGTGAGAGTTGATATCAGGATTGTGAACCCCGGATGACTGGGAGGTTGGTGGTGCCCAATAAACATTGTTGACACCTGTCTTGTTAGGCTTAAGCAGGTGTACTTGCTATGAAGGGACAGAATAAAAAGAAAGGCCAAAAAGTAAACAGAAGAAAACTGAAGGGAGGGAAATGTGGTCCGCATAGTATGTGAAGCTGCCACACTGGCTTCATTAGGATCCTTCTCTAACTGACTAAGGTTAACTGACAAGAAGTAATAAGGTGAATGAGATCAGTGCTTTTTTAAGTAAAAAAAAAGTATCTTCCCTCATTTATTCCTCATTCATATTGAATAAAAAAAGTGCTGGTCATTCTTGTCTCATTCCCTTTTTGTGTTCAGATGGATGATGATGATGACGATGATGACATAGGAGACCACGATGATGATCACCCTGGGATGGAAGTGGTGTTGCATGAGGACAAGAAATACTACCCAACTGCTGAGGAAGTCTATGGCCCCGAGGTAGAGACAATTGTGCAAGAAGAAGACACTCAGCCACTCACGGGTAAGTCGTTGTGTTCCTGGACTAAGTCCTGGGTTACTGAGGCAGGGAGTCCTGGCCTTGGTCTCAGAGGGACCTGGAATTCAAATCCTTCCCTCCTGTTTCCCTCCATATTCCCTCTCACTTAACTCACTTAACCTCTCTGGAGCTTATCTTTCCTATTTGTAAAATGAAGATAATAATATCAGCAGTACTTGTCTCAGAGAGATTTTTTTGGTTTGTTTGTTTTTGTTTTTTTAAGAATCAAATGCTTCTACTTTCTTTTCTCTTAACTCTTTATAGTTTGGCTTTCAACCTCATCATTCAATTAGAACCATTCTCAAGAGTTAATAATGTCCAAACCCAGTGATCTTTTCTCTTTTAATTTTCAAGTTCTTTTCATTGGTTGCTAATTTTTCCAGCCTATTTCTTGATTTTGAACTTTATGTTAAAGATGTGCTCTGCTCACCTAGTGGGGAAAAGAGAGTGGGCTCTATCGCAAGCTTCAGGCTTTTTTGCCCTGCTGTCTTCACAGATAGTTCTGGGGGAGGGGGGGGTGTTTCACAGCCAGTTTTTGGTGCTTCCAAGGTGTTATGATCACTGTTTTCCTGGTTTGTACTCAAGCTTATCCATGAGGAGCTCTTGCTCCCATGTAGCGACCTGCAAGCACTTCTCCATAGTCTGGTCCTCACTGCTCCCCAGAACTGAATCATAGGCAAACAGACAGCACTTAGCCCTGTCACCAGTGCTAGCACAGGGGTTCACAGTGTCTCTTTTTGACCAGTTGTTCAGCTCCCTTACTAAACTGCTGTTCCTGCTGCTTTTGTAGCAACACCCAATACCCAAACTGGTGCTGCTGCTTCTCTCAGGACCAGCCCTGTCCCCAGTGTCACCATCATCTCCTTCCTGAGTTATCTTGGGCTGGAAAAATGTCTTATCCCAACTTTTTGCTGGCCGTGTTGCTGCAGAATTGTTTGACTCATAATTTTAAAGTTGTTTGGAGGGAATTAGGAAGAGCTGTATTGCTCCCTTTCCAGTGGTCTTTTCTTAATATTAGAGGTAGCAGAGAGGTCAAGGATGGTGCTCTGCTTGGCATTCAGAACTTCTCATAACCACCTGCTTTTCCTCAAACAAAACAGTACATCTCCCAACTCTGGGCATGTTTATCTGGCATAGTCTCATACCTGGAAGGCTCTGCTGCCTGGCTTCCCTAGCCTGGCCTCCTTCAAGTCCAGCTAAAGTCTCGGTTTCTACAGGAAGATTTTACTATTGCCCTTTAATTCTAGTGTTTTTCCTCTCTTGATTTTCTCTAATTTATGCTGCCCATAGCTTGTTCATATGACTGTATGTTGTCCTCTATTAGACTGTGAGCTCCTTGAGAGTAGGGCCTGTGTCTATCCTTAGTGCTTAGTACAGTGCCTGGCATGCAGTAAGTGCTTAATAAATGCTTAGTAACCAGCTAAAGTCGTAAATCAATGAGTTAATATACTTGCAACCAAGAATGTGTGCTGAGGGTAAGTGCCAATTAATACAGTAAATAAAATTAAGTGGAATTATTCAGGGATGGTTGGCTGGACAAAGTAATTTTTGGTTTATTAGTATCTAGTCAGATTGTTTGCTTGGGAAAAGAGCAGTGTCACATCCAGCTCTCTTTAGGAGAACGTAGAAGATTTTTTGGGGGGAGGAGGGTCTGTGAAATTTCTTTTGACTTCACTCGTTGACACTTAAGAGGTGAATACTCTGTTCTTGAGGCTCTGAAGCTGATTCTATCCGTTATGCTACTCTACCTCTTCCACCATTGTCTACATCCTTAAATTTTAATTTTTTTTGCCGAGGCAATTAGGGTTAAGTGACTTACCCAGGGTCACACAGATAGGAAGTGTTAAGTGTCTGAGGTCAGATTTGAACTTGGGTCCTCCTGACTTAAGGACTGGTAATTTATTCACTGTGCTACCTAGCTTCCCCTTTAAATAATTTTTATGTCCTTAGAGACAGTTGTTGAGAGTCTTCTTCTTAATCTTAACCTTTTCTATTCCAGGCCAACCCAACCCAATTCCTTTAACTTTTTCTGCTTTCTGTGATTTTAATTCCTCTGGGCAGAAAAGCATTTGGAAGTAGGGGCAATCTTACAGTCCACATGACACCTTTTAATAATTAGTAGTCATGATTCTGTGGTCTCAGCTCCTAGAAGCTCAAGCTATATTCTACTCCAGTAGTCTCCCCACATGCTATATCTTTGGCTTCATGTTGCTTGGAGTGCCCAAGATCATGAGCTCAGAAATTCCCTCTCTGGCCAGAATTTCTTGCTAGGAGTGAGCTTTTTTTTTTCCCTTCAATCCCATCTTTCCTCATCAGTTAACTGAAATCAAAACTCAGCTCCTATATCCTCTTTCTCTTTGTCTAAATAGCCATTAGTATGGTTTCTCCATCTTTAGACCATTTAGATAGGATAAAGATATCCTATATATCCTGTTCCCTTATCCTATTCTAAAGAATGCAGCGATCTAGATCAGAATTCTTTATATATCCATCTTGTCTCTCCTACAATGTTGTATGTTCTCTGAGCTCAATAGCTATTTTTAAAATTTATTTTGTATTGTACCTTGCAAATAGTAGAAGATGCTCCCAACATGTTTATTGAATAGAATAGAGCATGAAGAGCCAACGGGAGGTCTGAAAGAGATTGTGTGAACCTGGGCAAGTCCCTTCTTCACTTCTCTTCGCTGTACTCTCAAGGATAAAATGCATTCATAGAAGTGGTATAGTGGATAGATTGCTTACCTTGGAGTCAGGACCTCAGCTCAGATTCAGCCTCAGACCCTTATTAGCTGGGAGCCCTGGGCAAATAATTTAATCTCATCTTTATCAGTTGTAAAATGGGAACAATCATAGCCTCTGCTTCCCAGGTCTATTGTAAGGATCTGGCACATAGTAAACGTCAAATAAATGTTAGCTATTATTAATTCACATATAGGAACAGACATGTACATTTATTTTTGCCTGAACATAACCGTATTCGTTATATCTCTTCCTCAGAGCCGATTATTAAACCTGTAAAAACCAAGAAATTCTCTCTGATGGAGCAGACATTACCGGTCACAGTGTATGAAATGGAGTAAGTAGCAAAGTTTTCACCTTCTCTACTGAAAGAGCTTAGAAATAGTCTTGGGTCAAGGTAGGAGGATGGCACGTAGATGGATTGTGGGAGCAAAATTTCTCCTAACCAAAGGTCAGTTTGGGTTGTTGGCTGGGAAATCTTAACTCTGGCTAAGTGTGTGCTGGTTGATCTGCAGTTTCATGTCTTTAACCTTTTACTTGGTAGTAGTGTCAGGGACCTTTTAAAACAGAATGAAATGCTATTAATTTTTGATGTTGTATTAAGTAACATGATTCTCAAGATCCTAGCAACAACCTTTTTGGGTTTTGATTAATAAGGCAAATAAACATTTTCCAAACTTTACTTGGAATGGGGACAGCATCAGGTGATGGACATAATGTTCAGAAACATTGGGCCTGACCATCGAATGCATGCTGCTTTTGATTTTACTTACTCTGAAAAATATACTTAAGGCTGTACTTGAATTTAACTGATATTCTCATTGCTCAAACATTTTTAGAACTTCTCCTTAGAGTTGCCTTCAGAAATCATGTCATTTTTTTTAAAAACAAATTTCTATTGATGTTTTTTTATATATCCTAAATTTCTCCCTATATTTTCCTTCCCAGAGAAGCATCTCATATTTCAAAAGATTTTTTTAAAGGAAAAAAAGAAGAAATAATCAGCAAATTGGGTTAAAACATCAAAAAAAAAAATTAGTAGTCTCCATCCATGGACCTTCCCCCTCTTCAAAAGAGTGGGAGAAGTACTTCCTCCTATCTCTTCTTTGGAGCCATCCCTGTCTTTAGTAGGGAATGTTGCAACGTTCATTTTGGGTTGTTTGTGTGGTTTTCCTGTCACTGTCCTTCACTATCTTCAGTGATAGCAAATCTTCCATCTTCAAGGGTGGATTTGTGAAAATAATCAAAAGATACCTGTAGCTACAGTACAGAGGAATAGAGTCAAGTTCAGGTTCTTCTAACTGACACAGATGTTATGGTCCTGCATAAGTTACTTAAGATCCCAGGGCTCCAGGCTACTCTGTAAGACCAGAACTTGCGCTGTTGCCTTTTCATACTGGTCATATTGAGTTGTCACTAGATATTCTCTTCACTGACCAAATCCAAGGTTCAGACATCTGCAGCTTTGGCTGGTAATAGACTGCCTCATACCATAAATCATACAAATGACTTATAATTATGAAATAAAGGGACCAGTTTGTGACCAGTACAACTTGTGACCTAGGTCAGATGGTAATTCCAAATGACAACTTCTAAAGAAGATTTAATTAGAATAATTTCTTTGAAGTTGGCAACACTCATTTAGATGTATTAGTATTAGTGTATTTCATAAAAGGAAAATAGAAAAACAATCAAATATATTTACTTTATAGTTGTAATAAAAACCAGTATATATAACATTTAGTAGTTTTCCAAAGCATGCATTTCCGGGTGTAGTTCTGCTGTTCAAATGACTTTATTAGTGAGCCATTCCATCCTAAATGCCATAATAGCTGTTTTTGTTTGTTTTTTACATGGCAATTGGGGTTAAGTGATTTGCCCAGAGTCACAAGGTAAGTGTGTGAGATCTAATTTGAATTCAGGTCCTCCTGACTCCAGGGCCAGTGCTCTGGATCATAGCGCCATCTAGCTGCCTCTATAATATCTGTATAGCTATAGGAGAAATGCTTACTTACATTTTCATTTTCACAGGCTTTCAGATTGTTAAAGTCCCAAGTAGAAAATTTTTTTTTTCATTTTCCAAATGTTATGAAACTGAAATGTGCATAATTTTGGGTGTTTGAAATTTCTCAAATAATTCAAGAAGCATAGATCCCCTGCTTTTGAGACCATTTGAAACTCACCCTTCTTTCTTTTCAGTTTCTTGGCAGACTTGATGGACAACTCAGAATTGATCAGAAATGTGACTTTATGTGGACATCTCCACCATGGCAAAGTAAGAAAGGCTTGTAACTGCTATGGAATTAGATTCCTCTTCATTTTCATTAATTGTTCATTCCTGAAAATTGGATGGATTGAGTGAGAGTGAGGGTGGTAAATAAATTTCCTGATTCCAGGTGTCTGTTATACTGTGAATGGCCACCTTTCTTGTCTCACAGTTTATAAGTTACTTTCTTCCTGAGCCTTGTGTCTATTGCTTGAGAAAAGAAGAAAGATTGAGCCTTTAACTGAGTTGCTACCTTACTCCGAAATTTATGAGTAAATTCCTAGGGGATACCTGTCTGAGAGATAATTCATCTTATTTCATTTGAAAATTAACCTCTGGCCTCATTGTTAATACTGTTTTCTCTCTCAGTACTGCCTTTTCTCCTCCTATCATTTCTCTTCCCCTTCCCCTAATTGTGTTTGGTTTTTTTTTTTTAAAAGGAGTAATTGGATGTTATACTTTTCCCAGTGTAGTTGACAGATTTCATTTTCTCTTTCCCTGAAGACTTGTTTTGTAGACTGTTTAATAGAACAGACTCATCCAGAAATCAGGAAGCGCTATGACCAAGATGTAAGTAGAGCTACCACTGTGGATAACATAGATTGAATTCTGATGTTTTTTTGTCATCTCCTTCCCCCACCTACCTTTTATTAGATGCTGCTTTGTAGTTGTTGATTCTGCTGATGATCTCTGAGAGAGTGGTATGAATTCTAATTTGAGTACAGAGAATCTTCACCTGCCAACTTGGCAGTCTATTCTCACCCTGGAGTATTATATCCTCTTCCTAATATAACTAGAGTTATGCACTTTATCTTTTCTTATTACTAACTGGTGTACAGATACTCAATTGGGGCTTGTTTTCACTAGAAATCTAAATGTCTCTGAATGGGGACAGCAGTAACTAGAACTCTCACTGCAGTAAATGCTGGCAGGAAAGTATTTTTGAAAATATTTAATATCAAGAATTCTTAGTACCTATCCTGGAGACCAGGGGAGGCATTGGATAGCAAAGAGGAAGAGAAAATGAGTGACAAGGAACCTATTGGCTATTAAATTCAGGAAATACCAGTTGACTGTTCTGACATGCAGAGTTCCTGCAGAAGGCTTTTCTGCTCCCTTTACCCCTCTAAGGGCCCTTCGTGGCTTGGAGTGGTTTTATCCATCTGGCTGCACCAGGTTTTACACCTTATTCTCTAGGGTACTCCTCTCCAGTTGCATGTATTTTATTTATCTAGTGGGCAGATTGGCAGTTGGGCAGGTACTGTCATAAATGCCTGATTTTTAACTGTGGGGACCTCCAGCAGTTTTAGTTCCTTTTTTTTTTTTTCTTATAGTACTATACAGGTTAAGATATCATTTGTTCAGGACAAAGAATCTGAATTTTAATAACATTGAGAGCCCTTTATTTTTTTCAGCTCTGCTACACAGACATCCTCTTCACTGAGCAAGAGGTAAGTATGTCTAGAACTATCTCCTATTCTATTGTAACATCTTGCCAGATTTAGCAACTATCAGATCAATAAAGGATGAGGATGAATGACGAAACCATGGAGTGACTTAGAACACCTCTTTATTTCCCCTGGGAATCTTAAATTCCTTGTGGCACCATAATTCAGAGTTTAGGGTGGAATGGGGAGTCAGGTTTTAAAGCACTGTCGCTGATTGAATTTGATATGGCCTCTAAAGCCAGTAACAAAAGACTATCTGCGTCTGTGCCTATAGTTGCAGAAATTCAGCACAGCTTTAAAATTAATAGTATATTAAAAGCATGTAAGATAAAGATGTTATGTGCCAAAGAGGATATAATCATGTGTGTAACATAACAGAAATATATTTATAGTAACATCTTATATTTTTGTTTCAAGATACTATAGTAATAGAATTCTTGTTTATATTTTCTCATTTGCTGCTAATAATAGCCTGTTAAGGTAAATAGTATAAGTGGAGACTCTCATTTTCCAGATAATAAGCCAGACCCAGAGAGGTTTAAGTAATCTTCCCAAAGTCTCAGCCTGAGGATCTGAGCTCAGGCTTTGTAGCTCTAAATCTAGCCTCTCTCTCCCCTTATACAGGTGTGCTGCCACTTGTGCTCTTGTGGTTAGCTCTTCTGTGGAGTGTGAGTCAGTGGGACAGACATTTGTCTCTGTTTGTCATCCATGTATTTAGTTGTTCTTTCCTTTCTTCCTTCAAAAAATGTGTTTGTGTGCACATATACATATATTTGAGCCCTAAGCATTTGCTTTCTTTTGCAAGGCAGCATGTGGGGATTGAGTCATGAGCTTGAAACCTGGAAGACCCCAGCCCAGATTCTCCTCACACCCGTACTAGCAGTGGTGTGGCCCAGCTGGAGCCACTTTGTACAAGAAGGTTGTACTTGGTGACCTCTGCCATCCATGACAATCCTGAGTCCATAGTCCCAGAGGCAGAAAGGGTTGACCAAGGTCACACAGGAATTAGAAGAATTGGGTGTCAAATTCATTATCTTCTTGCTCTAAATTTAGAACCCTTTCTTTTGTACTACACATACAGTATCATAGATTTAGAGCTGGAAAGGACCTTAGAGGTCATCAAGTCTCATTTATTGTTGAGGAAACTGAGGCCCAGTGCAGGAAAAGGGAAGTGATTTGTTCTGAATCACAGAACCAAGGCTAGGCTGGATTTGAACTCAGGGCTTCTGCTCTAAAAACATGAGCTCTCTTTGTCTCTATCCCTGACTCTCCAACAATTACTTTCTCTTTTCCCTTTCTCAGTCTCTCTGTTTCATCATATGTGTGCTCAAGGACATATATGTACATGTTTCTATAGAGAGCAATATACATAAATATACAATTGTCTGCAATTTCGTCTTTGATTTCCCTTTTCCTCCTTCCCAAACTCTGTAGCTAACTAGCTGAACTTTGTACTGAATTCTTTGCACTGTGCTTTAAGGCCCATGTACTTACTCCTTGCCCAAGCTCACCTCCTGAATATATCTATTCATTCCTTCATGGACCAGAGATGCTGAGTAGTGATGGACTAAGTCCTATAACTATACTTCCTGAGTCTACTACCAGTGTGTTTTCTAGTCCCACATGGCTTTTCAAGGAATTGCCTTTACTCTTCCTTAACTGAGCTCCCCCTTCTCTTCTCCTTTAATCCAATCTCTAATGATGAGATGATCTTGTTCCCAAGGCTAGCCCTCTCTGCTTGTTCTCCTGACCCCATCCTCTCAGAAGTTTTCTGTCACTCTTTAATCTTCAGTCTGTCTCTAGTTACTGGATTCCCTCTTGGCTGCCCACAAGCACACCCAGGCTTCCTCCATCTTTAGAAAACTTTCACTTGAACCTCCCAACCTCCTCCCCTTCCCTTGCCTGCCTAAGCTCTCCTCCCTGACTGCACTTACTGCCTCCTGCCCCTCTCCTCCCCTTTACTCTTCAACCACTTCCAGTCTGACTTTAACCTGTATCACTTAACTAAAACTGCTCTCCCTAAAGTTGCCCAGTGACCTCTTAATTGCCAAATACAGGGACTTTCTCTTAGTTCTCATCTCTGTTGCTTTTGATGCTATACTGTTGACCTCTTGGATACTCTTTACCTTTCTTTGATTTATATGACATTCCTCTTGGTTTTCTGACCTTCACTGCCCTCCCATCCTTGTCCTGCCCCTAATGGAATACCTAGCCTGGGCCCTTTTCCCTCCTCATACCTTCTCGTGATGATCTTAATTAAGTCCCATGGGTTTAGTTATCATCTCTGTGCTGATGACTCCCAGATTTATATATTGAGTCCTATTGTGACTTTCTGAACTCGTTTGACCCCTTCTGAACGTTGGTTCAGTAAATGTTCTGCCTCATGTCCCACTGACATCTCATACTCAGTAAATCCCAAACAGCTCATCATCTTATCCCTCAAGCCCAACTTCCCAATTCACACTGAGGGCACTATCATCCTCCCCACCATGCCCATTCAGCCTCATTCTTGCTCTCACCACATCCTTCCATTCTGTCACTACCGCATCTCTCATATCTCTACCTTTTCAACACTCATAGTTCAGGCTGTCAGTGCCTCTCCCCTAGACTATTCAGATAGCCTTCTAGACTGGAGTCTCTCCTCTTAATGCATTTTCCACATAGCTAGTTGCTGGACTGACATAAAGCACATATCTGACTTTGTTACTCCCCTGCTCAAAAAACTCCCATGACTCCCTCTTGCCTCTAGGATAAAATATAAACCTTTTGCTTGACATTGAAAATTCTCCACAATCTGCCTCCAGCCTCCCTTTCCAGACTTTGCCCAGGTTTGGTCTTCCAAATCTGAAATGTCCATCCTCATCTCAATTTTTTGAAACCTTAGCACCACTCCCTATAGGAGGCTATTCCTGATTCCCTCTTGGCTGCTAGTGCCTCAACCCTGAAATTATTTTGTTTTTATTGTACATATTTACTTATTTATGTGCAGGTGGTTTCCTCTCATAAAATGTTGCTCCATAAGGGCAGGAAAAATTTTAATTTTGTCTTTGTCAGTATCATTGTACCCAGAGTCCCAAGCCCCTAGCCCTGTACCTGACTCGTCATCTGTGCTTATTAAATGTTTATTAGTTTTTGTTATTGTGGAGGAATCCTGGTATGGGAACTCTCTACCAATATAGTTGATAAACTGTGTGATTTAATAGATAAGTCCTAGAGATTTTTCTGAAACACATAAGGGTTAACAAGAGTCTCACAGCTAGTAAGTGTCAGAAGCAGATTTGAACCTAGTGTACCACTGTACTCTGCTACCTCTCACTCTGAATCTAAATAAACATGTGTATAGATACACATGTGATCATAAGTCTATGTTAACACTTGGACTGTATCTAATTCTGATAGTTTCCTATTATTCTCTTTTATGTTTCCTGTTATTTTGAAATGAAATGAATTAGATTTTAAAT
This sequence comes from Antechinus flavipes, assembly GCF_016432865.1. Taxonomy (NCBI): domain Eukaryota; kingdom Metazoa; phylum Chordata; class Mammalia; order Dasyuromorphia; family Dasyuridae; genus Antechinus; species Antechinus flavipes. The sequence goes on along the minus strand of NC_067401.1, from coordinate 140,978,310 downwards.
TCTAAACTAAAAACTACCCCAACTAAAATTAATTTTTTTCTTAAGACAAACTGGGTTGGTTTTGTTTTGTTTTTTTTAACTTTGGACCGGTCACTCACATTAGATTAAAACATTTGTTGCCTCATTAGATTTAGGAGAGACTAGACCTAGATTTATGTAATAAGATGGTCTTCATGCTGCGTTCTATCTCTTTATTATTCCAGATTTATGGTTGAGAATCTTCCTCCTTCATTGAAAAGAAAGGGAAAAATAATTTATGAAGATCATAGCAGGAAAAAAAAAAGATCATAGCAGAATAAGCTTAGATAAAAATCACATACTGTGTGTTTGAGGAAGTGAGCTTTTAGAGAGAGAATAGGGTCATCAGTTCATCCTTAGTTGACAAGACCTCCAGAATAAAATAACCCCAACTCCAGTGCCCCCTCACATTTTGATCTTGACTTCTAAATTTATTCTTTCAGAGGGGCGTTGGCATCAAAAGTACTCCAGTGACAGTAGTCCTGCCAGATACCAAAGGAAAGTCTTACCTCTTCAACATCATGGACACACCAGGTGAGTGAGCATGCCCATGTATATTGGCGTGGCTAATATGGTTTTTCTTAACCTTTTGATATCTGAGCCACAATTCTTGTGTTCCTTCCATTTCCAGAGTAGAACAGTGCATGCTTGGGTGTCAGCTAAACAGTAAACATTTATTAAATACCTACAACCTAACACATAGTGTGTGTTAAGTAATGGGGATACAAAAGGAGACAAAAAACAGTTCCTGCTCTCAAAGAGCTTACAGTCTAATGGGGAAAACAGCATTCGAGGAAAAAATATAGCTATATACAAAATAAACAGGAAATAAATAAAAGAGAGGGGGCACTAGAATTTTAAAGTCGGGTTTGTGAAGCTTTCTTATGCAAGGTGGGATTTTAGTTTGGACTTAAAGAAAGAGAACATTTCAGGCATAGGGGACAGCTAGAGAGAACAGAAAGCCTGGATCCTGGAGATAGAGAGTATTGTTCATGGAACAGCCAGAAGTCCATGTCACTGGATCAGAGTACAGCACATGTCAGCGAGTTAGGTGTAAAAAGATGGGAAAGGTTAAAGGGTGCTGCTTTATAAAGGACTTTGAATGCCAAACAGCATTTTGTATTTGTTTCTGGAGACCATAGGGAAATTCTTGAGTTTCCTGAGTAGGGAGATGACAAATTCAGATCTGCATTTTAGGAAAATCACTTTGGTGGCTGATTGGAAGATGGGTTGCAGTGGGGAGAGACTTGAGGCAGACAGACACCACAGCAGGCTGTCACAGTAATTGGCTTATGAGTTGATAAGGGCCTGTACTAGAGTGGCTACAGAGCTGGAAGAGAGAAGGGGGCATTTGGGATATATTGCAAAAGTGAAATTAATAGACTTTGGCAGCACTTTGGCTATAGGGGTGGTGATCTGGTGAGAGAAAGTGAAGAAATGAGGGTTAAGAGAGTGAGGGGTGGAAGGATGATATTACCCTCCAAAGTAATAGGGAACATAGGAGGACAGGAAAGTTTAGGGGGAAAGATGATGGATTCCATTTTGGACAGATTGTGTTACTAGACATTCAGTTTAAGATGTTTGAAAGGCAGTAAAATAGAACAAACTTGTCTATATGGCAAGGTAGTGAGATGATTTTATAGTGAAGGGGAAAAACCTATTGAACTATGTGAGATTGGAGCTACCCAAAAAATTGAGGCAAGATAAGTAGATTTGAGGATTATCAACCTAGAGATGGTAATTAAATCTGTAGGGGTTATTTAAATCACCAAGTGAATTAGGTAGTATAGAGGGAGAAGAAAAGAAAACCCAGAGGGAATCCTGAATAATACCCTCAGGTATAAAGTTTAAGGTTTAAGAGGGAGGAGGATCCAGCAAAAGAGACAGAAAAAACAGAGAAGAAAAATAGATTAAGTAGGAAGAATACCAAAGTAGAAGGAATACCAGCAGGCAGTGGTATTCTGAAAATGGAGGAGAGAAGAGAGAGTAATCAGCAATATCAAAAGTTGTAGAGGGATCAAATATGTATGTATGAGGACTGAAAACAGGTCATTGGATTTGGCAGCTAAGAGATCAGTAATAACTTTGGAGAGAGCACTTTCAGTGGACATCCATCACACCTTAAATCCCTTCTACCTAGAAATGAATACTAAATTTTGTATTTGTATTATGTAATAGCAAATATAATACTGCATCTTTGTAGTACATATTATATAACCAGTATATACATTTGAAACATTGTTACTTTATATTTTACATTTATATGATTTTTACATTTCATACATTTATATTTATATTATGTTACATATTTTATTTATGTTATATATATTCACATTTTGTTTTTTATATTCAGTTATTTATATTAATATTTTTATATTATTTGTATATTCCTATTCTTGTACTATTTTTATTTACATATTATGTATAATAGTAAATAAAGCATCTTTTAAAGGGCTCCTTTAGTACAAACTGACCAATTCTAAGCATCCAATGTACTCCTTGTTTTCTGTTCCAGTGCCATATATTGGAAGAAAACCATGACTTTCCCAGTAGATTTTTCCTTTTGATCTAGGGTATCCCTAGATCAGAATTATTGGGGTATTTTGGAGGACCCAAACTTCCCTAATATTTTCACTTTTGAGTTCTGCCTCTCCTCCCTGTTCAGAACACCATGTTCTCATGCTGCTCAGGATCCCCTCCAGTCTTTCTTCTGTGTTCTAAACTGTCCCTTGACACCTCCTAGGCTAAGAAAATGTGCTTGTTAAATAGGCTGTCAGAACTGGAAAAGGACCTTAGAGATAATCTAATCCAATTCCCAAACTATAGATGAGGCAAACAAGACCCAGGAGGTAAGTTGTAACTTTTCCAAGATCAAACGATAAGTTAGTGGGAGAGCAAGGCACAGAGTTCCAGACTTGGATACTTTCAGCTACATCATACTACCCTTTATCCCCTTTTCATGGGATTTTATTCTGTTTTCTAGAGCAACTAGTTGAATAAATTTATTTGTACTAATGTTAGTGGGTACAGATGTGTACCCCTTCTTATCTTATAAGGACTTCTGTAGAAGATGACTGATTCAGTTTATCTTTTAAATAAGAATTTCGAGAATTGTGGGAAACTTTGGGTTGAGGGAAGGTAAGGAGGAGTTATAAGTCTTGAGATCTCCTATAATTACAGTAAATGTCCTGAAGGAAGAGGGCTGGGTACTTTCTTTCTTTCTTCTTTTTTTTTTAAATAACTTTTTATTGACAGAACCCATGCCAGGGTAATTTTTTACAACATTATCTCTTGCATTCACTTCTGTTCCAATTTTTCCCCTCCCCCAGATGGCAAGCAGTCCTATACATGTTAAATAGGTTACAGTATATCCTAGATACAGTATATGTTTGCAGAACCGAACAGTTCTCTTGTTGCACAGGGAGAATTGGATTCAGAAGGTATAAATAACCCGAGAAGAAAAACAAAAATGCCAGCAGTTTACATTCATTTCCCAATGTTCTTTCTTTGGGTGTAGCTGTTTCTGTCCATCCTTGATCAATTGAAATTGAGTTAGTCTCTTTGTCGAAGAAATCTATTTCCATCAGAATACATCCTCAAACAGTTTCGTTGTTGAGGTATATAATGATCTCCTGGTTCTGCTCATTTCACTCAGCATCAGTTCATGTAAGTCTCGCCAATCCTTTCTGTATTCATCCTGCTGGTCATTCCTTACAGAACAATAATATTCCATAACATTCATATACCACAATTTACCCAACCATTCTCCAATTGATGGGCATCCATTCATTTTCCAGCTTCTAGCCACTACAGAAAGGGTTGTCACAAACATTTTGGCACATACAGGTCCCTTTCCCATCTTTAGTATCTCTTTGGGGTACAAGCCCAGTAAAAACACTGCTGGATTAAAGAGTATGCACAGTTTGATAACTTTTTGAGCATAGTTCCAAATTGCTCTCCAGAATGGCTGGATGTGTTCACAATTCCACCAACAATGTATCAGTGTCCCTGTTTTCCCACATCCCCTCCAACATTCCGCCTTATCTTTCCCTGTCATTCTAGCCAATCTGACAGGTGTGTAGTGGTATCTCAGAGTTGTCTTAATTTGCATTTCCCTGATTAATAATGATTTGGAGCATATTTTCATATGGCTAGAAATAGTTTTAATTTCTTCGTCTGAGAATTGTCTGTTCATATCCTTTGACCATTTATCAATTGGAGAATAGCTTGATTTCTTATAAATTAGAGTCAGTTCTCTATATATTTTGGAAATGAGGCCTTTATAAGAATCTTTGACTGTAAAAATGTTTTCCCAATTTATTGTTTCCCTTCTAATCTTGTCTGCATTAGTTTAGTTTGTACAAAAACTTTTCAATTTGATATAATCAAAATTTTCTATTTTGTAGTTAATAATGATCTCTAGTTCTTTAGTCATAAATTCCTTCCACTTCCATAGGTCTGAGAAGTAAACTATCCTATGCTCTTCCAATTTATTTATAATCTCATTCTTTATGCCTAGGTCATGAACCCATTGGTGTACGGTGTTAAGTGTGGGTCAATGCCTAGTTTCTGCCATACTGATTTCCAATTTTCGAGGGCTGGGTACTTTCATTTAAGCTATTGCAAGCAGGTAAAACTTCCAGCACTTAATCCTGTACCCACATACTGGTCTTTCGGCATGTTTGTTTTTTTAGGACATGTGAATTTTTCTGATGAAGTAACAGCTGGCTTGCGCATCTCTGATGGGGTAGTGCTTTTCATCGATGCAGCCGAGGGGGTAAGCATTTGCTTTTGTTACATTTCAGATAATATTTTCTTTCCCCTCTTTTCACATATTTTCTCTAAATAATTCCCAGAGCAAAAGAATAAGAAGGATTCAGAAGTTTTATTGATTTATTTAAGATAATCATGTGATTAAATTCTAGTTTTGCCCTGATTTAAGGGCAATGGATTACATTCAGCCTCACTTCTTAAAAGGGGTGGAACTCAACATGATTTAAGAAATGAGGTAATATTGTAATCTGGAGGGGAGGCATGTATATATGGATTTTAAATGTTTCATCCTAAATTAATGATTTTATTGAATTAGTGGTAGGAATTAGAAAACTCTGCTGGGAAAGAATATGATGTTTGGATGGACAAGTTCAAGGTTTCTCCAGGCACTTGCCAAATAATTAGAAAAATCACAGATATTTCTAGACTTCCTCACTCATGTGCCATTGGTGATATGGCCAGGAAAGTCTGCTGCTACTTCCTTGCCAGATAATGGTGCTTCCTCAAGTAGTAGTAATAATAACAAAAACTAGCATTTCTCTAATGCTTTTTGGTTTGCATAATTTTTTTTTTAATAAATAATGTTTCCTTTTGGCTAATCACAGTTCTTGACTCATCAGCTTCCAAGAATAAGTTAATGGAATTTGTGTGCTGTCCCAAGCTCTTTCCTGCTTTACCATGTTAAAAGATAGGGCCCTTTGTAGCCATACTATATTTTCGTGGCTTCTCCATTCTCTTAATCTTGTGTTCCTTAGGTGATGCTGAACACTGAGCGGCTGATCAAGCATGCAGTGCAGGAGAGGCTGGCTGTCACTGTGTGCATCAACAAGATTGACCGGCTGATTCTAGAGCTCAAACTTCCCCCAACAGATGCCTATTACAAACTGCGACACATTGTGGATGAGGTCAATGGATTAATCAGGTATGGGGGAGACCATCTGGAGGGTGCTTCCCTTCTTTAGTGCTGTTGGGTTTTTTTTAAGATAGTAACCCTGTTGTATGACCCTGGGCAAGTTACTTACCCAGTTGCCTCAGGGGGAAAAAAAAGAAAGAGAGATAGTCATCCTTAAAGCCTGAAGTTGTGATTTGGGAGGACTGAATGGAGGTGAGCTGGTGTGATCACAAGGAAGAAGATTTCCCGGGATCGGAGATCTAGAGCTGGAAGGGAGCTCATGTGAAGAGATCCAGAATGAAGGCACTGCCCAGAGCCACACAAGAGTAGGAAGCATCAGGACAATTTGGCCTGGGTAGAAGAAGGCCAAGGATAGATGGAACATACTTGAGTTAGTGTTTGACATGGACAAAGATGCTGCTGCTGGCCATAAGTGACAGGGTGCAGTCTTTGAGATTTTTTGGTAGTGAGATCAAAATTAGGGATATAAGCTCATAGCATAAAAGGATTGAAGCAAAAATTCAATCTTGTTGTCACTGCTACGCAACCAAATGAGCTAAACAATGTCAGACCTTTGGGTAAACCAAATATTAAATAAGGGGCAGCTAGTAGCTATTTCTTGTTTTTACTATAAATGGGCCTAACTTCAAACCAGACAGATTCAGAAAGAATTTCCCCACAAAGTGTTGGAAAGTCCTATACATAGGACTTATATATAGAGAAATATATATATAGAATATAGAAAGTCAGCTTGGTACATACTTGACGTCAGGAAAGACTGGGTTTGGGGTATGTACTTAATTGATGTGTCATCTTGAGCAAGTCATTTAACTTTTCTGAGCTGTTTTCTAATCTGTAAGATGAGAATAATAATAAAGCACCTAATTTACAGCATTGTTGTAAGATTCAAATCAAATCATGTATATGAAAAATTTTCCAAACCTAAAAGGACTATAGAAATGTCAGCTACTGTTGCTGCTACTTCTAACATTCTTATCACTCCTACCATCCACTCCTCTGCTCAGTGGGGTAGGTACAGCTTTGTGTGATAGCAGAGAAATGGACTGAAAGGCCCTTTGAGATCTCTGCCAGCCTTGGGATTCTGTAAAATAGTCATCCAAATGTATTTATAAAAATGCTTTTTTCCGTTAAAGGGTTATTCCATCGTAGGGAATTGAGGACAGAATCTGAGTAGCACACAAAACCACTTTTACAAGTCTTTTATTTTCTTAGCCTCTGAGATGATTTTTTGCAACTCTTTTATTGTTTCTGTTGCCATATATCATAGTTTTATCTATTCCTCTTTACTTGTTCTGCCTTATTACTGTTGAGGTAACCTAAAATCTTTTCTAATCCAACAAGCATTTATTAAATTAAGCATTTAGTCTCTGTCAAGCATTGGGACTATAAAAACAAAACATAGTGGTCCCTGCCCTAAGGAGTCAACATTCTTCTTGGGGAGGAGAAGGAGGAGGATGATTGGGGGACTGCAGCTTGTGCAATTCAAGTGCTAAGGGGGAATGCACAGAATTGGAGTATGAGGAAATTGGCTACCACAGAGAGCATGGAGGGTAGCAGCATTTCCATGAATGAACCATTTTTTTTCTCTTTTAACCTCCTCTTTCTCATCTTTAAGAAGAGGATAAATCTGCCTCATAGGAGTATTATGTGGATCAAAATGTGTTCAGTCGGTCAACAAACATTTGTTAAGCACTTAGTATGTATCAGGCCCCTTGCTGAATTTATAAGATGTACAGAATAGATGGAAGGTAACTTTAGACAGGAATGCTAATATAGTGGCTGAAAGACCTCAGAAAGGCTACCTACAGAAGATGCTCTTGATCTGAGTCCCAGAGGAAGCCAGGGCTTCTGAGAAAGTCCTGACCACAGAAGTCCCCCATGCCGCTGCCCGACCTTCTCTTCCATTATTTGGGGGAATCCAGACGTACATTCTAATAATGGAAATCTCACCCATAAATAAAAGAATACTAGAGAACTGCAATACAAACAGATATCTTGTATAAGAGAATTCAAAGCCATCATCAGCTTTATTTTTTTTTTTCATCACCACCTTTAAAAGAAATAGTTAAATGCTAATTGAGAGGTGGTAGGAAACAGAAGTGGACAAACACCTGTAACTTTTAGCTGTAGCTCTATTTGTTATTATATAGTCTCAAGTCACAATTAAAGTATACTTTAAGGGTATATTGCCATGAGAGTATCGTCACTCAGTTAATTCCACACACACAAGGAATTCAAGAGGGAGGATAATTCAGAAGAAGCCATTAGATTTGGTGATTTAAAAGTCCTTAAGAGCAAAGTTCCAGTCGAGTGGTGAGGACCGAAGTCAGATTGCAGAGGGCTCAGAAGAGAGTGAGAAGAAATGCTGTCAGTTGACTTTTTTCCAGGGAAGTTAGCTAAGAAGAGGAGAGAAATGGGATGAGAGCTGGTGACGGTGGCAAGGTCTGGTGAGGGGTTTTTAAGGATGGGGAGACATGTGAGCACGATTACGAACAACAGGAAAGAAATTTGGTACTTAGGGAGAGAGAAAAAATTAGAGTAAAGCTGTTAGAGCAGTGTGCTGAAGATAGGGTGGAAGGGATATGGAGAAGTGTTGAACTTGAAGAAGAATTACCTCTGCATCAGAGACATCAGTGAAGGACACAGTTGGGGATAATGTTAGCAGGATGTGTGATGAGAAAAGGGGGAGAAGAGAAAGCTATCTGCCACTTGCCTTGATGTTTTGTGAAGCATAAGGGAAGATTCTTGGCTAAAAGGTGAGGGAAGGGCTGTTTGTGGGAGATGTGAGGAGAGAAGAGAAAGTTTAGAACAGCTGCTGTGGTTAGTGGGATAGAAGCATTGCTTAATAGGGACAGTTGGCATAATGGTTGTGAAATGTAAAACTCGTAAATGTCATCCTGACTGGGAAAATAAGGTAGCATCAGATTAGAAGGTCCTGAATGTCAGGCTAATAATGAGTTTAAAGTTTACCTGCTATAAAAGGGGACTTTTGGTGGGTGTAAATACTAGAGCAGTTCGGCAGCGTTGTGAAGGGTAGGTTGGGGTACAGAGAGAGGGTAAGAGTTTTACACTCTGTGAGAACAAAACTTCAGGTATAGAACAGTAATGAGAATCTATATGGATATAGTGGCAAGGAGACTTAGAGTCTGATTGAGTTGTGAAGGGACCAGGGAAAGTCCTTAGATAAAGTTGTACTTTGCTTAATTAGCTCAGTAGGCAAAAAGAGGAAAATATGATGCCAAATGGTTAAGTAATTTGGTGAAAGGCTTTGATAAAATGGAGAGACACTGACTTTTGAAGACAAAACCTAGATTCAAATCTCAATCCTGCTACTTATTTATATAATATTGGACAAATCTATAAATTCCCTTGAGCCTCAGTTTCCTCATCTTTAAGTGATGTTATTGGATTAGCTCTGCTCCAACCAGCTCCAAGATTTTTTCCAATTCTAAATATGTAATTCTACATCAAGATAGAATGAGGAGAACCTGACTCATGGATCTAAGTTCATATCGTGTTTCCATTTGTCAGTCTAAAAAAATAGACATTCTCAATATTCAAGGTAAAGATTATTAGAAAAAAAAATGATACTGCATAGGAGAGAGAATTTTTCAGCAGATGATTAGCTACTGGGAAGAAGTGTTTGCGTTAGTGAATATTCCAAGTATGTTAGTATAATTGCCATTTCACTCAGTCCCGTGCAGTTAACTTTTTCTAAGATTATGTATAACATTACTATTTCCCAGAAGTCAGCTAGTTACTGAGAGTTAGGAAATAACTCTATCATTATGTAAACCTATTTAGGTGATTGAATTGTGTGATGATACTGTCCCCCACACAGCTACATGCTATGTGTCAATACTATCCTATCATCCAAGTATCTATACCAGCTTATCATTCTGTTTGTGACCATCTCTGTTTCAGCATGTATTCCACTGATGAAAACCTGATCCTCTCTCCACTTCTGGGCAATGTCTGCTTTTCCAGCTCCCAATACAGCATCTGCTTCACATTGGGCTCCTTTGCCAAGATCTATGCTGACACTTTTGGTAAGCTATCTTTTTTATTTCAACACAGTTTCTCATTCTGATCTCATCTTGCCAGAGTCCTCTTTGGGAGCTTTTTTCTGACTTTTACCCTCATTTTGAATACCTTTTTCCTTCCCTAGGCCATTTCTTGGGATTAAGTGAATTATGAATGTTAGAGAAGTTTAAGTGACAAAGAAAAGGTGAATTATTCTTTAGAATGAAAACTCTCCTGGTATAGTGCATACTCTGAAGCTAGAAATGCTTTAAGCCAATAGAGTACTTTGGGGCACATCATTTACATGTGGAATATCTGTTATAATTGGTCTTAAAGTTCAATTTGCCAAGGGTCCTGCGAGTGCTTGTTAAAAGGACTCTATTGGGTTTTCTTTGGGTATGTATAATCCTTTTTCTCTGTGTCTTTAGTTGAATTGTTACATTCTTTTTGGCTTCTCAGGAGCTCTTGCTTCAGCTCCCTAAATTGAGAGTCCTTGTAGCTTTCTTATCTAAGCCTCCCTAGTCCCCTAAGCTCCTCAATATTTATTTATTTATTTTTGTGAAAGAATGGGAGGACATGTCCTAAGTATGAGCCCACTTTTCCCTAAACTCTGTATAAATGGTAGGGAGAATATATAATAGTCTGTTGGTCAGAACAGTTGGTTTTATACCAACTGTTCTCATATTATAATAATATTGCTCTTTCTAAGAGCTGAAAAAAGAAAGAAAAATGGAGACATCAGACCTCATTTCAGCAGGGCTTTTCAAGCATAGACTGATGTAGGATGCTAAGATCAGATTGGTTCTTCTCATATAGGCAGTAAGAACCTATTACAATGGTGGAACAGAGATAAAATGAAACCAAATCTTGGGAATCCTTTCTGCAATTGCATTGTAGCTGTATGACATCTTTGAGATAGAGGAAAGACAAATTCCTATTCTCTATCTCAGTGTTAATGCAGGAAAAGTGTTCTTTTGGAAAGCCCAGAAAGGGGAATATACCAGCAGCATTTAGCTGTCACTGTCAGTGTACACATTTGTAGCAGGAGCCCTAGGAATGCAGAGAGAGAAGCCATGGATGACACAATCCCAACCCTTGGGAATGAATAGGACATGAGCAAGAGGAGTGAATAACAATTCAAAGCGAAAAAGCCAAGAGTCAAATTCATGTTATCAGTAGTCATAACTAGTAAGTAACCCAGGAGTTCGGAAGAAGGAGTAAGCCCCAAAGTCAGATTTGGGTTTCACGTGGAAGAAAGGAAAGACTCTGACAAGTAGAGAACAGACAAGACATTCCAGGTATGGGAAGCAGGCATGGAGTTAGGAAGGTACATGGTATGATCAGGTAGTGATGATTAGACCAGTGTGATGGAAACAGAGTTCTGTAGATGAGTGGTGGGGTCACCAGAGTCAGGGGCCAAATGAAGGACCTAAGTATCAGGCTGAGGAGTTGGAACTTTATTCCATAGACTATCAAAAGCTAGGAAGATTTTTGAGTGGGGAACCTACAAGTTCAAAGTGAAGTTTGATGCAGATTAATGTGGCATTTGTGGATGGTCTATCTCAATCAACAAGCATTTGTTAAGCCTCACCAGTATACTTGGAATTAAGGCTACAAATACAGAAGAGAAAGCTTACAGTTTATTAGAGGATATGAAATAATCACAGATAAGTAAATACAGGATATATGTAAAATAATAAAAGTGAAACTGGCAGAAAATGGGTAGGATTAATAGCCATGAGAATCAGACATACAAATGGAGAAAAGCGTGGTCACTGGATGGCAAGCTAGTAACTGAATCCAGTGTGTCTTGATCAAGATCAGTGCCTAAAACCCAACTAGAAAAAAAACCTCAATTTTTTGTTTTTTGGCGTCATTTTAAATGTTGCAGACTCCTGATTAGATGGCTATTTTTTTTTCCTGGGCACTACAAGGTCCTATATGCATGCACAGTTGGGGTAAGGGGACAGCAGAAGTGAGGGTATTACAAGCTGTAAGGTTGTTAAAATTGGGAGCAGCCCAGAACTTCCCCATGGATCACGGAGAAATAAGGAAGAGAAATGGAGTGTTGGAGCTAGTGGATAAATCTGTGCAAGAAAATCAAAAGTGTCAGCTTTTCCTTCATGCTCCACTAAATGCTGGGACTAGTGAGTGTAAGGGAGATTTAGAGTTGAGTATTGGTCTCAGCATGATCTCATTGATTTAGATATGCTTACTTTTATTAATTTAACAAATACCACCTAAAATGGACATTTCTGTATGCATAATGGAACAGAAGAGATTGTACATGAAACTACTGAATTCTGTTATGCAGCTTACTTTAATTTTCAAGTATATAATAAACTCAGTCTATAGCTTTTCAAGTTGTCATGCTTGTTGCCTACTTCTCTATGTTCTCTGTATCTTTTATAAAGAAGTCTCAGTGGCCCTCTTTTCTTTTTTTTCCTTTTTTCTGCCGCCCTTTCCATATGTTATTACTCTCTTCTCACCCACAATGGAAGAAAAAAACCTTTTTAAACAAGTACAAATAGTCAAGAAAAACAAATTCTCATGTTGATCGGGCCCAAAAATGTGTCTTGGTCCACTACCTTTTACTCATTGTCTTTGGATCACTTGCTTCTTTCTATCTTGCTTTTCCACATCTTCCCTTGATTCAAATCTTTTAAACCTGGAAAAGAAGATTCTTGATGCTCTTATTTAGGAGATGATTTAAAGGAGTCAAACAAGCACTCCAAGCAGAAAGTGTATTATCATTTTCCCTTTGTTTCATAGGTGACATCAATTACCAAGAATTTGCGAAGAGGCTCTGGGGTGACATTTACTTCAATCCTAAAACGTAAGTGACATGAAGAATAATTTCCCTTTCCTCAGGGGGTGGTCTGCTTTCCCAATGAAGTTGCTTCCCAGGCATTGAAGACAGGGAGGAAGAGAGCTCATGAAGGTTAAACCAAAAGCATTCAGGAGCATAAACTGCTCCTCTTCTCTTTCTTAAATGAGATTGACTTCATTGACTCTAACCAGGAAGGTGATGTGTCTTTTTAAGTCAGCAAGCATTTATTAAGCATTTGCTGTGTTCCAGGCACTGTGCTAAGTCCAAGGTAGCAGAAAGAAAGATAGTCCTCATTCTTAAAAAACTTGGATTTCAATAGGAAAGATATTACATATATGGAAACTAAAAATTATGGAAACTAAAAATCAGAGGGGGATGGAGGCAGGAGCTATGGGTGCCCATTTTAGGCGCATAATAGAGAAAGCCTGGAGAGTCAGGAACAAGGACATGGCTGGGCTGGGCTGAGTATCCTCTGATAAATGGAGGTTCTGAGAGAAACTAGCCAGTCAGCAGGAGAACCCTGCCATTATATGAAGTCCAGAGATTGATCTTCCAGGATGAAGAGCTCCTGGGACAAACCAGAAGCTTTAGAACCCCTTGGATGGTAGGCATTCTGTCCTTCCGAGGATCTTCAGCTCTTTTTTCTTTTACCCTTTAGGCGGAAATTTACCAAAAAGGCCCCAACCAGCAGCTCCCAGCGGAGCTTTGTGGAATTTGTCTTAGAGCCACTTTATAAGATCTTAGCTCAGGTGAGTGGAGATGAATTTGTCACTATATCCTCCCATAGCCTCACATCCCTATCCTGCTCAGTCAGGTCTGTTCTGCTCTTCTGAGCCAAGGAAGCATAATCATGTTGAGTGGCTTCCTCTGCCTCTCAATCTACCTGACCATGTGCTACAATTTACTAGGATAACAATTGGTCTTTTGAGCATCTGTTGAACACTTTTGTGTACCAGATTCCATTGAGTTGGAAGGGGAAATGAAGTGGATTATAAAGGAACAGTCTTCTAGGGGAAGCCAATCCCTTGAGATTTCTTGAATTCACTTAAGCCAATAGTTATTGACCACCAGCTATTTGTGCTGAAAAGTGTGTGAAAAAATTAGAAAAGCATATGACAATAGTTCTGTCTTCAAGTACCTTGTGATCTCATTGAAAAGAGAATTACTTATTGACAGATGCAAAAAAAGCATAATTGAAACTCATTACAGAGGCTGAGAGAGACTCAGAATGAAGTGGAATGGAATTAGACAAAGCTTCATGGAAGAAGGCCTCAGTAATATTTGCTGAACAGTTTTTTGGTTTTTTTTTTTAATCTTCTGAGGTGTATCACATAAGAATGGATGAATTTGTTCACAGATTTTTAAAAGTAAATGTTTATTGATATTGTTGGTTTTTGTATTATTTCTCTTTTATAACTAATGGGAAGTATATAACCTTCTTTCCAGAAAATCATTCCTAATTGTAAAAAATTAAAAAGGAGGGGGAAGTTCAGTAAAGCTATTTGACTTCACAAAACTGATGTTATATATAGTGTTCCACACCCATAAAATTGTTATCCTCTCATACCTCTTTTTTGAGGCTAAGCTTATAATTTGGGGCTAAGTCCTTATAATTTTACGTGTAGTTTGAAATTAATTTCACTTGTTTTGTTGTTCTTTCCATTAACATTGTTGTCACTGTGTAAATTGTTTTCCTAGTTCTGCTTACTTCATCTTACAGCAGTTCATTCAAAATATTTCCATGCTTCTCTGAGGTCATCGTTTTTCTCAGCATAATAATGTGCTATTTGCATGTACTATAGTCTCTTTAGTCATTCCCATGTCAATGGGCATTTAATTTTTTCCAGTTCTTTGTAGTATGAATAGTATTTAGTACACTTAAAATTTAAGTGCTTAAAAAAATACAAAGCGCTCTGAGTTTAGTTGAAAGAGATTAATTCTACTTGAAGGCGTCAAGAAAGGTATCTTAGAAAAAGTGACATTTGTGCGAGATGATGTCTTTGTCATCTCTGTAGCCTGGCTCATTGAAACACTCGAAGCCTGTATACAGAATCCAGCAGCAACTTTATTTCCGCAGCATCAGTAATGAGCATGGCTCCCCATGGCCTTCCATTGTCTGAAGAAGGGTGCTCAGTAACCCTGAGTAGGCTTGCCCACTTTTGGCAGTACCATATTCAAACCAAACTGCCAGGGGTGGGCAGAGGTCAAAGGCACAGGGGAGAGACACTTTGCAAGATTGCAGCTAAGGGAACATCTGAATAAGGGTGCAGAGTTTGATTGGAGCCTAAGAGACACGAGAGGAGACATGCAAAGTAAAGTGGAGCTAGAACTTTGAATGACCAGCTAGGATTGATGAAAGAAATTTATATATTCACCCTCTCTGTAGAGCACTGGGGTTGATTGAGGTTCAGCCCGGCTTGGAGGAAGGGTGATGTATGTCCAGCCCTGTGCTCCATGTGCTCATTGCCAAGTGACCTTTTTTGCTTCCTCCCGGAGCTCTGCTGCTTGAAGCCCTTCTCATTTGTTGAGGTGTGGGGTTTTGCCTGGCCAAGGTGGAATGCTGCCATTAGCCACAAGGTGGCAGGACTGAGAGCCCACTATGGGGGGGGGGGGGGGGGGGGAAGGGTGCCAGCTGCTGGGAGAGCCGCTCTGTTCTTTCCTAGCAAGAGACTATTCAGGGACCTCTCACCGGAACAGACCACAGATTTCCAGCTTTGGTGCTTCTCTGGGGGAGGGAGGGAAGCTCTTGCTCTCAGTTCCCAGGATGTCATCTGGGGGACTTTTGCCATTGTCCTTCATACTGTCCTCTTGGCATCCAGACAAGAAAACCATCAGCCCTCCCTCAGAGCTCCCTGCCCCCTTACTTTTTCTGGGGTCACATCCTGGAACCAGCTTTGACCGATTATATTAGTGACCTTATATTGTGATAGGTTGTGGGAGATGTGGACACCAGTCTCCCGAGAACCCTGGATGAGCTGGGCATCCATCTGACCAAAGAGGAGCTGAAGCTGAACATACGCCCTCTCCTTAGACTGGTCTGCAAAAAGTTCTTTGGGGAGTTCACAGGTAAGTGCAGAGATACCAGAGATCACTTGACCACTCAGGGGCAGCACAGCCATATGCCTGTCCATTATGGGTGACATTAGCACCTAGACTTAAAATCACCAAAATCTCAGGTGAGAGCAGGCTCCAAAGCCTGGTACAAATTGTTTTAGATGAACTGATATAGAAACTCCCCAGACAAGTATTGTTGGTTAGCAAGTACTTGTGCCCTGGAGGTACAAGATGCTCGTTCTGTTCTAACACTTGGGATTCAAAGTAAAGATGGGAAGTTTTTGTGTTCTTGTGGAGAACCACTAACCGTTTGTTAGAGGAACTAGGGAAAAAAGCTAGGTGCTAGTTTAATATTAGTAATCATCACCAGGATCACCCTACCCATGTCCAGGTAGATGAATGTCCGTTTGCTGGCTATTCCTTACCCTCTCTGAATGGATGGGCTTTGCTCAAAGGAGAGGGGATGATCACAATACTCTATTTCTTTCTCATTACAGGCTTTGTAGATATGTGTGTACAGCATATACCTTCTCCCAAGGTGGGCGCCAAGCCCAAGATTGAGCATACTTACACTGGGGGTGTAGACTCAGACCTTGGTGAGGCCATGAGCGACTGTGATCCTGACGTAAGCAGATCTGCTGGGTAGCCAGCGCTTTCATTCCCTCTCCCTCTCCCTGCTTTTCCTCTGGCCTTTCCCCTCCCACTGCTTTCTCCATTCTGGCCTTTCTGGCCTGAATCCCACCCTGAGTAGATTCATAACATGAAGATATAGTCAATTGAGCATCAGGACTCATGTTTTTTGGCAGAAAGAGCTCCATTCTTTTCCTTCCAATACATGGAGAAACTATCTGCACTTAATTCTCACTGAGTCTTTCTGTTGACTGGACAGAGCAGTGCCGAGAGAAGTCATGTCCTACCCTCGGGGAAGCTGACATTGTTCTTCTGCAGAGCATGTGTGAGCAGGACTGCTCTCTGTCTCTCTCTCCCAGGGGCCTCTGATGTGCCATACCACCAAGATGTACAGCACTGATGATGGGGTACAATTCCATGCCTTTGGGCGGGTGCTAAGTGGCACCATCCATGCTGGGCAGCCCGTGAAGGTGCTTGGGGAAAACTATACTTTGGAGGATGAAGAGGATTCCCAGATCTGTACTGTGGGCCGGCTGTGGATTTCTGTTGCCAGGTACCACCAGGTGGCAGCAGCATCAATGCTAGTGCTGTCCAGGGTATAAGGAGAAGGCTGTCTCTTGAGGGAAAATGAGGGAGTCTGTTTTTCTACAGAGTGGTTAAGAAATGGTATAAATCCCTCTTCACTGGTCCTAAAGACTTTAACTTTTGATTTTTGATTTAACTGTTTTTTGAAGGATTTCCGTTCTTTTCTGTAGTCTAGCCCAAAGGTGTCAAACCCTCAACACCCCCAAATGGGGCCAAACCAGATTAGGATGGAATTGGGAAATACTTATCAAAACAAGTAAAATCACATTAATATATAAAAAATGTCAGCATGGTTTTCTACATCATGTGGACTTCAGGGAGAGGCCTCCTATATGGTTACTGGCCTCATTAAAGCTTTGAGTTGAACAGTTCTGGCCTACCCTCTTAACCCTAAAAATCACCTTTTACTCTAAGCTCAACTCTATTGTCACGACATGTGACTGCTATACACCCCCCAGGGTAAATGAAATATGGTAACAGGTATGGTATGGTATAACTACTATATACTATATACTATGGTATAACTATGGTATTACTACCTCTCATTTGTTTGATGGATGCCCTGGGGAAAGGAGAAGTGTTAAGGATCACAAGAAGCCTATCCCTTGATTGGTGGTACCCTCTGTCTTCCTCCCAGCCTGCATTTCCTTATTTCTAATTTACTTACATTCCCTAGAGTAATGCTGAGGCAAAGTAGCCTACTGAGTAGCTTCCACATAGTTATATTTAGTTCCTTTTTCTATGTTGCACCTCAAAAAATTCCTGCTTCATCCAGAATGGGATCTGTGGGGACTAAATGTGGATCACAACATAGCATTTTCATTGTTGTTGTGGTTTGCTTGCTTTTTGTTTTCTTTCTCATTTTTTTCCCTTTTTGATTTAATTTTTTTTTGTGCAGCACAATAATTGTAGAAATATGAATAGAAAAATTGTACATGTTTAACCTATATTGGATTACTTGCTATCTGGGGGAGGAAGTTGGGGGAAGGGATGGAAAAAGAAATTACTGCTTGATGTGCTCTACTTTTGTCATTGCCATGTTGGGTTCCAGGTACCACATTGAAGTGAACCGAGTTCCTGCAGGCAACTGGGTTTTGATTGAGGGTGTGGATCAACCCATTGTAAAGACTGCAACTATCACTGAGCCCCGAGGCAACGAGGAGGTAGGGTTTTGTGAAATAGCAGCCAAGATTGTAATCGATGTTTATAGTTTTTGAAGGCAATGTTAGTGGGGAGCACCAGAGACTCAAAGACTTAGCAGGAATTGGTCTCTGACACTGGCTTGACTAAGGTAGACTTAGCTGGTTTCTCTTTTGTTCTTGGAGGTTTTTCAAAGTAAGGGTATGAGCAGGGAGTCCTCTTTTTGTCAATGGCCCCTCCATTTGGTGAAGCAGATTTTTAGCCTATTCAGAAGTGTCTGACCTGCTGGCAAAAACACCCAGTACTGGCTTCAAGGGATCTTTTTTCTGAACCAATCCTCTGTTCCATGACAGCTACCTTAGCTTTTTCTAGCTTTCGCTTAGACCAAGTGGCCTCCCGTCTTTTCATTTTGAATCTCAGGCACAGATCTTCCGGCCTTTAAAGTTCAATACTACTTCAGTCATCAAGATTGCTGTGGAACCAGTCAATCCCTCCGAGCTACCCAAGATGCTGGATGGCCTGCGTAAGGTCAACAAGAGCTATCCATCCCTCACTACTAAGGTGAGTTGCAGGCCCTGCAGACTCATTTCCCATAGACTCCATGTTGGTACTCTTAAGAGACAGAAGTAAATTTGTCCCTCAAATTGGCATCTCTGCCTATCACTTTGCTGATCTCTCTCTCTGGTACTGCTTTCTGTTTGTAGTGCTCTCTAGCAAGGTCTCTGCAGAATGCCTACCAGCTCGTTTTTCTTTCTTTCTCTCAAAGTATCTATTGCTGTCCTTTAACTTAGTTGTACTACTGAGTTGTGCTGAGCTAATTATGCTCCCTTTACTGACAGAGGCTAGCTTGGAGCTGTGACCATAGGACAGTTTTTGGTTGTGTTTTTGTTTGCTTCTTTTTTTTTTTTTTTGGTTTTTTTCCCAAAATCAACACAGTCCCATGGATGTTAAACCCTAATCAACTTTGTAACTGGCCAAGGTTTGGTTTGAATTGATCACTTATACTTGTTAAGTATCATCTTTTAAAAAAGGCTGACCCTATAAAGGAGTAATAAAATACTGAGTTCCTCCTCCTCAGTCTTAATCATAATTATATAGGTGGTTTCTGGAATTGTAGAGCCCCAGAACGAGATCTCTACAAGAGCTATTATATTTCAGGTGGAAGAATCTGGGGAACATGTGATCCTGGGCACTGGGGAGCTGTACCTGGACTGTGTGATGCATGACTTACGGAAGATGTACTCAGAGATAGACATCAAGGTAACATAATGGTCCTTTTCCCTAGTCTTTTCTGGCTGGTAACACGGCTTCTAGTCCAAGACTGGTTTTTAACCAGTGAAAACTACATTTTTCTCTTTAACAATGCTGGAGATAGAAAAGAATAATGAGAGTTTGAGGGACTAAGAGAAGCTTGGTGGGAAGGTATCTGTATTTACTTGTCATCTGTACCTACTCGTCTCAATGTTGACACCCAGTCTAAAATTTTAGAAAGAGTTGCTTTATTTTTGAGATAATTTTTAGGAAAGAGAAGCTCCTTCTTTTTGTGAATTCCTCTTTTAGCACCAGTTCTGTTGGGTGGTATTTAATTAATCTGTTATCCTTTTTCTCCACTCTTATTTTTGAAAGGGCAAGGGAGCACAGTAACAGTGGGAGTAATGCTGGACTTCTCTCTGTTCTCTTGGTGCTGAGCCTCAGAGGGCTCCATCACAAATTTGCAATGGTTGGTTGTAAGAAGAAAATGGGAGCCAGCCCTTTTAGCTTCAAATCTCTAGGTCTGTCCCTAAGTCACCTTTGTCTTTAAAAAAAAATTTTTTTTTAATGTTCTATTTTCCCCCAGTTTCTTGTAATAACAATTTTTAAGGTTCACTTTTTTAAATTTTGAATTCCAAAGTCTCTCCTTTTTTCTCTTTTCCCCTCACTCCCTTGAGAAGGCAAGGGATTTGATATAGATTATACATATGTATTCATGCAAAACATACCTCGATATTGGTCATGTTGCAAAGACAACAAACCAAAAATATATAATACAATACAAGAAACATAAAGTTTTAAAAGTATGCTTTAATTTGCATTTATATATCATCAGTTCTTTCTCTGGGAATGGATAGCATTTTTCATTATAAGTCCTTCAATGTTGTCTGAATCATTGAATTGCTGATGAGTCAATCCCAGTTGATCATCATATGTTACTGCTGTTACTGTGCAGTATTCTCTTGGTTCTATTCACTTCATTTTGCATCAATTTTTTAAAAATCACTTTTGGCTTCTTAAGTAAGTTCTATATTTGTCTGAGCTTCTGATTCCCATTCCATAGAAAGTTACTCTGAGTTACTCTTAGTGATTGGTAATGTCTACGATCTCCCTCCAGTCACTTGAAAGAATAGACTCAAGAAAGACTTGGGATCTTTGGCCTACCCCTGTTATCCTGTCAGCCTTTTGGAGACTCATCTGTTAGTGTTAGGATTTCAATAACAACAACAAGCTCCACAAGATTCCTATCTTTCCTTTTTCTTTTCTATTTCCTTTTTGGGGATTTCTAACGGTAGAGCAAGCAAGCCAGTTGTTTCTGTATCATTCTTTTTAAGTTGTTAGTTGCTATTTTGCAGGAAATTCCTAAGAGGAGCAGGCATTGAAAAGCCTGATTGCTTTTTGGATGGGAGAGTACTATCTTAGCCCAGCAAGCCCTCCCTCTAACATTCATCTTCTCTTTCTTAGGTGGCTGATCCTGTTGTCACATTTTGTGAGACAGTGGTAGAAACTTCTTCCCTCAAGTGTTTTGCTGAAACACCCAATAAAAAGTAAGTAGGGCTGTGGCTTTCTTCTTACCTGGATGTTATTACCTCCAATTTTAATACAAGTACAATTTTGCCTCCTGCCACACAGGTTAGAAGGAAGGACTCTAACATCATGATTTTAGCAAGAGTCACGTTTCCCCTTCTCCCTCAATGCTTGTGCCCATAGACACTTTCTGTCTTCTTGCCTCCATTTCCTTATACTTTCCTACTCTGTTAGGGTGATCTTAAGAATTTACCCACAGCCTACTTTTTTTTTTTTTTTTTGGCTGAGGCAATTGGGGTTAAGTGACTTGCTTAGGATCACAGAACTAGGAAGTATTAAGTGTCTAAGGTCAGATTTGAACTCAGGTCCCCCTGACTTCAGGGCTGGTGCTCTATCCACTGCGCAACCTACTTTTAAGAAGCAGATCAAAATATGTGTTTGATTTTTAACATTATTTTCTCCTTTCATATCCTTTAGTTTCTCATTGGTTTAGCATCATTTTGCCACTCATTTTCAAGTTTTTTTTCTCCCCCTTTAACTCAGAGAGTAGCCTTTTTCCTTGACTTCTTTTGTTCCATATTAACCCATTTTTTTCCTACACAGAAACAAAATCACCATGATTGCTGAACCTCTTGAGAAGGGTCTAGCAGAGGACATAGAGAATGAAGTGGTACAGATCACTTGGAACAGGTGAGAATGGGGTTTTAATCCAGAATTGATAGAGAGGATAGATAAAAGGCAGGCAACAGAGGGAAATGGTACTTATCTTAGTTCTATTACACTGACCTCCTGGGGAAGAAGTTAGTAGGGTCAAAGAAGTGCTCTTTCAGCATTTCCCTCTCTTTACCTGTATAACCCACCAATGTACAGGAAAGAGAATAAAGAAGATGTAATTATAATCCTCCAGAGGAAGACTACTGAAAATCTGTTTTATCAGAAAGGCCAATTTTAGTGAGGCTATCTCCAACACTTTCACTTTCTCTTCCTCCTATCAGGAAGAAGCTAGGAGAGTTCTTCCAGACAAAATATGACTGGGATTTGCTGGCTGCTCGTTCCATCTGGGCCTTTGGCCCTGACGCCACTGGCCCCAACATCCTAGTGGATGATACTTTGCCCTCAGAGGTACAGGGGAACTGGTGGGTGATTAACTCATGAGAGTTAAATGGAGAAAGGGCAGCTTTTGATGAGAAGAAAATGTTCTGCCAGTTCCTGGAAGAGCTTTGAAATCTCATGAAATGGAAGGCCACTTTGGATTTAATCTCTTTTCTTATTCTCCTCTAAGCCTGTTGCACCCATGAACAAGAGTTGTAGTTAAAATGCCTTCATTTCTCCACAGGTGGATAAAGCTTTGCTGGGATCAGTGAAGGATAGCATTGTCCAAGGTTTCCAGTGGGGTACCAGAGAAGGACCCCTCTGTGATGAGTGTAAGTTCACCAACTACTTACTAGTAAAGGCTTCTCCTTGTTTCTGAGACCTGAGCAGTGGACTAGATTAAAAAGCGTGGGGCAGACCTATCCCCTGCTCCAAACTCCTTCCTTCATTCTGCACCAAGTGCCTCTCCCTGGCACAGGCTAGAATTAGATGTACCTTGTGTCCCTGAATCTAGAAGCTGCCCTCCAGACCTACAGAGGAAGGCGGGAGGTCAAGCTTTAGGCCTTTATGTAGAAAAGTAGCTGGACTTGCCCAACTGTTAGAGAGGATGTGATCTCTGATTCAGGATCAAAATATACTGGCCATCTCTCTGAAATCCCTGCATAGTCGAACAGAATTTCCTCCTTAGGATTTTCTGTCACATGCTGTGTCAGCATTAATCATTCTGATTTATTCATCACTTGAACTACCACCGAATTTTTCAACTTTTGGCCCTTTTCACCTCATATTCCACCCATTTCTCTTCACTCTCAGTGATTCGCAATGTGAAGTTCAAGATCCTTGATGCAGTCGTTGCCCAAGAACCACTGCACCGGGGAGGAGGCCAGATCATTCCCACCGCCAGGAGGGTTGTCTATTCTGCCTTCCTTATGGTATGGAGCAGACACAGTGGGTATGAGATTGCCTCATGGAGGGTGGGGCAGGGAACTTCTCCCAAAGACACTCCACAATTGTGAATATGTGTGGAGAGCCTTTCACCTCAGCCTTGCCCATCCATTCTCTCTGTCTCCCTTCTTTGCCTATCCCCAAGCTGAGAATTTCTTTCTTTTGCCTTCATTGCAGGCTACTCCTCGTCTAATGGAGCCTTACTACTTTGTGGAAGTTCAAGCCCCTGCAGACTGTGTCTCTGCAGTCTACACAGTCTTGGCCAGGCGCAGGTGAGCAAATCTAGTATCCTAGGCTAGACTCACAATGTGAGAAGTGACCCAGCTTTAATAGGGAAAGAGAAAGGAACCATTTTACGCCACTCAAGACCAAGCATGTAGAGCTAATTTTTTCAAAGAAATGAGCAACAGGAGCTACCAGGCAAAGAGTTTCCTGCTTTCTCAGCTACCTAAAGAGAAGTCCTTTGCTATTCTGCCGTCTTAGCTCGTGGTCATCTCCAGAAAGGGACACTTGACCACCAGGTTGGGGAAAGTCAGAGGATTGACTTTCAGAGGAAAACCTCTAACTCTGATTCCAGCTAGTATCCACCTCTTACTCTTTGTCTTGTGGCCCTAGGAGGAGCACACTGAGAGCACTCTCCTTCATTAACTCTTTGTACGATGTAACAATCTTTGGGGTAGATTAAGAGTTGGCCAATGGTTAGTGCTTGCTCCCCCATCTTCCTAGGGCTTAGGGCTCAATTTCTGTCTGTCTCTTTGTCTCAGAGGCCATGTGACACAGGATGCACCTATCCCAGGCTCTCCACTCTACACCATCAAAGCCTTCATCCCAGCTATTGACTCATTTGGGTTTGAAACTGATCTCCGGACCCACACCCAGGGACAAGCCTTCTCTTTGTCTGTTTTCCACCACTGGCAGGTGAGGTTTAGGGGAATGCAAGAAATTTCCAGGGCTCTGGTAAGATGGTTTGCAGCCAGGACATGGGAGCCTTTCTACTCTTATCTATGGCCTCCTCTGTTTTAGATTGTACCTGGTGACCCATTGGATAAAAGCATTGTCATTCGTCCCCTTGAGCCACAGCCAGCCCCTCACTTGGCCCGGGAGTTCATGATCAAAACCCGTCGTAGAAAGGTACATGTTTCCCTCTCCCCATCCTGTACTTGGTGTTCTCAGTAAAAATCAATGTCTATTTTGGATTCCTCTCCCACTGGATTACTAGGTAAAGCAGTATTCATGGTATATGGAATTCCTACCACTTTCCTAACAGCTGCAGCACTGGGAAACGTGTTGCTATAACAGGACAGACAGAAAAGTTTTTCCCCTTCCCTATGAGAAATTATTGCTCTTTTTAAAACAGGCAGCCTTGTCCACCGTTTTGCTTGAACCCAGTATAGGTTCTTTTTTGTCTCCCTTGCTGCCAGAGCACAGATCAGCTTTCCTCCAGGCTTCATTCTGGCCTTTCTTGCCCCAACTTTAGGGTCTGAGTGAGGATGTAAGTATCAGCAAGTTCTTCGATGATCCTATGTTGTTGGAGCTGGCCAAGCAGGATGTGGTTCTCAACTACCCCATGTGAGTGGGGTGATGCTTCTGGCAGCTCCGCATACGCTCCGTCATGGGCAGCACTTCTTGGATAGCAGAACCTGGGAGGCCCTACTTTGGTGTATTGGACAAGGTCTTGCCTTTGACGTTGCTCGTGGCGGGGTAGGAGAGAGAAGAAATGCTATTGACTTTTTCCACAGTCAGCAAAACCATCTCAACACACTGTCCAGGAAGGAAGGAACACTTGACCTCTTAGGTCTTTCCATGGCCTCTGCTTATTAGTTCAATTCCTCAGGGAGTGAAGAGGGAGAGGGGCTCAGATCTCAAGGGGGAAGAAGAGAAGGAAAATGTCTAACCCTGAGAAGCCCTGTCCTGGGATTTATATGGATTTTATTTTTACAAGTTTGACCCCAAACATTGTTTGTAAATGAACAGAACATTCTGGTCTGTGTCTGGTCCTTTCCCTTTCATCCCTTTCCTTTTCTTAGAAAATCTCTCCAGCCTTGCTTTTAAACCTGCTACTCACTTTTGGGTGAAGAGATACAGAATGTCATAGATGGACTTGATGGCTCTGGCTTGTAGCCTCTCCTAAATTAACAATTTTATGAGTCATTTATTTTGTGGAGGGGGTGGGGATGGGAGGTGAGGGAGAGATCTGGGATCCCTGATTTAGAGCCCCGTTTATGCTTAAATTTTCAGTGTTTCAAATCCTTCCTAGGAATCCACATAGCATAATGGTAGAGGATTCTGGATTTGTAGTCAGAAGATCCTCTTCTCCAGAATGAGAGGGAAAACCTAGGCCCCACCTTCTTAGAGTTCTTAACCCCATTTGCGGTCTCCTGACTGAATGTGAGGGTGGTGAAATTATGACTTATTATCAGGAAATATTTGCTTTGTATAATCATTTTATATATCCATATACCCTGGTCAAGGAAAAAATTCTCAGGCAGAAAGGGGTTGTGAATGGAAAAAATTTAAGAAGCGCTGGACTAAACAACCTCTTTGGCAGTTTTCATTCTATGAGCCTGTGAACTAAGAGGCCAAAGTCCTAATTGCCTTCCCCCTCCTTCCCAGCCCCCTCTTGTAAGCCCTCACACCAGCTGCCACCACCACCTACTTGAGTGCTTCCCTGTGTTAAGAACAGACTGTTGCTTATCCTCAGAATCACTTTATTATAAGGAAGCATACAAGGGACTCATTTAAGGGAGTCTGACTGTCCCAGCCTCCGTACAACTCCTACTTCTCCTCGGCATCATGTGCTGTTCTCTTGATGTAGTCACAGTACATGGTGTACACTGTACCTGTATGAGAGGAAAGGACAGAGAAAGCCCCTTGGGGTCAGAGCCCCGATGCCCCCCACAGCTGGCCTGGGAGCAGCAGCCAGAGCCCTGGAGCTCCACTTTCTCAGGGTCCCTGGGGGTTTTACTTCCTCTCCCATCTTTCTGCCCCAAGTCACAGCAGCTGCTCGAAACACCTGACCACCCCTCACCCTTTCTCCCTGTTTTCTGCCTCCCTTCCCCCAGCTTCTCAGGCTTCGAAGAATCTGGGTGATAGCTACAGTTAGCTGGAATAAACCTGGACTTGGCTACATTTCCCCCCTTACCCTCTCTGAGTGGTAATGCAGGCTCTACCTGCATAGTCTGGACCCTGAAGGCCTATCCATACTCGTGGCTTCTCCTGGGAAGCTGGACTGCCCGTAGAGGGTAGAGAAGGAGCTCGGTCTCTTGCAGCCCTGAGTTTCAGAGCATCAAGCAAAGTATGGGGGCTCTTGCTCTGATGCCTACTCACCCAGCATGATGGCTCCCACAGCACAGGCCTGAGCCGCCACTCGAGTGTGGATCAAGTGCAGAGACATCTTGAGAGGGCCGCGGGCCTTTAGCCGGTAAATGCCATAAGCTGTCACCAGCAGACAGCCCCCCAGGCCTGTGCAAAGAGACCCCCCCCTCCCCAGTCAGGGGTGGGGCTCTTAGGCTGTTAGGACAGAGCTGAAGTGGACGTCCATGGACTTCAGACCCACCTGGCTCTGGGCTCACTCCCCTGACAACACCCTGTGACTCTGTCTCTTACCCCCTTAACTCACTTCAGCAAGTATACCTCTGCATCCTACTCCAGTCACTGCAGTACTCCAACATTGCTGACAACTTTTTTCAATTCTCCATGTTTGTTTTTAGAGTGCCTTTCCTCCTCTCCCCCCCACCCCCTCCCCGAACCTGGATGGGTACTTGCTCCTCTGACCCTTGCTACGGTTTCGCTTCCCTTCCCACCTCTTGGCAGTTTGGCGCTTAGTGTTTCCCTTGTCCCTCAGCACTCTCTCCGGTCATTCAGCTTCCGGTGGTTTGGTGACATGGATGTATTCATTCACATACATCTCCAAGAACTTGAATGGCCGTGTTCCCCATCCCCATCCCCAACTCACCCACAGGCACCAGTGGTGACTCCCTGGACTTCCTCAGTAACTTGTCAGAGACGCCGCCCTCGCCTTCCGGGGGTACCCACCAGTCCTTGTTCGCAGACATGGTCCTGGACTCAGATGCTGGGCCCCGGTCCAGCTCTGAAAAGATGTCTTCCACAATCAAAATCTTGGAGGTTTGGGTTTCTTCCTACCCCCGACTGTTGGGCTAGAAAAAGAAGGGTCAGGCAGCTAAGGCCCCTCTGCTCTCATGCTAAGCACCAGCCCTCTGGAGAATGGATCTACAAGCACTTTTCAGTGGATGGCTGATCCACACTGTCTGCTGTTTTCCATGTTCACCAATTAGCGCTCTCTACAACTCCCTTCTTATAACTTTGCTCCCTCTCCTCATCTTCCTTTCAATAACTTCCCCCCCAATCCCCCTGTCCCCCTCCCTCTCCCTCAGCTCCTTGAGATTGTGATCTGAATCTGTCTGGAAGAAATCATTGGTGGGGAGAAGGGGGAGGGAGGGAGGGAGGGAGGGAAGTTTAGGGAACTTCATGTATCCCACTGGACCTGAAAGTAGCGTGGATAGAGGCCCTTGTGCCAAAGCATCAGAGAGAGAGAGACAACATTTTAATCAGTTAAAATTTACAAGTTATTTTGAATATAAGTTTATACATTAGTTTTCTGTTCAAATGAACAAATTTTCCCTTGCTTTCTGTCCTCCTATCTTCCCCCTTTCCCTTTTCTCTAATTTCCTTCTCAATCTTCACTCCCCTCCCAGTGGTGGGAAGAAAGTAGAAAAATCTTGTCCCCAGTGCTCCCTGACTCCTCCTCTTTAACCTCTGCTGGAATATCCAGCAAAGCCCCAAGCAACAGATGCTTGGCTCCCTGGTTCTAACCATTGGAACATCTAGCTTTTGCTGAATTTCGACTTGAAAAGACCTAGATTTTTTTTCTTCTCCATCAGCCAGGGTTGATGCAGCTGAACTCTGCCCCTCCAGAGACATTAGGGGACTGCGTAAGCTCAGGGAACCCGGGGCTGGTGGCACATACCTTAGTGTTGATGGTGAGAGGGAACACTGGAGAGCTGGGCCCCAACCTGTGATCACTGTCCTAAAGCTCAGCTGGAGAGGAGCTACCACTTTGGGCTCAGAGCAACAGTGCTTGGGCTTTATGGAGATTCTGAAGTGAGCAAGGGGCGGGAGGGATAAGAAGGGGACATCAGCCTTAATCCCCACCTCCCATTTGCTCTGAACTCAAGGACCTGAGAGGTGTTGGGAACAGATGGAGGCAGCAGTGATCAGGAGCCTGGGTTGTCCTGGCTCATCTTGGGGCACCAGTGGACATAAGAACTAGAGCACAGCCAGACGTCCTTGTATTGTGGCTAAAATGGGAAATGTAATGTCAGGGGGAGGGAAGCAGACACCAGTTACAGAAGGCCAGATCTTCCAGGCATAGGATCTTGGACACAGCACATTGGACCAGCTGCTCCCAAAACAGCTTCCTGCTTCTGCCTCTCAGGTTCCCACACTCAGCTGTTTGCTTAGTTAGAATCACTGATGGATCCTGGCCATAGAGTTCTCCTATGGAGATCCTGGGCAACCGTATGGTCCCCTGGGAATGTTGGGGGCGGGGGGGGGGGGGGGGGGGGAAGGGTTGGTGTAGATTCAGCTGCTGGGGTTAATTATCCTATGAATAGGGGAAGGGAAGGAAGGGACCTCCTCAGAAACTGATCACCTCCAACACTGCTCTTGGCCCATGAGATTTGTTTAGGGAGGAAAAGTAGGAACAGCTGGGACCCTCTCACCTTTCAAAGGCCTCCTGGAAGACATCTGCTTGTGGGATGCATGGATAGGTTTCAGAAAGCTGGACAGAGCCCAAGGCAGGCATCTGTCAGGGTTGGCCATAGAATCTATAGAAAATGCATGTCATCCTTTGTTAGCAAGAAGGCAAAGAGGTGAATCTTGGAAGCCTACCAAAAAATGATCTTTGAACAATGAGCCAATGGAGATTTCCTTTTCCTCTAGATGCCTTTGTTGCTGCCCCTTGAATTTCCCCAGTCTCTCCATCCTCATCCACCAAAAGCTTAATGTTTGTCTCAGAAGCCTAGAAGGAGCCACCCAACCTGCCCCACCCCCTCCTTAGATCCAGCATGAAAGACTCACACTTGGAAGCAGGGGACAGGAAGTCAGTGCAGATTCCCTGGGCCTTCCCACCTCCCCAGGGGCTGTGGGAACTGGCCTCTCTCTTTCTCTCACACTTTCCTCTATTTCTTATTCCCAACTGCATCATCTGGGATCTAGGGAGAGGCCCCAGATGGGGATTCTCCTTCAGGGGTCTGGATCAATAGGAAAGAGAAAAGAAAGGTAGAAGAGCCCTATCAAGAGAGCTAGGGAAATACAGAGGAAGAATACAGAGAATAGAATTTAGAATTTAAACTTGGCTGTTGTAATCCCAGCTCAGCCATGGAAAGCTGTATAAGGCCCCCAATATAATATATATTATATAATGAGGATCAGAAGACGACATGGACATGAGTACACTTTTGTATGCCTGGAAAAGATTGTTATTGTTAGGGTCACAGAATGGGCATGAAGGCACTGGTGTGGAAGATGAAGTTTTATTCAAATTAAAGACATTCAAGAAGAAGAAAGATATGGTATTGCTGTGTCCATCCAAGAGAGAACTAAGAATGAAACCTGGGAGACCCTGTTTCTAGTCCTGTGCATTAATGTTGAGGGAAAGGCATCAGGATGGTGGGGGTCGGGTTTTAGACACAAAACAAAAAAACAAAAACAAAAAATTTTTTAAAGAAATTCAACTTTTCATAAAGATTACAGAAAGTCATTCCCAGGATAATACATCATGACCAAGTAGAATTTATGCCAGAAATGCAGGGCTGGTTCAATATTAGGAAAACTATTAGCATAATTTGACTATATCAATAACCAAACTAACAAGAATCGTGATTAGCTCAATAAATGCAGAAAAAGCATTTGATAAAATCCAGCACCCATTCCTATTAAAAACAAACATTAGAGAGTATAGGAATAAAGGGACTTTTCTTTAAAATGATCAGTAGCATTTATTTAAAACCATCATCAAGTATCATATGTATTGGGGACAAACTAGAACCATTCCCAGTAATATCAGGGGTGAAACAAAGTTGCCCATTATCATCATTACTATTCAATATTGTATTAGAAATATTAGCTTTGGCAATAAGAAAGGAACAAGAGGTGAAAGGAATTAGAGTAGGAAGTAGAGTAATAAGGAAACCAAATTATCACTCTTTGCAGATGATATGATGGTATACTTAGAGAGCTCTAAAAACTAAAAAACTACTAGAAACAATTCATAACTTTAGTAGAAGTTGCAAGATACAAAATAAATCCACATAAATCAGCATTTTTATATATTGCCAATGAAGTCCAGCAGCAAGAAATACAAAGAGAAATTCCATTTAAAACAACTGTCAATCATATAAAATATTTGAGAATCTATCTGCCAAGGGAAAGTCAGGAACTATATGAACACAATTACAAAACACTTTCCACACAAGTAAAGTCAGATCTAATCAGTTGGAAAAATATCAAGTGCTCATGAGTAGGCCAAGTGAATATAATAAAAATGACAATATTCCCTAAATTTACTTATTTAATTCCATACTAATCAAACTCCCAAGAAATTATTTTACAGATCTAGAAAAAATAACTGCATCTGGAATAACAAAAGTCAAGAATTTCAAGGGAATTAATGAAAAAATGCCAATTAAGGTGGCCTAATTGTGCTAGACCTAAAACTTTTAAAGTAGTGGTCATCAAAACCACTTGGTACTGGCTAAGAAATAGAGTAATTGATCAGTGGAATAGATTAGGTTCACAGGACAAAATAGTCCATGACTAAAGCAATCTAGTATTTGACAAACCAAAAGACCCCAGTTTTTGGGATAAGAACTCATTATTTGACAAAAACTACTGAGAAAATTGGATAATAGTATGGCAAAAACTAGGCATTGATCCATACTTAGCACCATATACCAAGATAAGGTTGAAATGGGTTCGTGATTTAGACTTAAAGAATGATATAAGCAAATTAGAAGAACATAGGACAGTTTACCTCTCAGATATGAGAGAAAGAAAGAACTTGTGACTAAAGAAGAACTGGAACTCATAATTGAATACCAAATAGATAAATTTTTGATTATATTAAGTTAAAAAGTTTTTGTACAAACAAAACTAATGCAGACAGGACCAGAAGGGAAGCAATAAACGGGGAAAATTTTTACGCTGAAGAGTTCTGATAAAGGCCTCATTTCTAAAATATATAATTGACTGAACTTTATAAGAATTCAAACCATTCTCTAATTGATAAATGGTCAAAGGATATGAATAGGCAATTCTCAGCCAAAGAAATTAAAACTTTCTAGCTATATGAAAATATGCTCCAAATCATTATTAATCAGAGAAATGCAAATTAAGACAACTCTGAGATATCACTACACACTTGTCAGATTGGCTAGAATGACAGGGAAAGATAATGCGGAATGTTGGAGGGGATGTGGGAAAACAGGGACACTGATACATTGCAGGTGGAGTCGTGAATACATCCAACCATTCTGGAGAGCAATTTGGAACTATGCTCAAAAAGTTATCAAACTGGGCATACCCTTTGATCCAGCACTGTTTCTACTAGACTTACATTCCAAAGAGATATTAAAGAAGGGAAAGGGACCCACGTGAGCAAAAATGTTTGTGGCAGCCCTCTTTGTAGTGGCTAGAAACTAGAAACTGGATGCCCATCAATTGGGGAATGGCTGAATAAATTGTGGTATATGAATGTTATGGAATATTATTGTTCTGTAAGAAATGACCAGCAAGATGATTTCAGAGAGACCTCAAGAGACTTCCAGGAACTGATGCTGAGTGAAATGAGCAGAACCAAGAAATCACTGTACGTGGCAACAATAAGATTATATGATGATCAATTCTGAGGACTCGACTCTTCTCAACAATGAGATAATCCAGGTCAGTTCCAATTGTTCAGTGATAAAGAGAGCTATCTTCAGTCAGAGAGAGGACTGTGGGAATGAGTGTGGACCACATCATAGCATTTTCACTCTTTCTGTTGTTGTTTGCTTGCGTTTTGTTTTCTTTCATTTTTTTCCTTTTGGAGCTAATTTTTCTTGTGCAGCAAGATTATATAGCCAAAATGTGGCAGAGATGGGAGTCTGTGCAATAGGCAATCTTTAGTAATTTTTTTCTTCCATTTGTGGACTATTAGATTGGCCTCTTCTGAGAGATTATGGATTTCTTTATAGTGGTCTTATTAGTATTCTGGGACTTGATGAAAAATCAGGAAAGTCATCTGCAAATAGAGGTGTAGATCCTCAGAGTCTATTGTCAGTTCTTTCATTTGAATCCTGTGCAGGACAAGGATAAACAAATCCAGCAAATGTGTATCTCTTTTTTAGATCTTACTTGACGCAATTAAAGATACAAATATGGTTATACATTGTGAAAAGTAAAGATTTCCACAGAATCAAAATGACCAGAGGAAAAGGAAGAAGTGAATATTGAGGAAGGGGGAGGTTGTTAGTATGTTATAACACATTCTTTTTTTTTTCACTTAATAGTATTTTATTTTTTCCAGTTACATATAAAGATAGTTTTCAACATTCACTTTTGTATTTTTCTTCTTCCCTCTCTTCTTCCTCCCCTCATCCCCAATATGACAAGTAATCTGATATAGGTTGAACATGTACTGTGGTGATCTTTTTCTTCTTTAAAATATATAGGATGAAGGTTCTCTCTGGGTAAAGGTGTAGGTTTCTCGGGGGAGGTTTTCTTGGAGGCAGCTTTAGTATCAGTTGAAAGTAATAATCACCTCAAAACGCAGCCAGGTGATAAAAGTTCAGATCTTTTATTGTCTCTAATATAGCCCGGTTACCTTAGAGCTCTCCAAATATCTCCAAATCCAAAGGTTTTGTCCTTTAGCCTCTGCCTCTGCTTTCTTCAGCCTCCAGCCAGCACAAAGATGGAATGAATCTCTTGTCTCCTTCACTTGGGGCTCGGCTAGCTTTCTGGTGAGTCTTTCAGACCAGCTTGGTCTCAGTGGGGGGAATGCAGGAGCCCAGCCACCAACCACAGTGGTGTGAGATGAAGATGAATCTGGTTGTCCGCTGAACTCTCCACTCGTAGCTTCTTCCTCTGAAAACTCTTTCTTCCGCCACCAGCCAGCCAAGTGGAAAATATTCTTTTGAATCCCTCTTCATTGGTTTATATATGACTCTTCTGAGAGAATGGGATTATGGGTTTTCTCCCATAGTGCTCTCTAGCCCTAAGAGCTTAAAGGGAGGTGTGAATTCAGATATCTCATACTAAACCCTGAAATTTCCCAAATGTGTGAACTCCAATGAGTAAAGGTGTGAACACAAGCATTGTATCAATTAGTTCTACTTAGTACCTTGTTTCAGGTTCTGGCTCAAAACATCTTCTTGTAAGATCAGATCAATAATCTATCAACTCTAATGAGTTAGCAGTTTGTAAAGATTCCATCAATGTACATTTTTTATTAAAGCTTTTTATTTTCCAAATATATTCATGAATAATTTTTCAACATTGAAACATTTCCCCCCTTCCTCCTACTCCCTCTCCTTGATGGCAAGTAATCCAATATATGTTAAACATGTGCAATTCTTCTGTACATATTTCTACAATTATTGTGCTGTACAAGAAGAGTCAGATCAAAAAGGAAAAACATGAGAAAGAAAACAAAATGCAAGCAAACAATAACAGAAAGAGTGAAAATACTATATTGTGATCCACACTCAATTCCCACAGTTCTCTCTCTGGGTGCGATGGGTCTCTTCATCACAAGATCATTGGAACTGGCCTGAATCATCTTATTGTTAAAAAGAGCCATGTCCATCAGAATTGATCATCGTATAATCTCCTTATTGCTGTCATATACAATCATTTTAAACATATGTCCATATTAGTCATGTTGGGAAATAAAAGTCAAAACAAAAGGGAAAAAACCATAAGAGGGGGGAGATAAAGGTGAAAACAATATGTTTTAATCTGAATTCAGTTTCCATAGTTTCGGTATAGTTCTCTCTGGATACGGGTAGCATTTTCCATTCCAAGTCTATAGGAATTATCCTGGATCACCATATTAATGAGAAGAGCCAAGTCTATAGAGTTGATCATCATACAGTCTTGCTCTTACTTTCACTCCTTCCCATTTGTCTGTGTCTTTTCCTAAATCCTCATGACACAACATGATGGGATCTTCCTCAGGTCTCTTGACATTTTATGAACACTATGGAAGCATTCAGGTTATATGTATTACTCCTCAACTACTCACTTTTTCCCTATCCTGTCCAATGTTCCCCGGTTCTGCTTGCTTCATTCAACATCAGTTTATGTAAGTCTTTTGGCTTTTCTAAAATCAACCTGTTCATTTTTTCTTGTAGAACAATAATATACCAAATCTTTTTAAGCCATTCCCAAATGATGGGCACCTACTCAATTTCTAATTCCTTGCGACCACAAAAAGAGCTGCTACAAACATTTTTGCACATGTGGATCCTTCTTTTATGATCTCTTTGGGATACAGACCCAGTATCCTATAGTTCCAAAATATTTGCAGCACATTCTCAACTGTGACCTGCTAGAGATAACTTAAAGGAGACTATCTAGAAATGCATGATAAAAAAGAAAGTGAGCTGGTGGCAGAATTAGTTAAGACATAACACATACAACCTGAATGCTTCCATGGTGTCCAAGAGACCCTGAGGGAAACTCCAGCATGTTGTGTCATGAGGCTTTAAAAAAAGACACAGACAAATGGGAAGGGGTGAAAGAGTTATAAGCTCATAGAATAATTAGCACTATTGCTGGGAGTATTTGGAAGAATAAACTCAGATTCTTTGAAAT
The DNA here is from genome assembly GCF_016432865.1 of Antechinus flavipes. Classification (NCBI taxonomy): domain Eukaryota; kingdom Metazoa; phylum Chordata; class Mammalia; order Dasyuromorphia; family Dasyuridae; genus Antechinus; species Antechinus flavipes. The sequence goes on along the minus strand of NC_067401.1, from coordinate 140,943,655 downwards.
GTATATATTCTGTGCAAAGCATCTTGCTCTCTCTTTTTTTTAATATAGCTTTTTATTTATAAGATATATGCAGGGGTAATTTTTCAGCATTGAAAGTTGCAAAACCATTTTTGTTTTTCTTCCCAGGTTATTTATACCTTCTGAATCCAATTCTTCCTAAGCAACAAGAGAACTGTTCGGTTCTGCAAACATATATTGTATCTAGGATATACTGCAACATATCCAACATATAAAGGACTGCTTGCCATCTAGGGGAGGGGAAAAAAAAATCAGAACAGAAACGAGTGTCAATATAAAGTAATTATTAAATAAAAAATTAAAAAAAAAAAAAAGAAAGTTGCAAAACCTTTTGTTCCAATTTTTCCCCTCCTTCCCCCCACGCCCTCCCCCAGATGGCAGGTAGACCATTACATATTAAATATATTAAAGTAAATGTAGACCATTACATATTAAATATATTAAAGTAAATGTTAAATACACACACACATATACATACACATATCCATACAGTTATTATGCTGCACAAGAAGAATCAGACTTTGAAGTAATGTAAAATTAACCTGTGAAGGAAATAAAAAATGCAGATTGGAAATGTTATGTAGTGGTTCACACTCATTTCCCAGCATTCTTTCACTAGGTGTAGCTGGTTTTATTCATTATTGAACAAGTGGAACTGATTTGGTCCTTCTCATTGTTGAAGAAGGCCATGTCCATCAAAATTGATCATCATATAGTATTGTTGCCATGTATAATGATTTCCTGGTTCTGCTCATTTCACTCAGCATCAGTTCATGTAAGTCTCTCCAGGCCTTTCTGAAATCATCCTGCTGGTCATTTCTTACAGAATAATAATATTCCATAACATTCATATACCACAGTTTGTTCAGCCATTCTCCAATTGATGGGCATCCACTCTATTTCTAGTTTCTGGCCACTACAAACAGGGCTGCCACAAACATTCTTGCACATACAAGTCCCTTTCCTTTCTTTAGTATTTTATTGGGATATAAACCCAGTAGTGACATTGCTGGATCAAAATGTATGCACAGTTTGATAAGTTTTTTGAGCATAGTTCCAAATTGCTCTCCAGAATGGTTGGATTTGTTTACAACTCCACCAATAATGCATCAATGTCCCAATTTTCCCGCATCCCTTCCAACATTCATCATTATTTTTTCCTGTCATCTTAGCCAACCTGACAGCTATGTAATGATATTTCAGAGTTGTCTTAATTTGCATTTCTCTGATTAATAATGACTTGGAATTTTGACTTTTTCATATGACTAGAAATAGTTTCAATTTCTTCATCTGAAAATTGTCTGTTCATATCATTTATGACCATTTATCAATTGGAGAATGGCTTGATTGCTTATAAATTAGAGTCAATTATCTATATATTTTGGAAATGAGGCCTTTATCGGAACCTTTGATTGTGAAAATATTTAGCCAGTTTATTGTTTCCCTTCTAATCTTGTCTGTACTAGTTTTGTTTGTACAAAAACTTTTCAATTTTATATAAACAAAATTTTCTATTTTGTGATCAGTAATGATCTCTAGTTCTTCTTTGGTCATAAATTCCTTCCTCCTCCACAGGTCTGAGAGATAAACTATCCTATGTTCTTGTAATTTGTTTATAATCTCATTCTTTATGCCTAGGTCATGAACCCATTTTGACCTTATCTTGGTGTACGGTGTTAAGTGTGGGTCAATGCCTAGTTTCTGCCATACTAATTTCCAATTTTCCCAGCAATTTTTGTCAAACAGTGAATTCTTATCGAAAAAGCTGGAGTCTTTGGGTTTGTCAAACACTAGATTATATTAAAGTTATTGACTATTTTATCCTGTGAACCTAATCTATTCCACTGATCAACTAGTCTATTTCTTAGCCAAGCTTGCTCTCTTAAGCATGATAAACAGGCTGTGGGAAAGCTTGGAGCAAAGATAATCACGTTCCCCTTTCTCCAGTATCCCACACAGAACCCCTCTGGAGGAAGCACTGGAATGTGTAGAGGGTGAATAGGACCAATCAGCTCATTCTCCACTCGCCACCCCCTTGATTTAGTCCAATTTAGATATTTACCAAAAGGAGGATATTATTCACCCAACTTGGGACCTACTAACCCAGGATATGAACTTGGAATTAAAAAAAGAAAAAACAATAAATATAGTTTGGCCAGAGATGGAAGGAATGGAGTTGTAAGATGTCAAAAGTCTGGCTTGTAATTAGGAAACACTGGTCACAAAGGTTGGAAGGTCCACTAAACAGAGCAAGGGGGATAATGGAAGGATAAAGGAAATCTGGGATATGGTAAAAATGGCAAAAGGAAAAAAAAAAACTGTAGTTTAAAGGGAGGACACTGCTGGCAGAAGAAGCACTGCCAGAAATGGAAGATCAAACTCAGGAATAATTTAGGGGAAAAAAAGACATTAGAGCTAAAGACTTCAGTATAGAGCAGTAGAGGTATCTGAATAGTCTCTCCCATAGTCAAGTGACCCAGATTCCTTCTTGTTCACTGGCCTTGGAAGTTCCATTGTTCCAATGATTGATAGAAAAAAAGCAAAGAGAGAAGTTGAAAAGTCATAAGGAGCAGATAAGAATAAGTTGAAGTTGGTTGATTTGCCCCATTATTCATAGCCTATCACTTATTAGGGGTTGGTGCAGCCAACCTGAGATGCCTAGTGCTGTCAGTATTTCCTATGTCACAGCTGTGCTATATGTAAGTCACACTGGGAGTGTGTGGTGGAGAAAAGTGGGAGAGGGACGTGAGTTCTCTGAGCCAAGGTCCCAGGGAAGCACTGAGGAGAAGGAATGAGGGGGAGCTGGCTGACAGGAGTCCACCCAGCGGGAAGGATGAGGAAGCAGGTGGAAGAAGGGAGTGAATATCAGGATGTACCTGGAGACGGTCAAGGAGTAAAAAGAGAACATGAGACACTCTGCATTCCAGACAACGTGGAGCGTCTCATCCTAACAGCAGCACAAACCCTCCTAAAGACTTTGCCCTTACTGACATTTCCCCAAAACTCTCTCTGAAGGCCACAGGTTTGCACTAGGAAGTTTTCATGAGCCTTTGGACAGAGGATGAGGCTCATCCATGAAACTCCTCTCCATGCGGGGAGGCAAGTTTTCTGAAATGTTAAAAAGTCTCAGTTACATAGAGCACAGCTTCTTAAACTTTTCCCAGTCATGACCCCTTTTTGTCTGGGAAATGTCTGGTCCTGTGTATAAGTATATAAAATAGGTATATTTTATCAAATCAAACATTTGCTGATAATAAATCATAATTTTGTTAATTCCCACAGTATTATGAGACTCCATATGAGTTTAAGAAGCTGGGACCTAGCGTACTGAGAGGAGGCCAGGGGAGAGATGTACCTATGGTCATACAGCTAGAACTCATCAGAAGTAAGGCTTGAACTTGGTCTTTCCTGGTTTGGGGTCTGGCTCTCCAGCTACTACACGGAACTGCCTTTGTTGAACTGTTTTTCAGTTGTGACCCTATCTGGGGTTTTCTTTCCATTTCCTTCAGCTCACTTTACAGATGAGGAAACTGAGGCAAACAGGGTGAAGTGACTTGCCCAGGGTCACACAGTAAGTGTTGGAGGCCAGATTTGAACACACTATACCACCTAGCTGCCCATTCCCTCTAGAAATCCTCCAAAGTGAAGAAACACTTTGTATTAGGATTCAGGAAAACTAGGCTCTGCTGCCCACTAACTAAACATTGGAAAAACATGGTCCCATTATATGAACTGGCTCTAGAACTGACCCAGGGAATATTAAAAAGTTAAAAGTTGAATTCTAGTACCAGTAATATCAGGACCAAAGAGACACGTTGTAGCATGCTAGGGAAGGGATAATTTTTGGCCATATGAGAAACTGTACAAGAGTTCTTACCACTTGCCTCTGCTATTTTGTGAATAGTGTTTGCAAAGCTGGTTATGTTTTGCCTTAGATAATAATAGTGCTCACAAGTTCCCCCATCCCAACCACCCTTCCCTCCCGCAAAATCATCTAGGGCTGCCACATTAACATACTACAGGTGACAGGATGTCCTTGGACGAAGGAAAGCTGTAACATTCCTCCCATCGATCAGCCAGCCCCACACCTTTGACATCCTCACCTCCAAGGGGTATCTACCTTGGTCAGGAAAGAAAATTCATTTTTTAAGTCATCTAGAGCCAGATCTAATTATTACTCACATTTCTTTTTTTAAATTTCTTTTTATTCTTTCAAACAGAATAAGAAAAACAGAAAAAGAATACAAAACAAAGGTAAACATTGTCATGTGCCCAGCAGAACATCAGGGAGGATTCAAAATATATAGCAACAAATTACAGTCAAGAAAGTATACCTATCAGTAGAAGAAATTATGTTCATGAATGTGTATTTTTCTTTATTTCCTTGTAAATAGTTTTGTTCTTTGCTGCACACCTTATTTATTTTCTTTTTTCCCTCTCATCCTTCCTACCCCCAAGCAAGCCATAGTTAAGAAAAGATATATTTATGTATACATATGTAAACACACACACACACACACACACACACACACACACACACACACACACACACCTTTTCTATCCCAGCTGACTTTGTTTTAATTCTGCTCCTACCTTGCTATTACTAAACCTTCCCCCACACATGGATCCTTTGTCTTATTCCCTCACCCTGGGCTTCCTTCCCCTTTATTTCTTTATAGATTTTGGAGGGTGCTATACCCTTCATGGGGTGTGTGTGTGTGTGTGTGTGTGTGTAATGTTGCCTACTAAACCCGTTCCCGATGTGAGTGGGATTGCTCACATTTCTAGGGTGCCTTAAGATTTATAGAGCCGTGAGGTGACAGGCATTTTTTTATTCCTGTTTTGCAAATGGGGGTTGTATAGTCCCAGCTCTGAGCTGGGCAAGTTAACCTCAGGGCTCCAAGCATGTGAGTTACAGAGGAGGGGCCAAACCGTTTCCCCAGAGGGGGTGTTCACCCGGGAGTTCCCAGTTCAGTGTACCTATCCTTGTCCCCGTCCTTCCCTGACTGAGAAGTAATCTGGTAGAGGGCAGAGCATTGGACTCAGAAGTCAGGAAGACTTTATAGCTTGTCTTGTGGGATACTGGAAGAGTCACTTAACCGCAGCCTCAGTTTCCCTCTCTATAAAATGAGAGAACAATAACTAGAATTGACATAACTTCCTGACATAATGTATTAATATATGTAAATGTAGGTTATTATTTTTCCATGAATAATCACAGTTTGTTTGTAAACCTGCTCCCTTCATCTGGAGGAGGCAGCCGCCGCACACAATGCTCCTGTCTTTCCACCTGGAAGCTTGCCAAGCTCCCACACTTTGCTCCTTGCCCCTCAGACAGAAAGGACCCTCTGTGAACATTCTCCAGCCAGGCAGAGCACCCGACGTTCGTAATGGAAACAGTGACAGCAATGGAGTCATTGAGCTGGCCCTGAAATTCCCAAGCCCTAGAGCCCCAGAGAGAAGCTCTCCAGTTCCAGAACTAGCCTTTGATCCTGCTCTGCCTGGAGCCTTGGCTGAATGTGCAGTGATGTGGTTCTCATAGCATGGCTTCCCCTCCCCCACCCGGCAGCCCACAGCTGGAAAGCAGAGGGGCCAGTCCCTGCGCTGGACGGTGGGAGCTCTTTTTCCAGGCTTCCGGTAGGGGGACCACAGACAGAGTACTCACACACCCTTCTGGAGAGAACGGCACATGGCTGTGTGTCTGGGATAACCCACTGAACCTTAATTTTCTTACCAGTGGAGTAGAAAGAAGAGTGAATGATTGATTGCACATTATAGAGGCTTGGTAAATGTTGAATTAAATTGAATTAAAGGGATCCTAGCTGGGAAGTTACGGACCTGAATTCTATTTCTGATTCTGTCCCTGATCAGCTGTAGTCTCTGAACATCTCCCATGACAGAGGAAACCTGCTAACTTATGAATTGGCTCATTCCATTTTTGGAGACTTGGCTGATCTCATATTAAGTTGGAATGTTTCCCTGTAACATTAACCGAAAGGTCCTAATTCTCCCCTCAGGAACCACACAGAGAACAAGTTTTACCTTTTTTCACATTTTTGGGGAGTATTGTAATTTTTTTGTGTGTATTTATTTTCCTACTTGGTCCAACTATTAGGGTTTTCTTGGCAAAGATAGAGGGGTGGTTTGCCAATTCCTTCTCTAGCTCATTTAACGGGCAGACTAGGATTAAGTGACTTGCCCAAAGTCACGTAACTAGTAAGTGTCTGAGATAGGGTTTTAATGAAAGTCCTTCTGACTCCAAGCTTGGAAATCTATCCACTGTGCCCACTAGGTTTAAGAAAAAGATAAAGGCCATTCATTGCCTCACTTCTTACCTGATCTATACCTACCCACTGGACCCAGATGGCTCTGGAGGAGAAAGTGAGGCTGGTGACTTTGCACAGCCCTCCCTCCCTTAAATCAAACTCACTTGCACATCATGGTTGTGTTGGAGAAGGAAGGAGAAACAGCAATGATGAGACAGGCAGACAGGGTTAGGTGACTTGCCACACAGCTAGTAAATGTTGGACGCAGGTTCTTTCTGACTCCAAGCCCAGCACTGTCCATTTTATCCTAGGTGGCAGTCTTCAAATATTTGAAATCTCCCTGTCATTTCAAATAATCTTTGCATCTTTCTGACTATTCTATGCACCTGCTAGGACCTGCTAGTGCTCCACTCCAAAAGAACTGAAGTGGAAACAAAGTCCCTCGTGTGTGTGGTCTAATTATATAATCACTGATTTGGGGCTAGAAGGAAGCTAGTTACAAGACTATATGGATACAGGGTTATAGTCCCATTTTTTTTAATATACAGATGAGAAAACTGAGGCTGAGAAGAGAAAGGAATTGATTCCTTGGTAGGGTGAGGGAAGGGAGTCTGAGAAAGTGATGGAATTGGAAGTGGCTTTGTCCAATGTCACTCACAGATCTGGAAAGGATCTTAGATTTTAAGGGTTATTTATTCCACCTCCTCATTCTAGGAAAGAGGCAAATGACTAGATTTAAATCCCCCTTGCAACAGACCACCTGTAATGGTTTGCAAAACTCTTAAAGAATTGAGATTGGAGAAGAGCTGATCTGTTCACAACTGCCTTTTGCCAGTTGAAGAGGAAGGAGAGGATTTAAAACAAAAATCCAAGATTGAGGCTAGTTTGGAGGAAGAACTTCCAAAACAGAAAGGCTTATGACGTGCAGAATGGGCAGTAGTGGAGGTGGGGGAGTTTGTGTTGTGGAATTTTCTTCTGGCAGTCTTTTAACAGACTAAAATCCGAGATTGTTTTGGTGAAGATATATGAGGAAGTAGGGGGCTGGCTGGCTGAGATGAATTTTGCCCAGGGGAGGGGGGATGCCTTCCAAGGGGAGGAAACTAGGTTAGGAAAATGTCAGGCTCTAGGAGATAAAAATTTGAAAGGGGCTTGGGTTCAGGAGCAGGTGAGAGGCTCCTTTAGAACCTGCTCTAGTACAGAATTCAGGACTGGAACTGGAGTCTTTCCTATTTTGGAGCCCCCGTGAAAGTGCAGAATCCGACTCGCACAATATTTGGCCAAGACTCTTCTGGGAACCCACGAATGTGACTCTGGGCACCCTTTCCCCAACCTCTCCCCAGGCATCTGGAGCAGGGGAAAAGCTCGGAGCCCCCCAGCCCTCAAGGATTTGGGCATGGACATCCCTAGCACAAGAATTCAGCTTGGGCGCGCGCGCGCGCACACACACACACACACACACACTTTGCACGCGTGTGTGAGATGTGTGAAAGGGGCGTGCCCCCAAGGCCAGGGTACGCGCTCCGCCGGCTCAGCAGCTCTGGGCCCGCTTCCCCGCTACTCCCGGGACGGGACCCCCGCCCCCTCCCAGTCCCTGCTCGGGCCCCTCTGCGCAGGCGCCTTGACGGGTCCGGAGGAAGCGGCTGCGGGAGCTGTGGGCACGGGCTCGGAGGCTGGAGCGGCGGCGGCACTGGCCTCGCCCGGAAGACCTCTCACGGCGGAGGAGGCGACCACCCCCGGCAGGGGCGGGGCGGCGGCGGCGGGACCATGAGGTGCACATGAGGCGGCCGGCGACAGCGGGACGGGCCGGGGGCCCGGAGGAGGAGGAGGAGGAGGAGGAGGAGGAGGAAGAAGAGGAGGCTGGGGCTCCAAGGGGCCCCGGGACGGGTGAGTGGGGGGAAGGGACGGGGAGGGACTTTGAAGGTCATGAAGAGGGAGACTTGTGGGGCTCCTGGAGACTTGAGGGACTACCAGGGGAGATTGGGAGGATCCCGGGATACCCTGGCAGAAGGGGGGTAAAGGATCCCTGAAGGCAGGTGTTCTTAGAGGCAGAAATGGGGTGACCTGAGAGGGACTTGAAGGGTTTATGGGGTCGTCCTGAGAGAGGACTGGGGACTTCTTAAAGGGGGCGTGTCCTGAAAGTGGACTGAAGGGTCCTTGAAGGAGATGGAGAGGGATCTGAGAGAGAACTGGGGGTTTTAGAAGGGGGAGATGGGGTTCCTCAGCGAGGATTGGAGCTTCTTGAAGGGGGAGGTGGAGGTCTAAGAAAGCATTGGGGGTCCTTGAATGGGGAGGAGGGGGTCCCCTAGGGGCTTGGGGAACTTGGCGAAGGGAATCCTTAAAGGGGAAGGAGGGAGGGGTCCTGGAGAGTCCTGGAGGAAGGGGAGTCTGGGGGGCTAGAAGCTCCGTAGAGGGGAGACTGAGGGATCAGGGAGGAGGAGACCTCTAGAATTGAGGGGTCCTGTAGGGGGAGTAAGGTGGGTGGGGCCTAAGAGGGAGGGGCCCGGAAGGAGGGAGGAACTAATAGCTGGGGGACCCAGGGAGGGGGGGAACGAAAAACGGGAGGGCCCGGGAGCTGGGGTCTGGGGTCCGGGAGGGGGGCCCTGAAAACTGGGGGACCGGAGAGGGAGGAGACCAGGGTCCCGGGGGACCGGGATGGGGGCGGCCTGGGGGTGGGGAAAAGGCTGACAAGAGATGGGGGGACTTCGGGAAAGGGGGCTCCCGAGAGCTGGGGGCCGGGGAAGAGGAAGAACCGAGTACTTGAGTGGGGGGTCCAGGAAAGGGGAGGAACCAGAAGTGGGGGGGGCCCGGGGCAGGGAGGGACTGAAAACTGGGGGGCCCGGGGCGGGGAAGAGACTGAAAACTGGCGGCTGTGGGAGTGCTGGGGGCCCGGAGGGACCTCTGAGGAGCGGCAGGGGGGGCTCGGGAGACGGCGGTGGGGGAGGGGGCCGGGCCCGGCTTCTTCGAAGAGCCCGGGGCCGGACGCGCCGTCCCCTCCCGCTTTGTTTCTCTCCCCCCCCCCCCTCCCTCCGCGGCGGGCGGCGGGCGCGCGCGCGGCTGCTGCCCAAATTGGGAGGGAAAAAAAAGGCGGGGGTGGCCCCGGCTCTGCCCCGACAGCTTGGCCCGGACGGGCTCTGCTACCCCTTCCTCTCTCCCCCCTCCCGTCCCTTCCCGGTCCTCCTCCTCTTCCTCCTCCTCCTCCTCCTCCTCCTCCTCCGCGCAGCCGGCCCAGCCCAGTCCTGCCCCACGGATGAGGCGGGCGCTGGCGGGGTCCCGGCGGCCGGGGGCCTGAGGGACTGGAGGGCAGCAGCGCCTGGAGGGGGTGGGGGGGGGCCCGGCAGCCCTGCCTTGCACCTCCTGGAGGGGGGAACTGGCTGCTTTGCTCTCCACGCAGCAGCGCCGCGGGTCCGTTGGAAGCGGCGCGATGGGGGCGCCCGCCTGGTGCCTTTTCCCCGTCTAGCCTTTGTCTCCCGCACTGGACACCTCCCGATGCACAGGACCCTTGGGTTTTACTTTTGCCTCCCCTCCGCTCGGACCCGGAGCCCGGGAACCGCGTGAGTACGTTTGAGAGACAGACAGAGACGGAGAGGACTTAGCGGAGGGGGAGATAGTGCGGGAGGAACCGGGCTGGGGGCGACGGACACTCTCCTTCTCCTCTTCTGGACGGAAAATGGTTGTTTTCTCCGGTTGTGAAACTTTGGAGGATTCTGGTCTGCAGCCCGAGTCCGGGAGCGGAGCCGGAGCCGAGTCCCCACCGAGCTGGGGCTGTTAGCTGGGGGTGGCCCAGGAGTTTGGAGCGGGGCGGGGGTGGAGGGGGAGAGGCGGGAAGCTTGGTTGGGGGGGGGGGGCTGTCATTGGGACTGGGCAGGGGGAGGCGGGAGATTTCAGTTTTACGTGCTGCTCTGGGGGAGGGGGATCGGGAGTTTGGTTTTGACTGGAGAAAGCCTCTGCTAATCAGAAAGTAGCAGGACCCCAGTGAGGCTGCCTGGGGCTTCCTCATCTTCTGTGTGGGGAGCATGAAGCGTAGACCAGATTGTGGAAGGGGAGGGTAAGTGAAGTTTGAATCCGCCGTTTTATAGAAAGCCACTCCTGAAAGTATTCTGAAAGTTGTCCTTTTTGTGCACCATCCTACTTAGTGTGTGTGTGTGTGTGTGTGTGTGTGTGTGTGTGTGTGTGCGCTCATCTAGATGAGATAAAAGATAAGAAAAAGCTGGGCTGATTGTTTTCTTTTTCCTTTTCTTAATTTCTTCTTTTCCTTTCTTTTTCCTTTTCTTAAACCCCTTTAAATTTCTTCCTTTTTTCTTAATTTCTTTCTTTACTTTATTTCTTGCTTTCCTTTCCTTTTTCCTCCCTTTTCTTAATTATTTTTCTTTTTCTCCTTCCTTTTTTCTTCTGCTTTTCCCTTTCTTCCCTTCCTTTCTTAATTTCTTTCCTTTGTTCCTTCCTTTTCTTTCATCTTTCCCTTATTCCTTTTCTTTCTTTCCTTAATTTTTCTTAATTTCTTCTTTTCTGTTAATTATTTCCTTCATTGTTTATTTCCTTTTCTTAATTTTCCCTTTCTTAATTTCTGCCTTTCTTTCCTTCTTAATTTCTTTCGTCCTTTGCTTAATTTTTGTTTCATTCTCCTTTTCTAGTTTCTTCCTTTGTTCCTATTTTCTTCTCTTTTTTCTTAATTTCTGCATTTTTTCTTCCCCTTAATTTATTCTTACTTTCTTACATTTGAACTTCTCTTTTGAGTAGAAAATAATAGTTTGATTTGTACATAGTTATCTGCTTTTTAAAAGAATTAGCAAATGGATGATTTAAGGATAAAATGATTTTTCTCAAGGTGGCTTTAGTATTTGAAGGGTCTGGAAAAATAAATAGCATCCAAGCTCAGACCTTGAAATACTGTAAGTTGCAGTAGGTCTTCTAATTATTTATGAAATTTCACATTTTTATCTGCCTTAGTTTTTAATTTTTCTAGTGCTACGTAATGACAGAACCAAAGAAATATGAACTAATTCTGGGTGAAAGGTAAAGGTTTTGTAAACAAATCTGCCTATTTTGTAATCAAAATGTTAGATGCTGAGCAGGATATATGGTTCTGCTTTAAAGGAAGGATATTTTGGAGAATATTTGTGAAAGTTGCATGAAAGTCCTCTTTTAAAAATTTGTTTTTATTTTGTAATGGTTTGATTTTACCTGATGGATTTACTTAAAGGAATCTGTAGTCCTTTCTAAGTGTTACAGATAAATCTCTCAATATTATGAGCTATTTTTTAAAAAAATTGACACAACCAAAAAATGGATGTTTTATGTTTCTTAGATTTGAAGGAAAATTTATTTTTAATTATTTTCTATTCTATAGAATAACTCCCATTCTCAACTCAAATGATAAAACAGAAAACTAGAATTTTAAACATTTCTGCCTTTTTCCTTATTCAACCATTGATTTTTAGGTATTAATTTAAGGATTTCTTACTTAAAAAGGCAGCTTATCTGATACAATATCCCAGAGTGCTGAAATGTCTTAATAGTCACTATTTTGTTTTAGCTTTGTACAAACCACCCTTATGAAATAAGTTGTAAGGATACTGATATTCACCCCGTTATGCCAATTCCAATCCTTACTTAGCTAACTCACATTATTGGGAATTCAGATCCTTAAACACATTATATATTGTTGACAATCCAGTGTTATCCAAACCACAAATATTTAGTACCTACTATGTACCTACTTTTGTTTAAGGGGAAAACCAACTCCAAATCTTTATTTAGAAGTCTGTTTACTGGATTAATTGTGTGTGTGTGTGTGTGTGTGTAGAGAGAGTGGGGGGTGGGATTCTGTTCATGTTTAGAAAAGGAATATGATGTATTGGAGCTTAATGAATCTAGATGTTTAAGAAGTCATGTGAAAGATTTATGCTTAATTAATATTGTATATTAATACTGCTCTTGGTGTATACAAATGAATCTTTGACCCCTGATGAAAAAAATAATTTGTTTCTTTATCTTTGACATCTTTTTAAGCCTAAAACCCACCTGAGAGTTAGATTACAGCATATATTTGGCAGACATTCTTCTTGATTTAGAGGTTGTATTACTGCCGTCTTCTTATTCAGTTAATTCCAATATAATGTGCATAGAAGCCAGTGTCTGTTTAAATATATTGTTTGGTTGAAGGGAAAATAGATCCTCTGTCCTTTCCTTCTTCTTCCATTAAATCTGAGCATTTCTAGTTTTCACAGAAAATCTCCAGACTAGTCAGACACCACCACACTGTCACATTCTAGCGCAGGAGAAGCTGTGCCCAGGCCGAGCTGACAGCCCCTTTGGCAGGGCGACCTTTGTGATTCTGAGCTGGACAGCATGTTGCCCACAGAGGTTTCCTGCAGCAAGGACAGGATCCCTTTGTAGATTTGAGTGTGCTCCCCACTTGAGGAAACTAGTGATTTGTGGCATGAGCACGAGATCTTGGTGACAGCCTGTTCTCCTTAGGCATGTAGGATGGGGAAATGAAACTGCATCCCCGTCCCTCAAGACACCCAATTGGGACATCAGCATTTTGATGATTTTCAGGAGTTGTGATGGGCACAGTAAGATGGTACAGGGGGAGAATATCCAGGATCCTACTGATGCCTGCCTAGTCCTTGAAATGTGGTCAGAAAAAGGCTATTCAGTACTTTATCTCATAATTAATTAGGCATAACAGATGTTTTCTTAACATTTTGGAGTTAGAACACCCAGTTTGGGTCTGAGGCCTAGTTCTATTCCTTTGTACAGGTTTGCTCTTTAGCTTTGTTGTTTGTTGGGTCTCTGTTCCTTCATCTTTAAGAATAGAGGCTTTGGACTTAATTTGATCTATAAAGTTCTTTCCAGGTCCAAATCCTGTGCACCAATTCATCTTATCTCCTATGGAAATCATTCAATTCTTAGCACTCATCCTTTGATATAGCAAATCTCAAATTTTTAACTACTGAAGTAGAAACTTCAGAGATAATTTTTAAACACGTTGGTGGCCTAGCAGTTGTAACATGTTGGAATTGGAATTATTTAACAGATGATTAAGAAAATTCCCTGAAGACATACACCATTAGATGGAGCTAAGGTCAGTACCTTCTTTGTGAATGGGCAGTGTGAAGTGAGAGTAGATCTGGTGGGATGAAAGCAGAAATAAGCCAGATACAGTAGTTTTTAGTAATCTACAGAAAAAGCTGGTTAGTTGTTTGTTATTTTACTAATGAACTAGTTAGGGAATGTAATTTATAATGGATCCATCAAAAGGCAACTAATAAGTGGTGTCCTTAGAGAATCTCTTCAGTGACTATTCAGTAGCCTTTCCAAAAGGCCTCTAGAGGAGCCACTGTTCTCAGAGGGCTCTTGACCTCTCAGGTCCCCAATCCAGATCTAGGAACAGAATATCAAATATATGGCAAACTTAATAAAATAGGCCATCTCTCATCTGTTCTCTAAATTTGATATCATACATTCAGGCAGCTCACACATGAGATAGAGGTAATTGACTTTCATTTCCATGTGAGCAATTAAAACCCATATGTAAAAGAGTTGCTTTGTAGCAAAACTATCAAATAGCTGCTTTTCCTGATCATCATTTAAGTCCTGCCAATGATTATTCCTGCCTATGACATGAAGAGAAAAATTGAGGAGGACTTAACCAGATTGACTGGACAAGTAATCAGCTAAATGAGAATTGCATGCATCTCCATCTGGTTATTTTTGAGATTTCCCCACAGTTGCTAGTCCTGTTTAGTCTGTCTTTGGTGTGTATGATATTGGCTGGTCTGTCTGTGGCACATCCCCAAAACCTTAGCCTAATCTCTGCTCTGGATCTCTGTCTTGATCACCTCAGCTCTCTGAGATTGCTCTAGTTTGAGGATCCTTGATTTGAGCTCTATAAACTTTAAAAATATATATTTTGATATAATTTGGTTTTTTGGTAGTTCTATGTGGTTTTTTTATATAATTGGTTTCTTTTGTAGTCCTATGTGGTTTATTTGATGCATTTTAAATCTTTATTCTGAGACTGGCTCCATAAACTTCACCTGACCACTAAGGGGTCCATGATGCAAAAAAGATTCAGAATTCCTGGTCCAATTGAACTATATTGATACCCAAGGTTGACAAGCAGTTTGTGAGCCACCAAGTTTCATCTGGAGCTCCTGATCTCAGGAATGATTTTTGTCTTGGCCTCATGGAAGGAAAGGAAATCTTTTTTAAGGGCAAAGAAGAGGAAATTTGAGGAATCTGTGAAATGTTGACTTATATTTACTGCCTTTCTTGGGTGCTTGGTTCTTCTCGTCCACCCCTATGAATTTCCTGAAGGCTTTCAGAACACCTGTAATGTTTAGAGAATGCCCTTAGATTGCTACTCCTCCTTCAGCACTTACAGAGACCTGAAGTAATTTTTCTCTTGTTCATGGTCATGATAATGGAGAAGAGATTTCTGATAATTGCTTTTATGTGTATTTCCAGATACTACTTTTTTTTGGAGGGGTGAATTTTCTGCAATATTGATCTTGTTTATTTGGACGTGAGGTGTATAGATACTTGGTTGATTGATGAATACAGGTTTTCTAACAAACATAGAATTTGCTCTTGGCTTTTCAAGTCAACAGGCCTTTACTGGCATGGCCTTAGGAACAGAAACATTCTAACAGATCTCAGTGTAGGTCGAACAGTAGATTTTCATTAAGTACCTCACATATATAGAACACACACAGGGATTGTGGTCACCTGTGAAGGGGCAGGAAGATTGACACTGCCCTATCTCGTCAAATAGCAGTCAATGTTTTGGAAACTAAGCAGTTGATTTGTTTCGTTCACAAATGTAGCTCAACTATTAGGTGTTAAATAACCAAGAATAGGGGTAGTCCCTTCTCCCAGGGAACTTGTATGTTATCTACACTATAGCATAAGATCTAATTAAAGAATTTGTTGTTTCAACTTGAATTTCATTAACTCTTAATGCAATTAATCCAGATTTTAAAAGTGCTTTGAGACCTTAAACACTAAATAAATGGCAAATTTGGATGGAAGAATAAAGCTGTAATGTTGAAAAAAATTTCAGAAAATAATTGTTGATTGGGCAGTTTTCAAAGGAAGAAATTCAAATTATCAGCATTCTGGTTTTTAAAAATTAAAAACCAAAAAAAATCCACAATTAGAGGAATTCCAATTAAAGCCACTCCCTACTTCCATAAGATTTTCAAAAATGCCAAGTGTTGGCAAGGCTGTAGGAAAACAGGCACACTAATACTGTGAAAATTGGTCTAGTCATTCTGGAAAGCAATTTGGAGCCATGACCCAAAAGTCACTAAACTATGTATCTTTTTTGACTCAGTGATACTGATAGTAAGCCTATATCCCCAAAGAGATTCAAAAAAAAAAAAGAAGAAGAAGAAAAAGACTCACATACAAAAAGTATTTATAGGAACTCTTTTTGTAGTGGTAAAGAACTAAGATTGAGGGAGGGGATGCCCATTAATTGGGAAATGACTGAATAAATTATGTATTTTAATATGATGGAAAATCATTTGGCCATAAAAATGTTGAAAGGAATAGTTTTTGAGAAACCTGTAAAGACTTATGTGAAGTGATCCAAAGGGAAATGAGCGGAACCAGGAGAACAATTTATATTATAGCAACATTGTAAATACAGCCTTGAAAGACTAACTTTCATTAGTGTACAGACCAATCATGATTCTAGAGGATGGTAGAGAGGCATGTTCTTTACTTCCTTATAAGGTGGTGAGAGGGTCAAGATGCAGGTGTAGATAGACATTTTCTAACATGGCTAAAGTGAATTTGCGTTGCTTAATTGTACATATTTGTTACAGGGAATTGTTTTTCTTTTTTCAATCTCTTATCTCCCCTCCCTTGGTGCAGAGATTATGGGAAGAAAAAAGATCAAATACTTATGAATTGGGGGAAAAAAAGGTTAAAAGAAAAAAATAATAATTGGCATTACATTGAAAGGATATTGGAAAATTTTGTGAAATCTGAGAGGTTGTCCCTTCTGGATTCCCTATTTCATGAAATATAATTATCAATCATCATAATAGAAATTCACATTCGTTGAATAGCTATGAACACCAGACTTAGTAATCCTTCACTTAAATGTTTCCATCTTGATTTAGCTAACCAGACTATGCTTTATCCTATCAGATTTTCAGTAGTCTATTAGGTTGTTGTCCTATGTTTCCCAGTCTCTTAGTCCCAGTTGGTCAGTCAAGCAGCCCTTTTGGGATTACTGTGGAAAATGTTTTGGTGAAAGAAGGCAAATAGTATTTACCTAAAGGAAATCCTCCCTCTTTCACCACAGGGAATCCGTTGTTAGTGTGTCTGGCCTAAATGATTTGTCCTGATCTCACATTCCAGTTCAGTAGTAGACATTCATGTTATCTAAAGTGAAAGCTTTGTATTATAGGGTGGACAGGTCAAACATGTGCTCTTCTCAGAGTCCCTCAGAAAGGAGAGCTTCCTTTGTGTTTGGAAAAAATCATTGAAAAGGAAAAAAAATGTAGAGTATATATTTTTCCCTCATAGATCTGTATATTTGGAATTATAGTAGTCAGATGAAAAGGGGTTAGAAGGATACATTTATGATTTGAGTAATACCTAAGAGTTAGATTGCATTTGTGCAGTTTACATTCTGCTGGACAAATTCACTTTAGTTACCAATTCATGGGCATGCTTCATGGAGCGATTAAGATGGACTTGCCATTCTGAAATACAGGTAAAGTACCTTTTGTTGAATGGAGGGAAATGTCTATACTTTGAACAAAACCTAGTGTTTAATTCTATCATTTGAGAAAACAACTGTCTTTGTGTTGGTAATCTTTGATGTGTGGACACATGGCTGGAATAAAAAGCAAAAATTGCTTTAGAGATGGTAGTCCTTGGAAAGAAGCAGAATTTTAAAGGGCAAAAAATTAAGTTCCTTAATGATAATATTATAAAACCATCAATAACTTAGGGACATATAGATAACATTTCTCTAGGGAGATAGGAATTTTTCATTCATTTATGAAATATGATATGCAAATTTTTGTTATAAAATTATTAGTGTCTTTTAAATCACAGTTATTTCAGAATATACCCTTCTCATTTCCCCTCCCCTCCATTTCCCTTGTAATAATGAAAAGCAGTCGATATAGCACCCATATTTGTCACATTTGACATGTGTGATTTGCCACCCATCCTCCTCTTACTACAAAGGAAGGAAGATTTATTTCATCATCTGGCGTCTGGAATCAGTATTGATCATTGAATTTAATCTGTGTTCATCTGCCTTTTAGAATTGTTTGCATTTACATGTAGTCATTGTACCTGGATTGTTCTCATGCTTTTTTGCTTGCTTCACTTTGTACTATTTCATGCAGATCTTCTAATATTTCTCTGAATTTATTATATTTTATCTTTTTAACAGGGCAGTAAATACACTTTTACTTTCATATGGTACTTTATTCAATCACTCCTCAGTGTATGGATATCAACTTTATTTCTATTTTTTGTTACCAAAAATGTTGCTATCAATGTTTTGGCATCATTGGGATCGTTCTTTTTTGTCTTTGGTACATGTCCAGTAATGGGGATTGCTGCATCAAAGGGGAAGAACAGTTTAATAACTTTTCTTATACAATTCTAACTTGGTTTTTGGAGTGTTTGGACCAATTCATATATCTATGTACAGTATTTAGTGTGCCTGACTTGCAACCCCTCAAAAACAGATTATTTCCACTTTTCATTATCTTTGTCACTTTAGCAGACATGAAGTGAAATATCTGGGTTTTGTTTCTCTTACTAGCTTTTTGGGATATTTTTTCCAATATGATTGTTAATAGTTGGCATTTCTTCTTTTGAAAAATTGTTCATATTGCTTTTTTGACTCCTTTAAGAGGATATGGAGCTAAGTGATGAGCCTAGCATCTAGGTGTGTAACTTCATGTAAAGGAAAATGAAGGGAGTTGGCCAGCTTTTTTTGGTTTTGAAATGTGTTTTGTTAATCTTCTGTCTCAGATATGCAAGCTGGTTTTGAAATGTATTTTGTTAATCTTCTGTCTCAGATATAAAAGTAACTTCTAGTCAGGGATCCTATTCAATTTTATGAGAAAATGAGGAGAATGATGATAATGATATTAGCCCACATAGAAAGATTTCCAGTGCTATTTATTGGATTGTACTTGTAGCTTTGATGTAGATAAGAAAATAGATGATTTTATGTCCTGAGGAGTAAGCTACAGTGTTCTCTACAACTGGCCTTAAGACCAAACTATTGATGTTTGGACATTTGTGTATTATTGATCTCTACATTGTGTTACTCAATGGCAGACCTCAGGTAAAAAAAATTACTTGGAAAAAGAAAGAAAATGGAGATCCTTTGTTTTTGTTTTTGTTTTTGCTTTGTATATTTGAGTCAACAAGTCCTGGTTGGTATAAATAATGCAACCCCTGAAGTGAAAGGATTATTCACATCCACATTGAGCTGGGATCATTGACCATATTTTACATAATTATAATTCTGAATACTGCAAATTCAAATATATGGGAGTATTTCAGATGATTCATTGCCCATACTAAACTCGACCTAGTTGTGTTGTATCAAGACTTGTATTCAGAAAAGATGGAGTAGAAAAATACTTCTATGATTTGAGAAATACTGAGCTTAAAAAAAGTTTTAAAAGTTCATTAATTAAAATTTACATTAAAACATCACTATCATAAAATTTATTATGGAATGGAATCCAGTATAAGATCAGTTCATTTTGGATCCCAGATAAAGAAAAGAATAATTATTTAATTTTACTTAATTACCAAAAGAATATTGTTGTTGAATAGTTTCAAATGTAAAAGAATTCCACATCGTGCAAATTTTAGTTATATTACAGTTTTTATTATCTCCCACATATCAAGAGTAAAACAGCTCTTAAAGAGTTAAATTTAATGTTCCTTACCCACTCAAGAAGCGGCAACAACCCACTTTTAAATTTAAATGGGGAATCTTTTTATTGAAAAGCTGTGTTAGTACCTGTTATTCTAAAAAAGCTTTTTCTACTTTGACCCAACTATTCTAGTTTTTTCTGTTTTCTTTTTCCATACCTAGCTTTCTAGGCTAATTTTATCTTGAAAAAGAATATCTTTTTTTTTAATTTTGTACATCATGAACTTGATCATATTAGAAAGTTTACATTTGACTTTTCCTTTAGCATAGGTATGTTCTTCCCTTCCCCCCAATATTCCAGTTCAGAATAGCAGACTTAGGATGCTTTAAGTATCAGACTTTCACCCTTTTGTACTGTGGAAGAAATATCCCAACTTTTCTATCTGGGTCCTCTGAGTTCTTAATGTGTTGTATGAAAATGGAATTTTTCCAGTACATGACACCGGAGCTTAGCGTAATGCACTTTTCCTCCTTCTATCATTGACAACGTTGGTTGCAGAATGCTTTTTAACTTGGTTTTATTCACTGCACATTATATTTTCTTGTCTCTGGAATCTCAGTTCACTTTCAGAATCTCTTCTGAAAAAACACTTGTAGTCATGTGTTGATTACACAGATTACTATTTGCCACTCAGCAGATTTAGAGGTTTTGCTTAGGAATCGTCACTAACTGGTTATTAAACATCTGTGATTACCCCTTTGGTATTAGCTTCCCCTTAAAACATACCATTTAAAATAGTTAGACATTGTAGTCTCTGGAATTGCTTCTTTGCTTCTTCACATTCAGCATTCTCATTCAAGAACATGAATCATCTGTGGGATTCCTAGAGGGTTGCCCTGCCCATGACCTGTAATATCGAGATAGTTAAATTTGGAATAGTGGTTAGTCCCCGGGACTAACTCTGAGCTCCTGCTTTCTTAAAAAAAAAAAAAAAAAGTTACACTGGGCACGGCAGAAGGGCCATCCCTACCCTGGTGGGAATCCATCCTGTGTGATGTTCACAACACGGCTTCATTCCTTTTTCTGTCTCCCTTGACCCCCAAATCTTGTGTGACATCTCTGTGCTGCTCACAGCTGGAGGAGCCCTTGTGTTGGGGTTGGAGCTCCTTTCTCGGGGCATATTCTGACCCGCCTATGCTTTAGCAGATCATTTTCCTGTATTGCTGAACCCCAGCAATGAATACTTAGCCAGCCTTGGGACTCAAGATGACCCTTTCTAAACTTCAGTAGGCTTGCGGAGTCCATGCCAAATGCCAGGCCAGCTTGAGGGGAACTTGAGAGAGTTGTTCTCTTGCTGGCACAGAAGCTTCAAGAACTTGTGGACTTGTCTAGACCATCATCAGGAAGCTCCAGCGGTCTAAAGGTCAAGGAAGTGGCCTTCTGAGCCCAGGAGTGTGGGTTTGAACCCTCTCCGGGATGGAGTCCACTCATTTTTGGACAGCTGGATGGCACAGTGGACCATGTGCTGCGTCTGGAGTCTGGGAGGCTCATCTTGCTGGGCAGTACCAGACAGTTATTACTGTGTGACCTTGGATGTGGGGTACCTGGCGTGCCTTTATTGTGGGAGGAGTATCTGCCCTCTACTTACCCACCTATCTGGGGTCTTCGGGGTACCGCCGGCTTCCAACTAGGAAGAACTGCACTGAGTCGAGCGCCGTGGAGTCAAGATGATGCTTTATTCAGGAATCGGTTACATGGTGCAGAAAGGGTGCGGCAGGCTTGCTTGCTTGCTTTACAGTCCGGGCATATTACAACTTATATACTCTTTAAGTAACGGCGAGTTCTAATCACAAGACTAAATGTGGAATTTTTTATGGTGGTATGGCTATATACAGAATTTGATGATTATGTGTCTTATAACTGTATATATAGAATTTAATGACTAAGTGTCTTAACCTAAGGAAGTGTGTACATGTCACATGCCTATTCCAAGGGCCTCATACTCCCCTCACTCAGCAGGAGATGTAGGTTCAAGTTGACCCGGTCAGCAGGAAATGTAGGTTCAAGTTGACCCTGTACTCCAACAATTCCCCCTTTTTCTTTAATCACGGGAAAATGGCCACATGTTGCTAAGGAATTTTCTAGCCATTGAGCGCTGGCTTGGGTCGCGGAGTCAACCCTTGTATCCAAGGTGCACGCACCTGCCATGCCAGGTCCCGCCATTGGTAGGGTTACTCCAACGTTGCCCGTCATGGCACTGCAATGGTCTTACAGACATGGCTTAGCATATTCTTTTGTACCATGGCACGTGAAAATCCTCATCCGTGAAACAAAGAGGTTCTGGTGAGTTTGGAGTACTAGACAAGGCGAAAAGATCATCCACTGAGTCAGAGGGATGAAGCCTTTGGTAAAGGACCTGGACATTCTTCTGTACCACCGAGTCAACTTGACTCTTTATAAAGATAGTCAATTTCCTAAACATCCAAGGGCTGAATGATATAAGGAAAAGAAAACCTATAAAGGGACCCAATATGGTGGGGAGTAATGTGGTCAACCAAGGGGAAGTGGAAAACCAGTTTTGGTACCAGGGGTCATTCATAAAGCTGCACCAGGCTCGTTGATGTTGAGGTTTTAACAAAATAAGGGATTCTAAAACTAAAGCATCCAAATTCAATCTGAACTAGTGAGATAGGGGGTGGGGCAAAAGTGCTTAAAGCAAAGTGAATAGGAGCTAGGCGTTCCCATTCTTTCAGGTATTTTGAAAAAATATATACCAGTTTCCCCAATGTTCTATCTTTACCTCCCCCCCCCCTTTTTTTTTTTCTCATGGAAAGGAATTATCAAATGACCATTCCCCATATAAATTCTGAGAGTGAATCAAAATCCCTATACATAACAGACTAATACAGTAGCATTTCCTAAAAAGCCCTCAAACATAACAGTAACAGTTACACAGTATTAACAAATTCCATCCCAAATCTTAAGCACACAGTAATAGATGATCTAAGCAAGGTTTAACAGTCATTCATCAACCATTCCCAAAGTCCCTTATATTAGTCCAAACTACAGTAGATGCAGGGTCCAGTCCATGGCTCTCATTTAAAACTGCTGCTCCAGGCTGTGAAGTGACAGGAGGTTCTCATTCCTTGCAGAGTGGGTGCATCATGCTGACAATCAAAGCTGATCAAAGCTGATCCAGGTTCCAGAAGCAAGCCAATATCTGTAATTTGACCAAAATCTAGAGCAAAAACACAAATCTAGCAAATAAAGATTAGATCAGTCTCAGATAGAAAGACTCAGTTCATCAGGTTGCTGCAGAATATGAGGAGGCCAAAGTAAATTGTTCCCTATGTGAAGAAATGAGTTTGCTTTACAGGCCAAGCAAACGGGTGCAGTCCCAAGTTGCAACATCAGTGAGGTCTCACAGACCCCTGTTAATTGTCCTCTTATCATGTAGAAACCTTAAAGAAATAAAACACTAATATCCAGTAACAGACAGATGACCAAGCGAAATACTCATTTGCCCAAGCATTTAGTATACAATGATTACATATGACCAGACTGAAAATAGTAAGGCATGACATAATTGAATTACATTAACAGTTCTATTGACCATTGCTCTGATCAGAGAGATCAGTTACAAAAGGAAAAATGCAAGAACATAACTATAACATAACATAAGCAGTTGAGTTTTAACAGCTTATCAATCAATTGTCCCAGTAACTGTCAGAGGGTGGAGCTTTAAAACTCCCAAATAGCATTAACTAATTAATTCTAAGCCCAAAAATTTTTTACCTCCAATAACAGATGTCATTAATCAAATTTCTGATAACTCTTAAACAATTATTTATCATAACCTTGTAGTAATAACAGAAAGAAATTTCGTCTCAATAAGTTCACAACTTAGAATAATTATCATATCTGGGTAGATGTTACATAAGTGAACATTATACATACAAATCATTTGGCTTTTAAAATACCCAATACATAGAAAAAATATCCCAAATTGCATATTGTCCATAACAGAAACATTTTCAAAAGGACAAAGAAAAAAATTATTATTTTCAGAGGCCCTTTAAATAACCTCAGGATGACCCAATACAATCAATTTAAACTTATACAAAACACCCAATTCCACATAAAAGAATTCAAGAAGGTTTTTATCATAGCAATTAAACTTTTAGAAATACTTGGACCAAAGTATGGATCACATTTATGGCCATATTCCTCAACCAAGAAAATATTTATGTATCAAGAAACAAATATTCAATCAATTAACTTAAAAGTATGTCCTTAAAAATCAGTTTGCTGAACTGGCTGTAATCAGATAAGAAAAAAAAGCGGCAGGAACATACTTACGAAGGGTGAGGGGAGGAGAGGATTCCACATGGCCACCCTTCCCCCACTCCTGCCCCCTAGAAAAAACTTCCCTCAGGTTCCTCATTCAAATTTCCTAATGGGGATCTTTTTCAAGATTTAACCCATCAGTTTCCCAATATCAGGTTTCTTCCCAAATTCACCCATTTCCAACCTTCTCTTTCTCCCTGGCTACAATTTGAACAATCTCCTTAAAGAACTTTCCTATCAGATGCTCCTGATGCTACTATAAAGACAGTGGAAGTGATTGGCTCCCTCCCCCCACCTCTTCACCTACTCCCAAAAGATTTTCTTTCACCTTTTTTAAAACCATGCAAACCTCTAATTGTTCCTACCAATCAGTCCTTCCTAAATCACCTGCATTCCTCTTTCCTTTTCCCTTCAAAAACCTGTAAGATTCATACTATAGTGAATAATCCAAACCTCAAAAAACCCACACATGTCCAGCAGAGCTGGTTTTAAAGTATAACTTATGTTAACAAATAACTCAATATATTTCAGAAGGTAACAAATTGAATCAAACTAATACAGCTGTTTTTAAAAGTTTTTCTTCTACCACATTTCTTCTAACAGCTATTAGCATCTTATCTCCAGAGCTTTTTATTGCCCAGGCCAGGCTGACCTTGAATTTTATTGCTCTTTACTCTAGTAAGCTTTGTTTCAAGGGGAAAAACCTTTTCTGTCCGTTTAAAATAGCTAAATTCCGTGTACTTACAAGGTTAGTACAACAGGTTAAAAGTTTTAAAATCACAAGCAAATTTTCAAACAACCAATTCCCAAATTTCTTAATCATTGTTGTTAAACTTAACAAAGCTTTTAAATCAGCAAAAACAGACTAAGGGCTGTTTCCAGGACCTCCACCCCCAGAGAGAAGTTAGTTTCACCTTTTCCCATTTCAGAATCAAAAGGGGTTTCTGTAAATTTCCAAGCCCATTCAGTACTTTTCTCTGCCTTCACAGAGAATGCGTAGATATTCCATTCAAACATCTTTCCTTTAAATGTTAGCACACTGGTCTTCTATATACATATTTTAACTTTCCGAAATTCCAAATCCCTTTCAATCTATTTTTTCATTTCTTTTTCTTCCTTTCTCTCACTTTTCTCCCTTTGTCTCACAGGCTGCTGCAGTCAGCCAGAGACAGAGAAAGGGAGAGAGAAAGATTTTTCAAGCTTCTTGATATTTGCTAAGCCTGCACACAGAGGCTGAATCCTTATCTCTTACAAGTTTGCTAACTTTTATCACAGACACACACAGACAAACATGGAGCTCCATTTAAAAATTTTTCCAACCAATAAAACAGACAAATCACACAGAACATAGAACACACATCACACAGACTACACAGTTACAACACTAAACAAACATATAACACATAACATAGGCCCAGATATTTTCCAACGTCCCAGAAAATATCTGTCTCAGAATTTTTATTCTTCAAGGGTCTCACCGCTTTGGGTAATTAATTATCGGGGCAGTAAGAAAGGGCAAGTTGTAAGGAGGTGGAATATACCCTGCAGCCTCGCTTTCTAATTCACCAATGTCTGAGGCACTAAGGGCATTCTGAGTTTCTTTTTCATTTTTTACAGGGAGTTTAGGTTCAGCGGCAGGGAAGACGGGGTATGCGAGATTGCTTTCTATGGGGGGAGTCCCTTCTTTGGGAAGCGGGGGGTAGATAGACTGGACTGGAGGGATCTCAATGATCCCTGGGTGTGTATAGTCATATGTGGCCATTTGCTGACCCACTAGATGCCATCTTCCTATTCTTATGCCTGATTGTTGGACCCATGAGCAGACGTCCCAAATCTTCTCTATAAACTCCCTGCATGTTTTTATGGGAATTTTACATTCCTTTTGAGCACAAAGTTTATATAAGCGCTTACTAAGCACCATCCTCTCCTCCGGCAACAGAAGTGGAATACTCTCCCCACTTCCCATACCTTTTAGCTACCCTCCCTATTCTCAATAGGGGCAACTCAGTGAAGGCAGAGCCTGCTCTGCCGAGGCAGTCTCTCTACTCCCCTATAAGCCCTCGGGCTTATCTACGTCCGGTCCCTGGTCCAGGGTTAGATTATACCCTGTCCCTGTTCGGGCGCCAGTTGTGGGGTACCTGGCGTGCCTTTATTGTGGGAGGAGTATCTGCCCTCTACTTACCCACCTATCTGGGGTCTTCGGGGTACCGCCGGCTTCCAACTAGGAAGAACTGCACTGAGTCGAGCGCCGTGGAGTCAAGATGATGCTTTATTCAGGAATCGGTTACATGGTGCAGAAAGGGTGCGGCAGGCTTGCTTGCTTGCTTTACAGTCCGGGCATATTACAACTTATATACTCTTTAAGTAACGGCGAGTTCTAATCACAAGACTAAATGTGGAATTTTTTATGGTGGTATGGCTATATACAGAATTTGATGATTATGTGTCTTATAACTGTATATATAGAATTTAATGACTAAGTGTCTTAACCTAAGGAAGTGTGTACATGTCACATGCCTATTCCAAGGGCCTCATACTCCCCTCACTCAGCAGGAGATGTAGGTTCAAGTTGACCCGGTCAGCAGGAAATGTAGGTTCAAGTTGACCCTGTACTCCAACACTTGGACAAGTCAATTAGCTCTGTGTGTCTCAGTTTCCTTATCTGCAAAACAGTGAAATGGCAAACCATTCCAGTACAGGTCACCTCATCCGAAACGACAGAAAACACAATAACTGGGCCAGCATGAGACACCAGAGTGGGATTTTAGGGGAGGAGTCATTGATTCTGTAATAGATGTGGACATAAATATGTAATATGGGAAGAGGGACAGAATCTGTGGATTCTGGGATTACATCAACTGGGTTGGAAGGTGATGGGGGTGGGAATCAAATCCTTGGTATTTCATTGTTGTAAGGAATTCCCAAGTGAGGAAACTTGCCTTACGAATTCAGGTAGATACTTGTGGTCCTTAGAGAGTTGCCTAGATAAGAGTACTGAAAGGTTGTCACCCAGGCAGGTATATAAGAAGCCAGCATTGTCCTGGCTCTGAGGCCAATTCTCTATTCACTATGCTATATCGCTTCTTTTTTGTGTGTGTAACAGAGAGATATAAACTGCTAGATCATTTTAGTTTTGTTTTGGGAACAACACTACAACAAATTAAGATGTCCTCAAGTGCTGTAAGACTGGTTAGCAATTACTGTTTATTTCTGAGCCCAGGGCTTGTTGTTTTTAAAAGAAGAAACAATTGTGGCATCATCTCTGTTTTGGTTGCAAGAATTTGGATGTAAAAACTTAGTTTTAATGCAGTAGTTTGTGCTGAGCTGCAAAATTTAAAAACTTTTAAAATAGTATTAATGTTTAGACATAAAATTTATTTTCAACAATTATACTGGTTCCTGATTCGTTGATTTAATAAGAATTTTTAAATTGGCCAGAAAATGTATGCAGCAGGAGCCAAGTTGCTTTTTTAATCGGTTAAACTGAAACTTCAAACATTGTTTTACACATGTAATTGGAAAGAATTATTCAAAGCTATAAATAAAAAAGATAATATTTGGAATAAGTGTATTTGTGGTCACCATTATAGTAAGGGGACTGTAATGGAAAAAATGAGTCAGATAATCTGAATGTATTTAGGAGTTGATTCCTACTCCCCTTCCCTTCCAACTCAGTTGATGTAATCCCAGAAAATAAAGCGCATACAATGGGGGTAACTGGGTGGAATTAAAGTGCAAAGCTAGACCTTTGCCTTATTATTCCTTTACAAGTGTGAAGAAGTTTTCTGGTAGAATTGGAAGGGCAATTTGCCATTGGCTCTTGAAGGATTAGCCATGCCCCTGGGGGCCTTTATATTTTATTTTTAAATGTAATTACTTTTTTCCAATGAACAAAAATCTATTTTTTAGGCAGCTAGGTGGTGCATTGGATAGAGCGCTGGACCTGTAGTCAGGAAGACTTGAGTTCAAATCCAGCCTCAGACACTTAACTGTGTGACCCTCGGTAAGTCACTTAACTGCTGTCTGCCTTAGTTTCCTCATCTGTAAAACAGAAATGAAAATAAGTTATTACTTTTGCAAATCTTAAAGTGCTATTTACACTACCTAATACTATTCTTCTTTTTCTCACTTTCCCTATTCTCCTATTGAAAAAGAAAAAAACAAAACAAAACCCTTATAACAATTTTATGTGTATTAAAGCAAAACAAATTCTCATGTTGGCCAAATCCAAAAATATGTTTTTTTGCTCTGTATCCTGAATCTGTCACCTCTCTGTTAGGAAATGAGCAGCATCTGCATTGACCACAATTCTTAAATCTTTCAAAGTTGTTTGTCTTTACAGTGTTACTATAGTATAATTTGTTCTCCAGACTCTGCCCATTTCACTCTGCATCAGTTCACATAAGTCTTCCAAAGATTCTCTGAAACCATCCCTTTTATCATTATTTCTGTCACAGTAATATTCCATTACATTCCTATATCATAATTTTTGTTTAGTCATTCCTCTATTGATGGGCACTTCCCATATTTCTGGTTCTCACTGCAATAACAAAGAAAGCTACCATAAATATTGTTATACGGAGAAGTCCTTTCTCTTTTATTTAGATACAGATTTAATAATGGTATCAACAGGTCAAAAGATAAATACAGTTTAGTGACTTTTGGTGCATGGTTCCAAATTATTTTCCAGAAAGGCTAGATTTGATTCAGAGCTCCAACAAACAGTTATATTAATATTCCTGTCTTCCTGTAGCCCCTCTAACAATTAATGACTTATTTCTATCTCAAGTGACTGTTCATTTTTATTTGTTTAGAAACGAACATACATTTTTATAGTTTTTCTTTTTTCTTGAAAATCTCTGTCAACTGAGGGGAAGAAACAACTAAAATTAAATCCCAGCTCTTACTATTGTGGGGTGGGGAGAGAGATGGAACTTGGTGTGAAGATTTCTACTAACTGCTGCAGATGTGACTTATATTTCCTTCCAGGAGCCTATAATATAGTCAGGGAGAAAAAGATAGGATAACTATTTAAGTGCTAAATTATGTGGCATTGACTCTAAATATAGTAGGAATTCAGATATAAACAAGATCAATACCTATAATTCAGAAAAGCTTCATGGAAGCAGAGGAGGAACTGGGCTTGAATGAGAGAGGAAGAGTATGAGAGGAGAGAGGTTCAACAATAGGACAAGCATTTATATATTTATTTATTTGTTGTGAGGCAATTGGGGTGAGTGATTCATCCAGGGTCACACAGCTAGTAAGTGTAAGGCATTTGAGATGGATTTGAACTTAGGTCCTCCTGACTTGCGGGGAAGAGGGACATGGTGCATTCTCTCCACTGTGCCATCTAGTTGCCCCAACTGGACAAGCATTTAAGTGCCTCTCTTTCTTGAGCACTGGGCTAAGAGCTTTACAAATATTCTCTCATTTGATCCTCATATCAATCCTGGACAGTAGGTGCTGTTGTTTTCCCCATTTCCCAATTGAGGAAACTGAGGCAGACAAAGCCTAGCACTCTATGCACTGAGCTATCTAGCTGGATTGCTGAGCATCATTAATGGCTACTCTGAGGGTAAAAACTGTCAATATAAAACCTGATACATGAATACATTCATTTCTCTCAAGTAGAGATTTTAGACAACAGAAAGGCTAATCTTAATGTCCTCTGCCCTGATTAGACCGTCTGGAGTATTGTGTTCAGTTCTGGAGGCTAAATTTTAGAAAGAACATTGATCTTGTGCCATAAAAGTACTCATTGAAAGAAGTGGCAAAGTTTAGCTTAGAGAAGAGAGTTAAGGTGTGAGATAGGTAGTAGTAGTTAACTATTTGAAAGACTGTCATGTTCAGTTTGACTTTCTGGAGCAAAACTAGAGCTGTAGGTCGAAGTCAAAGAGAAGTAGATATAGGCTTGATGTGGAGGAAAGCTTCCAAGTCATTAGAGCCACTGAGATAGAAAGGGTTGCCTTGGGACAGAGGGGTCCTGCCTTGCTTTGAGCAAAAGAGGTTCTATGACTAGATGTATTATAATGGTGACATTTTGGGGGGAGGCTAGGAATCTGATATAGGCAAATATGTACAGTTCTTTAAAATATTCTCACATTTGACATGTTTTGCAAGAAAAATCAGATTAAAAGGGGGAAAAACATAAGAAAGGGGAAAAACCAAGAAAGCAAACTACAACAAAAAGGTGAAAATACTATGTTTCAATCCACATTCAGTCTCCCTAGTCCTCTCTCCGGATATGGATGGCATTTTCCATCACAAGCCTATTGGAAATGCCTTGGATTACCTCAGTGTTGAAAAGAGTCACATCCATCACAGTTGTTCATCATATAATCTTGTTGTTGCCATGTACAATGATCTCCTGGTTCTGCTCATTTCACTTCACATAAGTTCATGTAGGTCTCTCCAAGCCTCTCTGAAATCATCCTGTTGGTCATTTCTTACAGAACAATAACATTCCATAAAATTCATATACCATAACTTATTCAGCCGTTCTCCAGCAGATGTACATCCACTCAGTTTCCAGTCTAGGATCCCTTTCTTAATAAGACTTTTTATTAGGCCATGTAAATCAATTGATTTTAGTGATAATTTGATTTGGGTGCAACATGGTCTGTCCCCAGCACTGTTTCCATGTCACTGGTATTTAAAGTGCTTCATAGCTTGCCCTCATCCAGCCCTTCCAGTAAGCCTCTCCATACTTCCTCTTCGGGTTCTCTTGGGTTTAGAGTTCCTGACCAATAATATTCTCTTCCCCTTTTCTTTGATTTGTACCAACTGAGCCACTAGCACTTCTCTCTTTCCTTTTCTTTGATTCTTGGAATCCCTGGATTTCTTTGAGATTCAGCTTAGGCTCTTCCTTCTGTGGGTGGCTTTTCTTTTGTCGTCCCAGTTTCTAGGGCCTTCTCTCCAGTTATTTTGTATTTGTGTATTGGTGCTTTGCACAGGTCTCTGTGTTTTTAACCATATATGTACATGTTTTCTCTCCTTTCAGTATTTTTCTCATGGATGGTTGTTGTTTTTCTTTCCAGAAATGCTTGAAATGCTTCTTTTGCTGATTTCCCAGAATTTTCATTGATGTCTGTTTATGTGTGTGTGTTGGGGTTGTTGCAGCTTGAGTTCCTTTTCGGATTATACTATTTCATTTCCTACTTTAATTTCTAGTGAGTTCGGAGTAATCTCACATTGTTTGAGAGTGTTTTTCCTGGCTCCTTGCAGAATTTGCCATTGGAATTGTTAAATTTAACAGTTGTGTCTGGGAATTTAAAAAGCAGGCCTTTTTTTCTCTAGAAGCAATATTTTGATTGTCATTTTGTTTTCTATATTCAGAAGTCCTAAATACAGAACTGAGCAATTTCTTGCATGTTATTTTTTTTTAATTATCGTATTCAGGTTTTTTGATTTGTCATGTTCTTCAGGGAAACCTGTGATCATTAGTCTCTCTGTTTCCTTTCTTCAAAGTCAACTGTTTTGGCTTATATAGAGATCATGTTTTATTTTGCTTTTTTTTCTGACAGATTTTCCTCTAATTTTGTAATTTATACCAAGTCTGTTACTCACTTAAAATCTTGAGAGGAAATTTACACAGTGTGCCAGCCAGTAGGCTAAATGCTAGGGATGCAGAGACAAATAAGAAACTGTCTCTTCCTTAAGGAGCTTACATTCTATCAGGGCTAACTGCACTATACTTATAAAAACAATAAATAACAAAGTAATAGGCTGAGAAATGCCACTAGCAGTGGGGTGATCATTGATTTTGTAACATGCAAACAAAGAGGCAAGAGAGGTCTATAGATTAATTAGAAGACTTAACGTAAGTCTAGACATGAGGGGTAAGGTATGCTTGGATTGCAGGTGAGGTATGCTCAGACTAGCTTGTATATCTGATTTATTCATTTAGAAATATTTCACTACTTACGTTCAAGGCACATGTACGTGTGCATGCATGCATGTGTGCATGATACATATTATGTATGTGTAAATGAACTTTGGAAGTTCATTTGAGAATATAAGGGACATACTTACATTCTTTGATGAATCTATGTTTTCATCAGTCTGAGATTTCATGGAGTAGTTGGATATGAGCTGAACCTTAAAGGATGTATGTCCCTTCCAGAAGAACAGAACTATCTAGGTAGGGAGACTAGAATAAACAAAGAAGGGAGACAAGAAGGCAAAAAGACATGTTTCATTTCAGAGTAAATGGCTCAGTTGTTTTGTGGTAGAAAAGTGGTTTTGAAGGTTAGCTTGAGGCTACATTGCAGAGGATTTTGATGCCAGCCTGAGAAGTTTAGGGCTTATCTACGGGGCAAAACTCAGTTATTGGAAGCTTTTAAGCAAAAGATGTAGACTGAATTATAGAATTTTAGATTTTCAAAGAGGCTTTAGGGAATCTTTATCTTTCACCTTGAGTTAGGAAGATCCGTTTATTTTCCTTCCATACAGATATCACCTACACTCATTTCTGCCTCATTGACTTTATTTGTTTTTGCTAAAAGTAAATGTTTGAGGAAGACAACCTGGGGATTTCATGTAGAATATATTTGAAGGGTAGAGGTAAGAGATAGGAAGACTTTCAAGTAAGAGATTTTGTTTATGTTCTGAAGTAGGGTGATAGCAACAAGAATAGAAAGGAGGGACCAGTATAATAGAGAGTGAAAGAATTACAGCTCACTCTGTGACTGGATGTGAGGATTGAGGGAAAGGAAAGTTAAAGATGACTCCAAAGTTTGGATCCTGGATGAATAGGTAAATGGTGTGTACCATTGACAGTAATAGAAGTCAGAGAAAGGAACTGTTTTGCAAGGAATATGTGTTTTAGATCTCAAGAAATGGAAGGGGGAATGGCTTAAACAAAGACATGGACATATATTAGAAGAGTATGGTCTGTATGTGTGGACAGTAAGAAGATTAATAATAATTAATAATAGCTGACATTTATATATTTTTATATTTACTATGTGCCAGACACTATTCTTATTGTTTTGAAATTATCATCCTATTTAAGCCTCATAACAACTCTGGGAGAAATAGGTGCTATTTTAAAATAATAACTTAATAAATTTACTGTAGATAAAATTAAAGCCCCCATTTTTCAGATGAGGAAACCAAGGGTAAACAGATGAAGTGACTTCCCACACAGCTAGTAAGTCTGTGACCTCACATTTGAACTCAAGACTTTCTGATTCCAGACTTAGTACTCTATCCACTGTACCACCTAGCAATCTGGGGTATATTTAATATGGGGAGAGGGGAAATGATAAAATTTGATGGACAAGATGTAGTAGATAAAGGAGAGGGAGAAGTAAAAAATAATTATAAGGGTTTTTTTTTTTTGTCTTGGACTAAGGGAAAATTAGTGCCAATTACAGGGGAATCTATTTGGGGGCATGTGCAGTAGCAGAAGTTTAGTCGCTTTAACATGCCTATGTTTGACAAGATGTTCCAGTAGAGACAGTCTTGTACACATGAATATGTAGGATTGGAGTTAGAGGTAAGGGTGCAGAAATGATGATCTGGGAGTTATCTGAATAGAGGTGATAAATGAGGCTGTGGAAGTAGGCTCTGAGACAGGGAATAAAGGACAGATTCTCAGAAGATAGCACAGGAGGATAGGAGAAGTTTGAGGAGACAAAATGTAGCAGTCATAGAGATGAGAAAACCCTCCCAATCACAAGAAGTACTTAGTTGAAGAAATGAAGGGGAGCCGGAGAGTTTTAAGAAGTAGCAGTAGGTCCAGAGTATCTGATGTATCAAGAAGATCAAGAAGAATAAGAAGAGAAAAAAAACATAAGGTTTGATAAGGAAGTCATAGGATTTGGAATAGAAGAGACCATCAATGATATTTACGTGTACTTTATCATTTATATAGATGAGGACTTGGAGGCCCAGAGCGAGGCATTTAACCCAGGGCACAGTGTCATAAGTAATTCCTCACCAAGATGACCTCAGGGGAAAAGAAGAATAGGAAGAAGTTACACTCTTTATAATTGGGGAGGAGCCATGGAAGGGATCAAGTCCCTATAGGGAAAAGAAATTAGCTCCAGATTGCATCCCATTTAATTGACTCTGTGGCAGAGAGGTCAGTTTTAGCAGAAGCATCATGGTATGGTGCAAAGAATGCTACACTTTGAGTCAGAAGGGGCTTGGATTCAAATTATGCTTCTGATGCTTATACTTGTGCAACCCAGAGCAAATTACATAACCTTCCTGAATCTTAATTTCTTGTGAGGGTAAGAATCGAATGAGATAATATATCTAAAGTGCTTTGTAAATGTTAAAAGATTCTCTAAAAACTATATTATTGTTATTCCAGTGGTAGAAACAGAAGTTAGGTTGCTGGGGATCAAGAAGGGAAAGAGCTGCCATGGGAAATGCTACAGTATCTCCTGCTTCAAATCAACCATTTGGCTAATACCTATAGGGAACATAGTCCCAGGTTCATTTCTTTTTTCTCTGTAAAAAACCTTGAAACAAACATCTAACAAACAGTTGATGTGGTCCAAGATAAGTGAGAAGATGATAAGAATATAACTGGCTGATTTTGATGAATTTTTACTTGCCCAAATTAAAGCTAATTATATCACACATTTTGAAATAAATGGCAAATGTGACTGTTGATGTTTGAAAGCTTATAGAAAAATGGGAAAAAAAACTTCCAATCACTTGCTTTCTAACTGATAGCCAGGAAAACCTTTCTAAGAATCAGCTTTTCAAAAGCGGAATGGTCTGCCTTAAAAGGTGTTGGGTCTCCTCTCCTTAGAGATCATCACAAAGAAATTAACTGGCCAGATATGTTATAGGGAGAAGGTCTGTAGTGTCTGGATAGAACTGGATGTAGATAGTTCCTTAGATGAACTTTCAAGATTTTGTAATTCTGTGATCTCATGCTTAGTATTAGAAGAGAGGAAGTAAAAGAGACAGCAGAGAGTTCCTTGGGGAATATTAAATAGAACCTTAGATCAGTGATGTCGTGATGCATTTATCCAGTTACTACCCTGATTTCATTGTACCTTTTGACTCCAATTTTTAAAAAATTCTCTACATTATCACTTATTGCTGGAATATAGGAGTTTGAAGAGGATCATTTTGGCATCTTGCTTTGATGCTTCTCTGTTGCTTTGGGCTTCATGGGGAGGTCGAATTTCCTTGCTAAAAAAGGAAATATTTTTCTTCCATGAGAATTCTATGGTATTAGATTTCTTATAGCATATTTTTCCCTTCCTCATCTTGACTTTAATTTAAATGTTTTTAGTTTGTTTTTTTTTATTTAAATTTTATTTTATTTAATAATAACTTTGTATTGACAGAATCCATGCCAGGGTAATTTTTTATAACATTATCCCTTGCACTCGCTTATGTTTTGTTTTTTTCCCCTCTCTCCCTCCACCCCCCCCCCCAAGATGGCAAGCAGTCCTATATATGTTAAATATGTTGCAGTATATCCTAGATACAATACATATTTGCAGAACCAAACAGTTCTCCTGTTGCACAGGGAGAATTGGATTCAGAAGGTAAAAATAACTCGGGAAGAAAATCAAAAATGCAAATAGTTCACATTCGTTTCCCAGTGTTCCTTCTTTGGGTGTAGCTGTTTCTGTCCATCATTTATCCATTGAAACTCAGTTAGGTCTCTTTGTCATAGAAATCCACTTCCATCAGAATACATCCTCATACAATATAGTTGTCGAAGTGTATAATGATCTCCTGGTTCTGCTCATCTCACTCAGCATCAGTCCATGTAGGTCTCTCCAAGTCTCTCTGTATTCATCCTGCTGGTCATTCCTTACAGAGCAACAACATTCCATAACATTTATATACCACAATTTACCCAGCCATTCTCCAATTGATGGGCATCCATTCATTTTCCAGTTTCTAGCCACTACAAACAAGGCTGCTACAAACTAAATGTTTTTAGTTTGAAAGAGCATAATTTTTTTTCAATTTGTTTATATTTCAACTTCTATTATCTTTCATTGATTTCTTTCCATCACCTTTTCACATGGCCCTGTGGTCTTTTTCTGATATATGGGTCAGGATAAATTGATGATGGTTTCCCATAGAATATAATAGGCTCTACAGATTTATCTCTTTTATAGATAAAGATTTGGAAGAGGTTTTTTAGAAATTGTCTAATCCAATCCCATTTTTAAAATGAGAAGCCCTAAGATGGAAAGTTACTGGCCCAGTATCATGTAGGTACTAGTAAGGTGTAGACAGGAGATTTAATCTCTGGTCCTTTGATTCCAAATCCGGGGTGCTTTCTACCACTCTATGTCAATCTCACAAAGTACTTTCCTTTTAAGGACTTTGAGGAAATCGAGATTAGGAGACTTCACAGTCACATTATTAGTCAATCAATAAAAAATGTTTATTTGCCAACCATTGTGCTGGCTGAGGCTACAAAGAAAAACAAAAATGATTCCTGCCCTCCAGTGGGTTACATTCTAATGCTGGAGACAATATGTAGATGAATGAGTACATGCAATATAATTAAGTAATACTGCAGAAGGAAGGGCACTAACATCTGAGGGGTCAGTAAAGACCTGCAGAATCTCAAAAGAAGGCAGGAATTCTAAGAGTTGGAAGTAGAGAGAGAGAGCACTGTGGGCAGGAGAGACCACTGATGTAATGGGCATTGAGCTA
This sequence comes from Antechinus flavipes, assembly GCF_016432865.1. Taxonomy (NCBI): domain Eukaryota; kingdom Metazoa; phylum Chordata; class Mammalia; order Dasyuromorphia; family Dasyuridae; genus Antechinus; species Antechinus flavipes. The sequence goes on along the minus strand of NC_067401.1, from coordinate 140,907,489 downwards.
GGAATCTGACCATTGTTTGAGGAAAAACAACAGCCAGCAGGCCAGTGGGCTGAACCATAGACTGCAGGGCAGGGGAGGACGAGGTAAGAAGATTATAAGGATAGGATAAGGCCAGGTTATGAGAGGCTTTAAATTCAAAACATGGAAATTTATATTTGATCCTAGTGGCAGTAAGACAACACTAGAGTTTATTAAAGCACAGATGGGTGTTATGGTCAGAACTGCACTTTAGGAATTTTAATTAAAGAACTTTGATCAATGCAATGACCACTTACAATTTCTTAACCATGATGCAATGGTTTCAAGATGCAAGAGGAGATAAGTGGTTTTGAGCATGACCAGTGCAGTAATTTGTTTTGTTTAATTAGCATATTTGCTAGAAGAATTTTGTTTTCTTATCTCTCCTTCCCCCCTCCCAATTTAGGAAGGGAAATAAATGTTTGTAAATTGAAAAACAAATTTAATTTTAAAAAGATTTTTAAAGGAAAAGAAATGGAAATGTGAATTGGTCAAGCTACTATGGAAAGCAATTTGAAATTGTGCTCAAACAGTTACTATCTTTTGATCCACCTACATCCCCAAAGACATGACAGGAAGAGGGAAAAGACTCATGTATACAAAAATATTTATAGCAGCTTTTTTTGTATGATGGCAAAGAATTGGAACCTAAGGAAGTATCCATCAGTTAGGGAATGGTGAACAAAACGTGAATATAATGGAGTGCTGTTGCATTATAACAAATGGGTTAGAGAACAGAGAAATGTGGAAAGACTTGTAGGAACTTATGGAGAATGAGGTGTGAACAGAACCAAGAGAACAAATTATATTATAATAAAAACATTATAAAGACCAACAACTTTAAAAGACTTAAGAACATTGAGCAATACAGTGACCAACCACAATTCTAGAGGACTAACTTCTTCCTGACAGAGAAGTAGTGGATTTAGGGTTCAGGATGAGAAAAATATTCTTTGGACATGATCAATACAGAAGGTTATTTTGTTTGACAATGCATATTGATTACAAGTGTTTTGCTTTTCCTTATTGTTTTTCAAGGTGGGAGGGAGAGAAAATAGATTTTTTTTTTCATTGAAGAAGTCATTGTTCAATTTGTTCAGAATAAAAAGGAAATAACTTTGGCAGCTTTTTGAAAGATATATTGAAGTAGGGAGAGCCTTGTGGCAGGGAGATCAGTTAGAAGACTAGTAAGCAATAAAAGTGAAGGTTGTGATTTTGTGTGACTGAAAAGAATGGTGGTGTATTCAATAATAATAGTATGGAAGTTCACAAAACAGGTAAATTTTAGAGTTAAAAAAATGAATTCTGTCTAAAACTGAACTTATCTTTCACCTAAACCACTCTTCTCTTCCAGATTTCCCTATTTCTGTCAAAAGTACCACCACCCTTCTAATGTCTCAGACTTGTAATCTTTTTTTTGTCTACTCATTTATTTTAAACATAAATACAAAATAGGGGGCAATATTGCTGTGTGCATAGCAGAACATTCAAAATAACTTAAAATGCATGAAATATTTTAAAGTCAGTCTACCAAAGCACACACTTTTATAGATTCAATTACAATTTGCTTTCTTGTGATATACTTTTTACTTCATTTTTCCCCCCCTTCCTCCCCTCTCCCCCAAGAACGTGACAATAGACAGGCAGACATACATTTATACAAATATATACACATATATGCATATATACATATATACATTCATATGCAACTATATAAGACCATACTATGCTTGTTTGGCCTCTCTTTCTTTGAAGATGGATATCTTCATAATTCCAAGTCTTTCCATATTTTTTCTAAATCCACCAACTCATAATTTCTTATACCACAACGATTTTTCAGCCTTACACTGTCTAGTTATTTTAAATAGTCTGAAATTATTTATTGATGTAGCTGACATATAGTACCATTTCCCTATTTTTCTTTCTTGATTTTTGTTTTGTTTGTGTCTCTTATTTCCTATTCCTCTGCTTTACTTCTGTCTGCCACCCTGCTCCTTTATTACTTAACATACCTTCCCTCCAAAATCCACACCCCCTACCCTATCTCTTAGTCCTCTTGTTTCTACCTGTTTTTCCCTCTTTATCCAATTCCTGTTCATCTACATACCTTTCTATATCTAATATCCTATTCCCTCGCCCTTTTATATCTTTATAGATTTAGAATATTTGTATTCCCTTCTAAATATATGTGTTGTTCTCTCCTTAATCTAAATCTGATGAGTGGGGTTCTTTATAAAAAATCTTTCCCTTGTTCTCTGCTCCTTCCCTATTCCCTAAGCCTCATTTCTTTCCAAATTTAGAAAATTTTATACCTTCCTAGACATATATGCATTGTTCCTTCTTTAACCCATTTCCAATGAGAGTAGGATTCCAGAACTACCAACCCTCCTCTCTCACCTAATTCCTCTGCATTCATTTTTTCAATCTTAATATTATCTTTAACTTCTCTTTTTCTCATCCCAGTTGCCAGATATTGTCATTTCTACATTCATCTCTCTCACGCCACCGCTTTTCTCCACTAACACAGCTAGACTGCCTTAGTCCAGCTCCGATTTAGATGTCTGCATCTGCCTCACATCTCTGACCAGCCAGTCCATCCTGCACCCTGCTGGCAAAGTAATTTTTCTTAAGCACTGACTGACCATGTTCCCTCCTCAGCCAACTCCATTCGTTTTTTCCATTGTTTCCAGAATAAAATCCTTGATCCAGCCAAGCTTTCTTTCTGTTCTTCCATCTTGCTGCTTTCCTCTGTGCCTGGAAATTCCCTTCTGACCTCTTTCTCAGAAAGAGAATAGTGTCAATTGGATGATGAGGTCAGGAGACAAATTACAGGGAAAGGGAAAAACTAGCAAAATTAATAATTTGAAAAAATCAGACACAGTTTTCCCTTCCTCTGAAAAGGAGTGGGAAGAGAGGTGATAGTCGTGATGTGATTTGTTTCCTTTTAGAATTTATTGTAGAATATGTTGCAAGGCAATTGTCTAAGCCTAATTTCAGCCAGACTGTTTTCCAATTTCCCCAGAGATTTTTCAAATAGGAAGTTCTTTCCTTAAGTAATTTATGATTGGCAAATTTTGGGTTATTTAGTTGCATTATTTTTGATTCTCCCTTGTCTAGTCTGTTCATTCCATTGGTCTACTTTTCTATTTTTTTTTTTTAACTAATGTCAAATGGTTTTGATGATAAGTGTTTGTAAATGTAGTTTTGGAAGTGCTGTCTCCTTTTGATTTTTTGTTCTTTCAAATGATCTTTTTGGAGAGGTTTAGTTCTATGAAGTATCTCTTTGATAATTTGGTTGGTATAGCATTATAACTATAAATTGGTCATTTTTTATTATATTGGCAAGGACTAACCATGAGCACTATTGCTGTAGATATTTGAGTTTGTCTGTATATCTTTAAGGAATATTTTGTAATTGAATCTATAAAAGTGTGTGCTTTGGTAGATTGACTTTAAAATATTTCATGCAGTTTAAGTTATTTTGAGTGTGATCTATTTCTGTTGTTGCATTTTGGATTTATTATTTAGTAGAAATGCTGTTGATTTTTGTGGGTTTATTTTGTAGTTTGTAGCTTATCCAAAACAATAAGCAGGGGTCCTCAAACTTTTTAAATAGGGGGCCAGTTCACTGTCCTTCAGACTGTTGGAGGGCCGGACTATAGTAAAAACAAAAACTTTGTTTTGTGGGCATTTAAATAAAGAAACTTCATAGCCCAGGGTGAGGAGGATAACCGTCCTCAGCTGCTGCATCTGGCCTCGGGCTGTAGTTTGAGGACCCCTGCAATGTTTTAATTAGTTTCTTTGGCAGTTCCCCAGGATTTTCTAAGTAAAATTATCATGTCAGCAAAAAAGGATAGTTTTATTTTTTCTTTATCTACTTTTATACCTTATTGTGACTTCCAACATTTTTAGAACAGTATCAACTAATATTAGAAAGAGAGGGCATCTTTGTGCTTCTAATATGTTTCCATTGCATAAGATATTATTTTTGGTTTTAGAGACATGCCTTTTGTGATTTAAAAAAAAAAAAAAGAGCCTTCTCTTCCTCTTCTTATGCTAGGGTCTTAGCATAAATGAGTTTTATATTATGTCAAAAGCTTTTTCTGCAACTCTGAAGATAATTGTGTAGCTTTATATGTTTTTGTTTTTAATATGATCCAATTATATTGATTGTTTTCCTAATCTTGAAGCATCCTTTTGCCCCTGCAATAAATCCAACTTGTTTATGATGAACTATTTCTTGTACAACTAGCTATAATACGTTTGACAAGATTTTATTTAAAAATTATAGATCAGTCTTCATTAATGATATTTATAGACAACTTTTTCTATATTTAAAAATTATTTCATTAAAAATACTTTATTTTTATTTTTCCAAATACATACAAAAATAGTTTTCAGTATTCACCTTTGCAAAATTTTGTGTGGCAAATGTTTCTTTCTCTCTTCCCGCCTCTCCAAGACAGCAAGAAATCTGATATAAGTTAAAAGCATGCAATTCTTCTAAACATATTTCTATATCCATCATTCTGAGCCAAAAAAAGTCAGATTAAAGGGGGAAAAATATGAGAAAGGAAAACAAAAAAACCAAGCCACTAAAAAACAACATCAAAAGATGAAAATACTATGCTTAGATCCACATTCAATCTTGATAGCTTCCTCTCTCTGGATTTGGGTGGCATTTTCCATCACAAATCTATTGGAATTGCCTTGAATTACCTCATTGTTAAAAAGAATCATGTTTATCACACTTGATACAGACCCAGTAGAGATATTGCTGGATCAAAGGGCATGCACAGTTTGCTAGCCCTTTGGTCATAGTTCCATATTGCTCTCCAGAATGGTTGGATCTGTTCACAGCTCCACCAACAATGTATCAGTGTCCCAGTTTTCCCATATCCCCTCCAACATTCATCATTATCTTTTCCTGTCATCTTAGCCATTTTGAGAGGTTTGGAGTGGTACCTCTAAGTTGTATAGACAACTTATTTTAGGGGTTTGGTTGTGAAAGGAAGGAGGGATATAAAGAGATTTGTGGAATATTGGGATCGAGTGAAAGATGTTTAAGGATGGGAGAGACCTGGCCATGTTTATAGACATTAAGGAGGAATAGAAAATTAGAGATGATAATGGGTATAAACGTCTGTAAGAGACTGGAGGGGGTGGGATCAAGGGTACAAATAGAGGAGCCGATTTTGGCTGAAACTAAAGCCAACTGTTTATGAAAGACTACAGCAAAAGATGAGAGAATAGGAGATGTTGTCAAGGAATCTTAAAATGTAAAGAAGCTATTTAATATAACAATAATTAGGGAAAGTTACTTAACATAACTATAGAGTGAGGGGAAGAAGCCCTTTAATAAACAAAAGATAGAGGTCATTACAGAAGACAGTTTCAATGTAAGGATATAAAAACTTTTGCACAAAATCCAGTGCAACTAGAATAAGAAGAAAAGTGATGAATTTGGCAAATCTTTTCATCAAATATCTCTGATAAACTGACACATCCAAAATATAGGGAATTTACACAAACTCCTTCTACCAGTGCACTTTCTCTACAATTTATAGTCTTAGAGCATGGTAAAGTCAACCCATGGTAAAGTCAAAGAAAAACAAGATATAAATATGGATCTAATCGTTCTGGAAAACAATTTGGAATTATGTGAGAAAATTTACTAAAACTCTTAGGGCTCTTTGATCCTGTCATCTTATAGCCAAGCATACATACCCTGATGAAATTGGCGACAAAAAAGTCTTATATACACTGAAATATTGATTTAAAACATTTTGTAGTAATAGAAAAAATGTAAAGGTATGTGTATTGACTGGCAAGTGCTTAAAGAAATAGTGATATATGGATATAATGGAGTATTATCATGGGGTAAAGGGTTAAGAGAGTGGGGGAGAGTGTTGGAAGAACTGGTACAGAGTGAAGGAAATAGAATCAGGAAAATAATATATGTGATTTAAGTAATGTAAATGACTACAACACTAAGAGACAGAATTCATATCATATGCATTGACCAATGTTGAGTATAGATGATGGGACATGGTTCTTTTTCTTTGTAGGTTGGGGATTACAAATGGTCTGATCTTTCTGTAACAACCTGATATTACTGGCCACCATTGTCTTCCCAACACTCTAAATATCTATGAGTTTTGTGATACTGTGATACTTGTTTAGTATTGCACTTGTGTGGTGCTATTCCTCCTTGTCCTGTTGAGTCTCCTTTGCTAGAACAATATCTGTGTCACGAGCATTAATAGTGGGTGCCTTTTCCCCAAAAGCTTCTTTACTTTCTCTGTTCTCTTTTGATAACCTCATCAGCTCCCGTGGATTTAATCATCTATATGCAATGACTCGCAGATCTTAGCTATCCTCCTAGTCTCTCTCCTGAGCGCTAGTTCTAAATAGCCAGCTGTCTATTGTATGTTTCTAACTAGGTTTCCCAGACAACTCAAAGTCAACATTTCCTTTACCCTTAACCCCACCCTGTTAAGACTTCCAATCATCCAAGTAGATAGTCTCTGGATCGCCCCTAACTTCTCACTTTCATTCTTCCCACCTGTCTATTCAGTTGCCATTTCTTATTATTTCTAGTTCTTTTATCTCTCATACCTATCCCCCTTTCTCCACACTAATGGCCACCAAAATGATTTTCCTATGGTTTAGGTCTCACCAATGTCACCCCCGACTCAAACTCCACTGTTTCCCACTTGCCCCTAAGATCCAGTAAAAACTTGTGTTTGTTGTAAAGCTCTCCAGTGACCTATCTGATGTCCTCCTTTGTTGATGTAAAGCTCCCCTTCCCTTCTAGTCATCTTACATGTTATTCCCTTCTCAGGCATCCTTCATTCCAGTGGTTCTGATCCAATTCCATCCCCCTTCTTCATGCCTTGGTACTGCCTGTCCCTCCCACGAGGAATACTCTCCCTTCTGCCTTGGCTTCTTAGAGTGCTCAAGAGGGAGGCAGCTCTAATCAGTAGAAATAACATTTCTCTCAGAGAGCCACTGATGCAGCTTCTTTCCCACCTTTGACAGAGGCATACATATTTGGACATGACTAATGTGGCAAATTCTTTTGCCTGACAGTGCATATTTGTTAAAGGGTTTGCCTTTTTTTTTTTCAACTGGGAAGGATTCAGAGAGAGGAGATAGGACTAAATTCCCCCAGAAAATATTAAAATGAGAAGAAAAGAAAAGCTAAAAGGAATCAGGTGAGATAGCTTTAAAATGCATATGTTGAATCTATCATGTTAATTAAAAAGAAAAGCAAGCTGTATATAAAAGATTCATAGTTTTATGGATAGTCCTACCCTCCTGTTCCACAATATACATGTAAATGTTCATTTTATTTGGTATCTGTTAAGTCAGAACAAATAAAATGAGGGGAAAAAAAAGATTTAGTTCAAGTGCTTTCCTCTAGGAGGCCTTTCCCAGTCTGTCTGGCTCATCCCCATCTCAACCCCCAATCTCTCCTGCTTTTCCATACAAGGTTAGCAAGTGTCTGCTTTGTCTGTGTCATGTATATATCTACATATGTACATGTTGTCTTTGCCAGTAATGATGTAAGATTCTTGAGGGGAGGAACACTTTGACTCTGTCTTTGTATCCCCAATACTAGGCATAGTGCTTGATATATAGTGAGTGCTCAGTGATATAAATGTTTGTTGTTTTATTGTTTGTTGACTTACTGGAGTTAGTAGAATTTTTAAAAGGAAAGGGTTTTGCTGTTCGTAAGGTAATTTGGGAGGAACCCTGCCTATAGATATTAACATTTTTAAAGGGCTTTGTTAGAAACTTGCTGTCTTTCACATTTAAATAATTAAAAATAGTTCATTCCAGGGTGGTTTTAATAGAGAAAGGTTGGGGGTTCTTGATGGGAGACTATGCCTGGAGTTGCAAGTTGAACTAACCCTATCAATAGAGTTGGGACCATGATGGTTTATTTGACTTGTAGCATTCTAGTACACCAATTTGAGGGGCACCAAATCTCCTCCTGGATGTTTAAGGGACTTAATCCCTTTTTACTTTCTGTATAGTTATGATTAAAGTCACAGAGAGGGAGAAAGGGATCTTTGAAACCAGGTGGTCTAGCCCCTTAATTTTATTTGCAGACAAAGAATCCTATGTCCAGAGGGGAAATGGTTTGCCTAAAATCCCACACCTAGTTGTGGCAGAGCTAAGGATGGAGTCATGGTCTCTTGAGTCTCTTGGGGAAATGATCCTGCCTCCCATATATGGAAATACTGACAGCCACATACATTTAGATATATGATTGCCAAAACTTTCTTCCATATGTAGATGTTAGAACTATGGAAACTTCTTCCATGTTAACCCTTTTAATACCTTTGGAAATCATTTGGAAGCCTTTCTGTTTTTTATTTCTTAATTTTTATAGTAAGTTCTCGAGATTCTTTACATGCTTTGCGCAGACCTTCAGCAACCCAGAGTCATAGAATGATAGAGTTGGGAGGGAGGGCCTTGGAGATCTTGTGGCCCAGATGAGGATATGAAGGCCCAGAGAAGTAAAGGACTGGCCCAAAGTCTCTGATACTGATTCCCTTATTAACTTTTAGTTGTAAAGAGTCCAGGCTTGCTGATCCAGGTCAGTGACCTTGCCTAAATCTTTCATCTTTAATTTCTGAACCTGAATTAATTTCAGGTTCCTAGATTGAACTTGAGGTACCAAACTTCCACTCCCCTCTTGGCAAGCTGAGCTTAGAAAGGGCTCGTGCCAGATTCTTAATGACCTTTCCCATCCCTGCTGCTGGCTGCCCCTGGACACCTCATCTGCCTTTCCGCTCCTCCTGGCTCCTTGGATCAGTCAAGGGCTTCTCAACCTCTCTGTAGTGTCGTGCTGGTGAGGACAGCAAATCCTTTCCCAGAATAATGTGTTGAAAGTACATAAAACAAAGGACTCAGGATTACAAAGGAAATGGACTCTATTAAAACAGTTACCGATCTTTTTTAACCCAAATTTATGACCCTAGGGTTACAGCTCCTGGTCTCTGCAGTGCCTGGCCAGTAGTGGGCATTTGATTATCATTCATTGATTGAAGGGTCAGAAGACACCGATTTAGAAGTAGTATTGGGTACAAGTGACATGAGGTGCCCCTTCTTCTCCCAGTGGGGAGTGGGGGATAGGGTTGGGGGTGAAGGGGTGGAGTAGTGGAGAGAGAACTCAAGGGCCTGAAGATGATCAAAATAGCTCAAGCCCCCTCTGCTGGAGGGGAGGAGAACTGCAGGCAGCCCTCAAGGAGGCCTGAGGACCACTACACCTTGAAGGACTGGCTGGCCAGGAAGGGGGTGAGCAGGAACAAGCGGAGGAGCCAAGCCAGCTGCCTTCTGCTGTCAAAGAGAAAGAGCTAGGGGGTGTCTTAGGTAAATAATTTGGTTTCCATTGCCCAGCAAAGCAAATTTATTTATAATAAATAGTGGAATTGTCCAAAAATGTAGAGAATAAAGATGTGTGTGGTCCCTCTGGTGACCTGATTTAAGCGAGCTGGGATTGCTTCTGCTTTGGCTTTTTCCTATGGATGACAGAGTTTATCAGCTTCTGTTTCTCATAAATGTTTCATCTTCATGTCATATTTTCACAGATTGCTGTGTCAAGAGTATATAGTTCACTGCTGTTTTATTGGTCCTGTCTCATATAGTTTTTAAAAGAGAGAGGAGAAATGTAAAATTTGAATCATAATTCAGGCCCTTCATTTTCAGTGCTTTTGGTATAAAGAAACATTTGTTTCCTTGTGCCTTTTGAATATGACTTTTTAGTAACTCATTGTGTCACCTATAGGAAGAGGCTTAAGACCCTATCTTTTTTTTCCCCCCTTTCAGTGGGATTCTGGAAGAACTACAAGATAAACATCCATTCTTCAGGTGTATTCTGCATAACCGAAGTTCTGGCTAACAGGTAAACTGTGTGTTCAGATTTCTTTTGAGTGGGGTGGATAAAGCTATCAGTAAATGGAAGGAATAGAAATACATTCCCGAGTATTCTAACAAACAGTCTCAAAATTTTGGAACAAAGATAGCTTTTTCTTAAAATATAGACCTAGTTTAACTAGTTATTTCAAATGGGCCGTCCCATTCACTGGAATTAATATCTACAAAAAAAAAAAAAAAACAACAACAACTATAGTTTAAATGTAATCATCTGCTTTCAACTTCTGTTATTCAATGAAAAAGTCATAGAATTTGTTGCCGAACTTACTCTTTGCAGTCTTTTAAACAAAACCAGGTTCCTAGATTATGCTATATGAGACAGGCTAGCGAAGGGGGGGTTCGGGGGAGGGGGTACTGAAGGAGTGAGTCTACTCTTAAGTTTCCTTCTGTCTTTAAATTTCAACTCTTGATTGTTGCTAATGATTTCCAGCTGCAGTATTTTCTTAACTCTCTTTAACACTTTGCTGCCTATTCCCACTTTTCACTGCTCCTGAAAGGACATAATAGTTTGTTCATTTTTAATTGATCCTTATTTTGGAGTGAGGACCTGTTAAAAAAAAAAGTCCTCTTTTTAAGGACTAACTTCCTTTGTGTCTGCATGAGATAGAAGTAAACATTGTAGTTAGATTCTTGTTTTAACACATAAAGTTAAAAGAGATGGTGTTAAATTTGTAATATTTAATGAACAGTAAAAATCTGTGTTTCACGGTTGGTGTAGCCTAAGAGTTTATCATCTAATAATTATGTTATGGCTGATAATGAATATTTAAAATATTTTAAGTAAAACTTAGTAGATTGTAGATGCCTCTAGAATCCAAAATCAGAATGTTGAAATGACAATTCACTACATTCTTTTTCCTGAGATTAATTTGGTTTTATACCATCTTTAATATTGTTAGAATCTGCACAGGCCTGGAGAAAGTGTTGGAATTCAGTTCAGGTCCAGCTTGACTCAGGGGTTTGTAATTATTCTGAGGTAATTTTGAGACTAGGCTGGACCTAGAACCATCCAAACTATGTAGGACCATTTTGATTCAAATGTAAACCCTAGTTTAGTTTAGTTAAAACTGGATTAGCCAGTGGGGAAGATAGGCAAGGTACCATTTACACTGTGATTCACGTTAGTGTGTGTGCCTGGAGTTTATAGATTACCTGGTCTTAAATAAGCATGAGAATAGTTCTTCTGCCCTTCCCAGTAACAAGAATTTATTCAGGTTTTAAAACCCTTGTAGGTTTCGCTGCTGAGTCTCTTTCTTTGTGTACAGGGTAAGCCAAGCCAGTCACCATGAGTTGGAGCTTCCTTACTCGACTATTAGAGGAGATCCACAACCATTCCACATTTGTGGGGAAGATTTGGCTCACCATATTGATAGTCTTCCGGATCGTACTCACTGCTGTAGGTGGGGAGTCCATCTATTATGACGAGCAAAGCAAATTTGTGTGCAACACAGAACAGCCAGGCTGTGAGAACGTCTGCTACGATGCCTTTGCACCTCTGTCCCATGTCCGGTTTTGGGTGTTCCAGATCATCCTTGTGGCCACCCCCTCAGTGATGTATCTGGGCTATGCCATTCATAAGATTGCCAAGATGGAGCATGGAGAGGCAGACAAGAAGGCGGCGCGGAGCAAGCCCTACACAATGCGCTGGAAGCAGCACCGGGGCCTGGAAGAAACTGAGGAGGACCATGAGGAAGACCCCATGATGTACCCGGAGATGGAATTGGAAAGTGAAAAAGAGAATAAGGAGCAGAGTCAGCCTAAACCTAAGCATGATGGCCGGCGGCGGATTCGGGAAGATGGGCTCATGAAAATCTACGTGCTGCAGTTGCTAGCAAGAACTTTGTTTGAAGTGGGTTTCCTGGTGGGGCAGTATCTTCTGTATGGCTTCCAGGTCCGCCCATTTTATGTGTGCAGCAGAGTCCCCTGCCCTCATAAAATAGACTGCTTCATTTCTAGGCCCACTGAAAAGACCATCTTCCTGCTGATAATGTATGGTGTGACAGGCCTCTGTCTGATCCTCAACATTTGGGAAATGCTCCACTTGGGGTTTGGGACTATCCGGGACTCACTAAATAGCAAAAGGAGAGAACTGGAAGATTCAGGTGCTTATAATTATCCTTTCACTTGGAATACTCCATCTGCTCCACCTGGCTATAATATTGTGGTCAAACCAGATCAGATCCAGTATACTGAACTGTCCAATGCTAAGATCGCCTACAAGCAGAACAAGGCCAACATCGCTCAGGAGCAGCAGTACGGGAGCAACGAGGAGAACCTCCCTGCAGACCTTGAGATGCTGCAGCGAGAAATCAAGGTGGCCCAGGAGCGCCTGGATCTGGCCATCCAGGCCTACAATCACCAGAACAACCGCCATGGCCCCCGGGAAAAAAAGTCCAAAGCTGGGTCTAAAGCTGGCTCCAACAAAAGCAGTGCCAGTAGCAAATCTGGGGATGGGAAGAACTCTGTCTGGATTTAATCTTGGCTGGGCTCATAACTTGTGCTTCTCCTCGTTTATGGTAAGCAGCAAGCGGCTCACTGAATAATGACTTCCATTGAGTAAACATTTGGCTCTGGTTATCTTCAGAGATGTTTAGTGTTGGCCGGTGATCCGAGCTCAGGGGGACTTGGGGCCGGGAGGGGGGACTGGGGAGTGGGAGAGAAGAGAAACAAAGCGTTCTCGGGCACATGTTCTCAGCAATAACACGGTTGCAGAACTTTACCCTTGTGTCTTCCAGATCTGGAAAAGAACAGATATATTTAAATCATTCTTGTTGAACAGTTTTTTATGTACAGTATTATGGTACATTTTTAGTATGCTAATTTTCTTTTGTATTTGTACATTTGACCTCTGCAGTTATACTTTTATATTAAAGAAAAAAAAGCTGTAATAGATAACGCCTAGCATTTGGCTAGTGTTATTATTACTTTGGTCAGAAGACTTTTGCCATGAGCTTAAAGTTATAATAGATGCAATTCTTAATAAAAGTGCCTCATGCTGTAGGGAAGGCTTCAGTTATAGAGAAAGGCCAAGAAGGAACCCTGAGTTTGCAAATTTGAAAAGAAAACCTTTGCAGCCTTGTGGGCCAAGTTCCTTCACTCTTCCCTAAGAGAGACATACCCATCTTGGTCTTGCCCAGGTAATTCAAAACTGCCTCTTGAATAGTAAGCCCCATTTGAAACAAATACAATAGGCAAAAAGCCTGAGTTACAAAAAAAATAAATAAAGTAAAGCAGTAGGGATGGAGAGTGCAGCACTCTTTGAATGAAAAGATTTGACAGCTAATGAGCTTGGTTAACGCTGCTAGAATGTAATCCAATTTCTTTTTTAAATCACCTATCTCCTTTTTTCCTCACATCTGTTGCTCAAAGGGAAGCATGTCTATATCTGGTAGCCTGACTTCCCTGGGAGTGTCCACTCATTTTGTCAGAAAGCAAAGCCACACCTGAATAGGGGCTATGGATGCAGGGAGATGAAGCCTGGATTGCCTTAAGTCTCCCTCCTGTAACCTGACTGGTCTTTCATGAAGCTTGTAATAAATAATTCTCTGTTTTATATATTAGCAGGAAGCACACAAACAATCCTGTTTGTATGAATAATAGTTAAAAGATCCTCAGGCTCAAAAGACCAGAGAACCTGGATCCAGGTCTTATGGATTCTAACTGGCCACAGAATCCTGGCTGGCTAGGGAAAATGATAGGCCAGGATGGCTTTAGTTTTCTCCAGAAAACCAATCCCGTATGGCATTCTGGATATTTTGGCAAATAATTAGCATTTGTAAATGCAAAAGGAAAGATTTTTCTGTGTTTGCAGCCTGTGGTACTCTTGTTTTTTTGGCAAGAAGAACTGTCCTGATAATTTATGTGCATTTTTAGCCTTTTTGGGGGGAGGAGTGACCTGGCTCAAGTCAAAATGTTTGTCCTTCTGGTATTTTCATATTGTTTGTCCAAGGGGATGGAACCTTTTCTTTTTAAATTGCCTGGTCGTGAAAGGAAAACAAAGGGGGACTATTTCTCTAGTAGATCTTTCCACAGAGATGTCTATTTGGACCTCTCCTAGAGACCTAACTATAGGCCATGAGTTCTTCAAAGATCAGTTTCTTTATATGTAATTCCTAAAATCTGCCAGCTGCCTTTCATCCATTGAAATCCTAGAAGCAAGCCCTCCCCTCCCCCCCCAGCTTTTTATGGTTTTTTGTTTCTCTCCATTGGAGTTCAAAACATATCATAACATGTGAATTACCTTCTAGCCATTCATGTTCACTTTTATGGTGCATTTTTTTTCTGCTTAGCAAAAAAAAAAGAAAGAAAGAAAGAGTGTCCTTTGGGTCCCGCAGGCATTTTATACTAAAAATAAATCCAAGCAGGACAAAAAGAGAATATTCAGGAAATGTAATCCATAGATACGTTGCAGATAAATAACATAAACACACTGTTTCCTTAGAAGCAAAAGCTTAAGAAGGAAATGTATCATCATTCACTTTAGGGAAATATGCAAGATTTGAGCTTCAGTAAGCTTAGCCAGGGAAGGATTGCCTCTAATTAATTCATCTGTCCCTAAGCTTGAGGCATGATAGAGCTCCTTGTAGGTCTCTTTTTTTAGAGAAAGAGGAATTTTGGGAAAAGCCTAGAGAAGAGCAGAATGGCTTAGCCAGGGGAAAATAATCAGTCAGGGCTTCGTTGTCAAGAACCCATCAAAGACATTTAAAGCCTCAAGTGTTCATTATGCACTTCTCCTGCTCCTGGTTCTTCTCTGTTTTTGTGAGAACTATTCTCTCTTTTCAATTTTCTCATTGATGACTTTATGGGTGACTCTTGAACATTTTAGATGGAAACAGCAGTTCTTTAAAACAATCCCACCACCTTCTTACTATCTCTTCCCTCCACCTCTGTGTATGACATGAATTTCCTGATGGTTGGTATCTCTTTTCTCAGTAAGCTTTCTTTCAGCCTTTGCTTGTGTGAAGTGTTCAAACCATTCCAACAATTCAATACTTTTAAGAGCCTACCTGTATGTCCTGGGCAGAGTCCCAGCTGTCTCATATTTATAACAAGATCGCAGGACTCATGTCTGGCTAAATTCACTACCACCAACAGTATTTCCTCCCCCCAAAAAATAGAATTAAGGCACTTCTTGCTCAATTTATTTATTTACTTTAACATGGAGCATGGTTGCAGTTTTTTCTTAGCTTGTTAAGGATTCCAGACTTGTCTCTGCTGCTCAGACAGGCCATTCTGATTGGTTTTTCATATTGCTGGAGAACTTCAGAATTTGACCTTTTACAAAACCTTCTCCATCCTTCGTGGAATGCTTTCCTAATGGAAGGACTAGCGGAGGACTTGGGTCTTTGAAGCATGGTTGCATTTATTCGAGTGCAGTGTTCGTCTTGTCTGGACAACATCATAAATGTAACGTTTGGAAGAGACTCATCAGAGAAACATTTAAGAAGCCTTTTTTTGGGGGGTGAGTCTTGGAAGAAAAAAAGGCTAACATAAAAAAAAATCAGACACTTGCCACAAATTAAATGCTAATGCTCTTTATTTGATTTTATTTGATTGCCTTGTAAAGTTTAAGAGTCTTACCTGGTTATGTAGTCCTTGTTCAATCAGAAACCATAAGATCTTGGAAGCCACTTTTTCCTTGGTTGTGGAATTACACTCAGTGAGGAGATGCTCTACGTTTTTTCTAACAGAAAGATTGGAAAAATAGATGAGTGATTACATTTTTCCCAAAAGCTTTGGATGTGTTGAGTAAACTGTTTTTGGATGTTTTTGGATGCTTTCATCATCTTCATCAGTTCCTCCTCTATTTGTTTGAAGGAGGGAGGTAAGAATGCGTGTGATTTGTTAATGAAACCCCAACCTGGGATTTGTGACTCCCATTTCAAACTCCCATTCCTCACTTTCTCTGTGTTGTAACTCGGGCAAGTCATCTTGTTTTTTCAAACTTCAGGAACATTCTCTGTAAATGGGCAAAGGAGCTGCTCTCGCCTACCTCACAGGGATGTTGTGAGGGCTGGTCTCAGCGGAGCTCCTGGAGAACTTTCAGTGATCCCCAGACCAAGTATTATTGTCATTATTTTGTCATCTGTCTGAGTCTGGGATTTGAACTGTAAGATACATGCAATTGAAAAAATTGGTGAATGTTAACCAAATGTTCCTCTAGCACCACAGGTGATAGGACTCAACAGCTCTTTCAAAAGACTGGGGAACCTTATTAACACAAGCAGTGTTTTCTGAGAAAGAGTTTTACTTAAGCAGTAGCATTCTACCTGAGAGCATCCTCCAGGTCCTAAAATTTGTGCTCTCTGCATCCCATTCTGATGCCATCCCTTTCTAAGGACTTTAGTAAGCTGCAGTCGATAAGTAGATGGGGGTGGGGAGGAGTGGGAGAGTACTGGCAGCTAACATTCAATAAAAAGCCAAGTATTGGAGACTTCCTCTTCCCTTTTGCAAGGACTTGTGATAAGATGTTTACCTAATAATTTTCCCAGTGACAGAAAAAATTACCTGAGGGTAATGATTCAGGGCTCTTGGCAGCTGTGAGTGATGAATATGAGGTATTAGAGATACAGAAATTTTTCCTCCACTTGTTCAATATCCCATATATGGTTTGTGGTTATATTGAAGCTTGGTTAAAATGACCCATGACCTTTTTGCTTTCAGGAAGTGGACCTTATATGTTGATGGAATCCTGACTTCTGTGGGATATAAGCTGTATTTGGCAGGGTCTTTTAGTTTACCCTTTTCTAATCATGTAATCCCATGAGAAAATTCTTCCCCTTCATAAAAAAAAAAAAAAATAGAGCCCTGATAGAGAGTTGTAATGAAACTGTACAGTGCTGAAAGTTTGTCGATCCCAGTTCATTCATGTCAGTAATCTCTCTTAATTTTCTGGTCCTATTAATTTTTGAAATCATCAAGCTGAGTGTGCTTCTCATTCATTCTGTCTACACATCATGGAGACCTTCAAATGTTGTAATTTGCTGCTGCCCAGACATAACTCTTTCTCTTTTGTTATGTTAAATGGGTTTCATTCATGCACATTCCATGTTCAAAGGTAATAATCACTCCTTGAAGGAGCAAAACTATATATAGTGTTACAGAATTTAAACAACCAAAGAATGTTGTTTCCAGTCCAAAATCTGCAGAAATAAAAATAGGAGTTATATTTTTTCCAGGATGAGGCTGCTTGTTTTGGTTGAGTAAGGGCCATGGGCTATGTCTGCTTATGTGCTTCCTAGAAGATTGGAAATCTTTTCCCCTATTGTGCTCAATCCTGTTTTCTGTAACCAGCCTTTCATGGAAGTCTCTACCTCAGGCACTAATTATTTATAGTTGTACTTAGCAAATGAATATTGAACCAAATTAGCTGGGATTTCCAACTTCCTAGGGCAATTCAAACAGAAAACCCAATTAAGTTAACCAGTGACCTAATGTTATTTAGTGTACGAAAATTGGAAAGTGCATGAATAACCAGGGTATCTATCCATTCCAGTACCAAAGATCACACATTTCTGATTTTATTCTCTCTGTGGTTAATGTAAAGCTTTATGGCAGAGATAAGCCCTGTGTCCAGGGATTCGTCTCCAGTAAGGTTTTGTTTTTGAAAGAATGTTTGTCAGTTCCAAATACAGTTTAGAAGATTCATTTGTGGTCTGTGCATCTTTTTCCAAAACTTGAAACCTATTAATAATCCAGCTGCCGGAAAATGTCGTGTTTCAGATTTTCCCCATTCTTTGTATAAAATAATGCCGCCAAGAACTTAATGGTTTTAGTCATAGCATTTGATACCAAATTCTCCTCTTCAGTGTTCCGGTAAGTTGATCTCAGTGGGAATACTTGCACAGAAAATCTCCTGAAGAAAAAAAGTTGCTTCAGAAGACTTTTCTGGGGTCACATGTGGCCCTCTGAGGCTGCCTCTCTGGATGACTGGGTTAATGTGGTTGGGGCATTATCGTTTAGGAAGTGAACTTTGGTAGGACAAGGATTTTCAATGTAGAGGACAGATCTTCCATATTACTTATCTCCTCCCTCTCCCCCTCCCCCTTTCAGTGGTTTAATTCTGGAAAGTCTGTCTGTGGGAGCTTTATGGATAAGTAGGTCCAGTCAGACTGCCCAGTATGAAGTGGTACAGCTCAGAAATGTCAGTGGTGGTCTAACTCTTCCTCTAAGAAGGAGATGAAAGGTTGAAGGGCTATGTATTGGGGGCGGTCTGGGTTCCACATCTTTAAAGGCCACGATTGTTTTTGTTTTCCCATGACCTGCTAAACAGTTACTAGTTATGGCACAAGCACAGATCCCTTCCTGAGAAGTCTGACTCAACCTAACCATATTTGGTTAAAAAATAAATAAAAAGACCAAAAAAAAAAAAAAAAAAAAAAAACAAACCCACAAGTGGAGGGGAAATGGTTTAGAAGCCTTTGGAGGTTCTGTAGATTCCCAGGTAAATGTGCTATAAGACCAGACTTATGTAACATCAGTCTGTGTAACAAGAAGGTAACTATCTGGGTCAGATGTGTGAATTCCTAAGCATTCTGTAGAATTAAACCTCCCCACCTTTTTTTTCAAGTTTCTGAGAAAATATGTTGATCCTCAGATACCTTCCATGAATATCTCATTAAGTGGTATGTACGTTCACCTGTTTTTTATTTGGAAAAAAATAATTTACAGAATTTAGGATGAAATCTTTGGTATGAAGTTAAGCCCTAAAAAGCTTGAGTTGAAGATATTGGGCTGAGAACAGGACCCGGTTTCCTCTCTGGGTTTCTAAGATTGTTCCCCATTCAGACCTCCTTCTGGTTGTTTAGATGTGCCTGACCCTTTGGGACCCCATTGGGGTTTTCTTGGCCAAGATTGTAGTGTCATTGGCCATTTCCTTCTATAGCCCATTTTACAAATGAGGAACCGAGGCAAACAGGGTGAAGCGGCTTATGAAGTCACCCAGCCAGGAAATACCTGAGACTAGATCTGAACTCAGGACGGTGGGGCTTCCTGACTCCAAGCCACTCCTCTTCACTACCCACTTAAGGCTAGCCAAAAACTAGGCAGAGAATAGGACCTGACTCTCAAGTTTGTGATCCAGGGGAGGGGAACAGGACAGAAGGTCGGCCTGCGCCCTGACGAGACAGCAGAGATGTCCTTAGCCCGGGAAGGTTTAAGCAGGACGGGCCTGAGCTGTGAGCGGAGCCCTCCTCAGTGCTGGCCCCCTCTCCAGGTGGGAGTGAAGCCGCGGTGCAGCTGCTCTGGGCCGTCTCACACAGGAGCCTGCTCAGTCACCGCCTGCCAGAGTAAAGCCCCGAGGGCCTGGGCTGCTCCTGAGGCGGAGGCCCCATCAGAGCTTGTTTTATCCGCTTTGTGCCTGCCCTCCATACATTGTCATCGGAGATGTGGAAGGAGGCAAGCGCAGAGGAGAGATCCCCTCTCCGGAGCCCGCGGGGGCTCGCTGACCCGAGCAGGGAGCCCTCTGCCTTCCTGCGAGCTCAGTGAGCCCCCAGAAGGGCACTTGCCTGACTCTGCATCCCGGGGCCAGCGCAGAGGCCTGAGGAGGCTGACAGTCTTCCACCACGAGCGAGGCAGAAGACCAGGCAACTGTCCGGAACTGATTGGAAAGCACATCCAGTGACCCAGTTGGGACCTGACCCCGGGGGAAAGTACAGATTTAGATGTGGAATTTTTTCTTCTACCGGAAATTTATCTTTGGACTGAGAACACTGAGAAACTAAAAGGGCCACTTTGGCCTGGCCCATGTTTCCATGCTAGAGTCTGGGGTTAGATCCAGTGCCCAGATACTAGAAATAACAGTGACCAAGGCAGGCAAACACCTCGCTGGACACATTGCCTTTGTACAAATGGGCACTGAGGACTTGGGAAAGTGAAAGCCCTAGAAGGCAGTTGAGTGCAGGTTGTGGGATGGACTCTGGTTTATTCTTCTCATTTTCTTTTCTTTTTTTTTTTTTTAAACAATCTTGATTTTGGAACCCAGAGCAAGAACTTCTGAAAAGCATGAGCAAATGAGAAGTACAGAATCTGCTGCAGTGCTATTCTTTTATTTCACATACCACCCTTTCTTGGAGGAGGTGGGAATTTATTTAGGTGAGAATTGGAGAGCTGGAATTTTCTTTGGTTGCTAAATTACAAGTCCTAGATAAAAATCATTCCTCTAGAGATGAAAGAGACAGTCCAACAACTTTTTCTGCAGCTGAGGAAACAGGCCCCAAAATGGGAAACATCAACATAAGCGGCAGAAGCCAGAAATGAATCCATGTCCTGAGCTAACCAACTTATATGAAAGTTATATTAGAATGCTGAACCATTAATTACAAGAATCATTGGCTCTTTAACCTATCAAACCTGGAGGGGAGAGAAGACAGGCAGATTGCGGTATAGAAAATTTTTTTGGCCAAAAGTTAGGTTGAGAATCAGAAAAGCTCATGTTTTAACCTTCAATGCAAGTAGCTAGTCCTGTGCTGCAAGGATGGAAGGGCTTGTTAAGCAGGCAGGGCTCCCCATCTCACAAAATACTGTCTGGACCCATCAAGTTGGCCCTAGAATAAATACCAAGGAGCTAGGTGCTACAGGTTTGGCTTGAGGTTCTAGTGAAAGAGTATAGGATAGCTTCAATTTAATATTTTAAATTTTTTGTGTCAAGATTATGATGGAGATACTAGATAGGAGATACCGTAAGACACATAAGGAGTCTGAGAGTTCAGAACTGCTTGTGCAGCCTACAAGTTGACTTTAAGCCTACAGGAAGGTATTTTGTCACTGGATAAACTATCCATCAAGGAAGTACAACATCTGAATTGTCCAGCAGCTGTCACTCTCCTTAAGTCTGTAATCCCAGTAATCATCTAATTTCTTTTCTGGAGCCCTCTTGAAAGCTACTGTACACCCACTTAACCAGTAGAAGGTGCTCACCCTGCCCTGTCCCCCAGACCCCCAAGCCCACCTTTCCTGTGGCAGTACAAGTGGTTTCATTCAAACCTCCTTTCCTTAAGCAAGCAGCCATGAGTGTCTCTGAAGTGTCATTTTGATGCCAAGTATATTCTGTGTCACCTTGAAGTGTTTTTAAACCCACCCTCTCTAAGATTTTTTTCTTTTAAAATTTTTTAAAATTTAATTTAAATTTTTAAAAATTTCCTTAAAAGCAGAAATACATTTATGCTACTTCATTTTCGAAGTAGAAAGTGTTTCCAGTCTGAGTCATCAGTCTGAAAGTTGTCAGATATTTGCATGAACGGAATGAGCTTCTGATTCTCAACACACAAGGACATCCCTGAGCACTGTCCAAAAAGCCAAAAAACACCGCACAACCAAAACCGAGGGAGATTTGGGTAGTTGGATCAATTTTCCCAGGATTGGGCCCTGGAGACTGAGGTTGAAACACATTGGTGTGGTGAAGGAACTGACTGTTTTGTGAATAAATAAGAGATTTCCATCTCCTGAACTCTTCTGCATGGTGCTGCATTTGTTTAGTCTATTTCCCCCCTATGTTCACTTCACAACCTGAAGATACTCTGAACAAGGAGATTAGGCATCCCATAAATCTTAGGCATTTTAAAAAATAGGAAGGAAAAAGAATTTTCTTCTAGGGCATACATAGACCATTCGTGAGTACACAGACCATTTATTGTAGGGCAGTGGACCAGACAGAACTCAGAAAGCCTTGATTGCTTTCTGCCTAGAATTCCCAAGAATGGTGTGGAGCATTTGAGTTATCAGCCAGTCTGTCTCTGTGTCTTTGTCTGTCTGTCTGTCTGTCTGTCTGTTTCTCTATCTCTCTCTGTCTCTCTCTTTCTGTGTCTCTCTGTCTTTGTCTCTCTGTCTCTGTCTCTCTATCTCTCTGTGTCTGTCTCTCTGTGTGTGTGTGTGTGTACAGAAAAAAAGTAATGGCATGTTTCCTCACCACAGAAAACAAGCCAGCAAAAAATGAATAAATATCATTTACAGTGTTTTACTTAAGGTAAGCAAACATTTTAGAAACGTTAACTCACTTTATCCTACAGCAGCCCTGGGTGGTAGGTGCTTTTATTTCCCCCATTTAACAGGCAGGGTAACTGAGGCAGGCAGACTTAAGTGACTTGCCTAGTGTCTCAAGACCAAAGCCTGACTCCCCATCCAGTCCCTTTACCACCCTCAGTATGTGCAAGGTGCCAGGAGTGATTTTTTAAAAATCATCAAAATTGTCCTAGGAATTTTGAGGAAGGAGCGGATCTCCAAGACCAGGAATAATTGGAATAAGCTTCATGATAGAACTTGCAATAGACCTTGAAGGACAGAAAGAAATGGAACTGAGGAAGATGAGAGAATTCAGGGTAGGAACAGCAGAGAGGGGATGCAGGGCGGCTACAGGGCTAGAGAGCTGGATCTAGAGCCAGGAGGACCCAAGTTCAAATCTGCCTCAGAAAAATAGCTGGATGACTGTAAGACAGAACTCCCAATAGTACCTCCTTCGGAGAGTTTCTGCAAGGATCCAGTGAGATATGTGAAATGCTCTACATCCCTGAAGGTACTCCTGAATGCTCGCTATTATTACTATGGCCAGAGCATGGGAGAGTCACCCAAGGAGAAGTAATGGGGTCTGCTAGAGAGAACTCTGAGGCAGAAGACCTTATCCTCCACCTCTGTGACCATGGAAGAGTCATTTTACCTTGCCCTCAGTTTCCTCCTCTGAAAAGTGAAGGGGTTGGACAAGAAGATCTCCAAGGTCTCTTCTAGCCCTAAGCCTGGAAATAGTTGAGTCAACAATGCTCAAATGGTAGGAATCAACTCTTCCCTGTATTCCCATAGTTAACTAGAAAGGGATAGTATTGCCTGAAATGAGGAGAATGGGCATAAAGTGGATAGCACAAACAAAATTATTTTTTCTGACCCTAAAGGTCATTCGTATTTTCATTGTAGATTCCAAAATATTTTAAGGATGTGTATGCAGACTAGATTGAGGGCCAGTTCGAGTTTTCAATTCCAATGTTGTCTTCTTACCCCCACTTTCCCCCTCCTCACCTTCTCAGATATCCTCAGTCTCCTAAGAATTTCTTAGATTGAACCTGACTTCACAGCCAACTTTTTATTTCCCATCTTCACACCCTTTTACTCTAAATCCACAATTTATTAAACTACCAGCTTCAAGGTGATGGAAGGATGGGGTACAGTTTGACTTTGTCTCATCTGATTGTCTGATGGAACAGATTGCTTGTGAGCGGTTCTGGAGAGTGATCACAGACATCCTGATTTCAGACGCAACCTGATCCAGACCCCACCAAAAGAAAAAAAAAATTACTCTTTTACAGTGGTTCAGCTGGAGGGAAGGCAGAAAGCCCCTGGCAGGCAAGGAGTTTATTTTTAAACCCAAGTGGGCACTACAGCTGCCAGAAATAATATAAGGAAGAAGATATCTCTCAGGGAAAATGAAGGTTGGCAGCTCGTCAGACATTTGGAAAGAAAACTAATCTACAGACAACCAAAGGGGCTTCCACTCCATCAGTAGGAGACCAGAGTGAGGGGTGGGGAGGGAAGCAAGGATAAAAGGAACTAATAGTTAACATTTTAGAGGAATGGTCTGATGGGATGCTATAGGTGGCTGAATTGAATCTGTCAACTTGCTGTGTGATATCAAGCCAGTTTCCTCTGTCTCAGTTGTCTACTTAATAGTAAGTCACACTGAAATAACACTTTACAGTTTAATAAACATTGCACAGCTCTTTACATACATTGTTCACATGCACGTGAACCCTTGAAGCAGTTCTGTGAGGCAAGTAAAGTGTTACCAAGACCATTCTGCAGATAATGAATGGTCTCAGAGAGGTAGCTCACCTAATTTCACACATCTATTAAGTGTGGGAACCAGGACCCCACCTCCACTATTCTGACTCCCAAGTCTTGTGATCTCTCCAAGATGTTACATTTATCTGTAATCAGTGTTGGTCTCCCAAGGGCGACCTGAGAATAAATATGTTTGTGACCTTGGTGAAAATGTGTGGTACTGTGCACCCTTCAGAGAATTTTATTCATAACTGGTGACACGCAGGATTGTCACAGAATTTTAGTTAAAGATTCTTTCTAAGTCCAAGGTTCTAGAACTTCCTATCTTTGGATCTGGAGACAGAGGGAGATGCCAGGCCATTGAGCAAAAACCCTCTTTTTTTTTCTTTACCCTCAAAATGTGTGTTTTTTTTTTAAGTGATTAAATTAAAAGTTTTTTTTCCTTTGAATTTCTCTCTCGTGATAAATATGAATAGTCAAAACTCACAATTTTAAATTCTCATATATATCCATACACATGCATACACACACACACACCCCTATAAATATATACATATACATACAGAGTGTGGATAGGCAGCTAGTGCTGGGCGTGGAGTCAGGAATCATCGGCATGAATTCAAATCTGTCGGCAGACAGTAGTTATGGGGCTCTGGGCAAATCACTTAACTGTTTGCCTCAGTTTTCTCATTTGTAAAATGAGCCGGGAAAGGAAATGTCAAGCCATTCCAGTATCTTTGTCGAGAAAACCCCAAAGGAAACTGAAATAAATGAACAATAAATCTGAGTGTGTATCCAAAGGACATATTACTTTGAGTCACTGCATTCATGTTATTTGGGCTCCAGGGCTCCGCTAAGGTCTGGACAACCCCAGGACTAAGGGCATTGTTGTATCTTAGGACAAGGAGCAGGCCTTCATCCCTAAGCAATAATGATGATGATGACAATGATTATGAAAATAGCATTTACCTAGAGCTTTAAAGTTTGCAAAATGCTCTACCAATTTCATGACGGCAACCCTGGCTGGGGGGTGTTAGGCATTATCATCTCTATTTTACAGAAAAGGAAACTGAGGCAAATAGTTAAATTGCTTGCTTAGAGTCACACACCTATCAAACTCGGGCTTCCCACCTCCAAATTGAGCACTGTACCACCTCACTGAAGCGGTCTGAAAGAAGGAGAGATGTTACAGCCACATCATCACCGGCAATGTCGATTCTGTGCCCCTAGAGCTAGCTGTAAGGGCTTGTGGGAAACCATCCGCCCTCTTTTATTCCCCGATAAGTGTGTGCCTTTCTGTCCTCCCAACCTCAAAGTTCAGTTCCCAGCAGTCGGCCCCTTTAGGAGCGGTGAGCTCTAAGCCTGCAGAATGGAGAAGTGGATGAACAGCTCTTCCCTGAAGGGGAATCCACAAAGGGCAAGAATAGGTCCTGGGGCAGGGCTTACTTCACTCTTCTGCCAGAAGTCTGTGTTTGCCCCTTACTAATTTCCCCCAGGTCCACAAAACCTTTCATAGGTTCCTAGAATAGAAGACCCTAGGAGCCATCTCTTATTTTTGCAGAAAGTGAAATAGATGCCCACCTGGATTCAGTGTCTTGGCTAAAAGCAACAGGTAAGTATAAGTGACAGAAGCAGAATTTGTTCTTCTGATTTGAAATTACAGTATGTTTTTCCCCATATTGCTGCCTCTATTCTATTTCAGGGCAGAAATAGCCCAAGAGTTTCACTTTCTCTTTGATGGAAAGCTCAGAATATTCTAAAGGTCATCTCAGCCCTCCTTTTGCCTCTGGGAAGAGCTGTAGCTGACCCCTTCCAGGCAATTGTCACCATCTTTGAGAGCTCTAAATAGCTTAATAAGGAAGCATCTCTCCCGAAGTACTCCCTGATGGTAGCCAATTTGCTCTCAGCAAAAGTTTAGGTGGACCTGTTACACCTCCCTTCTGAAAAAGCAAGCTGCACTTAAAGGTGACTGAATTTCCTTCATCCAGGAGCCTCCCTTGAATCTGAATTAAGTCAATCTTCTCTGTGCCGCTAGCCTTCATGGTTCCGGAAGCCTAGAATTCTGTGCCCCTGTCTCCAGACTGTGGGAGAGTATTTGTGTGCTCCTGGTTGGATGCATTTCCCAAATTCTCTCTGCCTAGACTAGAAAGCTAGGCTTTGAGTCCCCCATTTCCCTTACGTGTGACCAATGAGGTGCCCCTGGGAGCCTGGATGATGCCGGATTCTCTATAGTTCAGAGAATTTTTTTTCACACTTCCTTAACATATTAATACCTTGTTATCATTATTTTCTGTGATATCAACTCAGTTGAGGGGAAGCAGAACCAAATCTCCCCCTGCCCCAAAATACAGGCATTTCCCATCAGTTTTTACATCTCCAAGCTTCCTAAACTGGATCAGTACCATTTATGGGGTCATGTAACTGAATGGGGGGACCGCAAATTATGATTTATTACCAGTAAATATTTAATTTGTATACCTATGTTAATACTTTTACAGTTGGGTTTGCATAAAAATTTCTCTGGCAAAAAGGAAAGATGCGTGGACAAAGTTTAAGAACTCCTGTTCCAGAAATGTCTCTTATGTTCTCTCTTCTCCCATGACCCCTTTCCAATAAAGTCAATATTAATATATCATGAGACATTTATTAAGCCCCTATCATGTACCAGGTACTGCTAAATACTGAGATACAAAAAGATCCCTGCCCTCAGACCTTAAAATCTAAGAGCAGCCTATCAGAATATTTTGCATTTTATCTCTAGCACCTAGCAAAGTGTCTTAGACATTTTGTTGTTGTTCAGTCAGTTCCGACTCTGTGACCCCATTTGGGAATTTCTTGGCAAAGATACTGTAGTGGTTTTCCATTTCCATTTAACAGACAAGGAAATTAAGGCAACTAGGATGAAGTACCCAGGATCACATAGTTATTAGGTGTTTAAGGTCAGATTTGAACTGTGCAAGATGAGTTTTCTAGCCACTGTATACTACCTACTAGCCCAACTTTGGACAGATCTCTATTCTAATTGTCTAATTAGATCTTTAAAGTTCCCAGTTTGATATATGATCCATTTTTTAAAAATTGGGCTTTTGATTTCTTTGGAAAGTGCCAACAAGGAAATTCTTTTTTCCAGTGTGGATTAGCACTTAATTCTCAGGTCTTCAAAGTTGTTTATTTTTAGATTGTTTCTATTTTAATAGAAATTATTCTTGTTTACTCCACATTGGTTTCTATGGCTGTTTAAAAAACTCATTTGAAGCTAAATCTTCCTCCAATTCTGCACCCACATCTAAAAACACATCAGTAAAACACGCAGGTTCTGCTATGTGGAAACCTGATAGAAAAATCTAAATTTGATACAATCTAGGGTAGGATTTCTTCCTATTGTGTAAATTCTATGTTTTACAAAAGTACCTTTAAAAAAAAAAAGAAGCAAATTTCAAGTGTACCAATTTACTAAGCATGCACATTTCAGGAACCTGTTTGTTATAGCTCTTGTTTTTAAGAAAACACTGGGAAACGAATGTGAACTATCTGCATTTTTGTTTTTCTTCCCGGGCTATTTATACCTTCTGAATCCAATTCTCCCTATGCAACAAGAGAACTGTTCGGTTCTGCAAACATATATTGTATCTAGAATATACTGCAACATATCCAACATATAAAGGACTGCTTGCCATCTAGGGGAGGGGGTGGAGGAAGGGAGGGGAAAAAATTGGAACAGAAACGAGTGCAAAGGATAATGTTGTAAAAAAAAATTACCCTGGCATGGATTCTGTCAATATAAAGTAATTATTAAATAAAAATTAAAAAAAAAAAGAAAACACTTAAAAAAATTTTAGAAAAGAAAAAAAAAAAGAAAGAAAACATTTGTAATGTATCCTGATACCCAAAAATAAATGCTTTTGGTAGCCTAGCTTTCTACAATCTCCCAGAAGTAGTCAGGATAAAGAGTCAGAGAAGTTTGCCTAAGCTAGGAAATGTGTGTGAGTATACACTTACCAGAATGCCCTGGTTTCACATTCCTTTGACTTTAGAACATAGGTTTTTCACTTATTTTGGCCCTCTTGCACAGGCTGGTGAAACCTAAGGACTCTCTTCTCAGATTAAAGTTTTAAAAGGCATAAAATATATAGGATTACTAAGTGTTTGGATTCAGATGCAGTTATCAACATATTAAGATCAAAACCAAGCATATTCCAGGTTGTAAACCCCTCCTTGTCTTAAACAACTCCCTAGAATTTTTCAGAGTTTGGAGAAAGAGAAGTCAACCCTTGAACTAAATCCATGCTGAAATTTTTCCTCATGAGCAGCTGGAGTGGGTCAGGATGTTCTTACGTGGATACAGCTTCAGCCTTAAGGTCTACAAGTAAATAGGGGGAGAACAACTGTCTTGTCACAATCAAAGGACCTAGAGCTGGATTGGAGCTGGAGAGCTGGAAATTGAGCAAACTGGGTGGGGTGGGGAGAAAAAGGGGGTCATGGTGGGTATAATAAATTCAAGAACAAGCATTGCAGTGTGGACCAGTGGACCAGATCACAGCAAGGGCCTTCTCATCAGAGTGAGATCTAGTGAAACTCCACCCTTTTCTTCCATTTCCTCAAAATGCTTGCTGAGAAAACCATCTTGAATTTTAATGCTTGTTAAAATTTCCAAAAGAAATTTTCTTATTGCTTTTCTTTCCGACCCACTTGGGGTCAGAGAAGGAAGACAACTCAAACTAAAAACAATTTGGCAGTTTGATGGTCTTTGATGGCCTTTTTGTTGTTTTATTGATTGAATTCATGTGCTATTGTTTTACTACTTCTCATAACCATGAAGAGTGAATTATTGATTCCTTTGATTTGTGAATTGTGTTGGGGGTCGGGTGAGGGGATGAATGGGGGAATTCAGTGAGATAAAAGTTTTTCAGGTTCTCAGTTTTCTCAGGTACTCCTCACTTTAGGACTGGTGCTCTATCCACTGTGCCATCTAGCTGCCCCAGTTTGCATGATTTTTGAGAATTTTTGAGCTCTATTTTAGATCATAGGACTCAATATACTACTGATGTGTGGAGTCTCATAGGAGTTTTCCAAAGGGCAAAAATAATCAAGTGGGAATAGAAATGCCAGGGGACCATCTAGTGGTCAAACAATATATTACAATCCACGCTGCTAGTAAAGTAATAGACCACCAGGACAGCCTTTTGTTCCAGGAAAAGAATGAAGAGAGGGATGGCTGAACATACATTCTATCATGCCCTATATCTCTGGGCACCCAAACTTCACAAGAATTACCTGTATTTCAGCTCCCTTACTACTTAAACGTTGAGAAGTTATAAGTAGCCTGATCAGTCAATCAATAAGCACTTATTAAGTACTTACTATATTTCAGGTGAGAGACAATGTGGTATGATGGATGGAGAGCCAGCCTAGAAGTCAAGGAGATGTGGGTTTGAACCCCACCTCTGAGGCACATTGGCTGTATGAGCCTAGAAAAATCATTTAATTTCTTAATTTCTCATTCTAATATTTCAAGCTGATTTCTACATTAATAGAAAGTTTCCTCACCTGGAAGTGTCAGTGAAATCAGAACCTGGTCCTTGGGCTCTCGGGATACAGAGCTTAGAGCATCAGGAAAGACTTCATGTGGAAGCTAGCACCTGAACAGGGTTTTGTTCCAAAACAAAGGAACAAAAGGAACGCTAGAAAGTAGAGATGAAGTGGAATGCAGATGTAATGTGAGCAAGGGACAGCAAGAAAAAAGGAAAGTTAACTGAAGAAGGATGGAAGGGCAGGCTGGAGCCAAACTACAAAGGGATTTAAAAGCTAAACTAAGGAATTCCATTCCCATACTCCAGCAATAATTCACAAAGGGATCCACATTAAAAAATGATCAAGAAACCCAAAGAAGAATATTAATAACCTCCTTCAGCTCAGGACCATCCAAATGCAGCCAAAAGCTGCAGAACTGGGAGAAAACACCAGCATAAACTTAGGTGAACAGGCCAGAAGACCAAACAGTACCTTGAGCAGAGATAGCCAACTGCAGGTTCTGATGAGAGACACTGAAGTCTGCAACAATCTAAGTACAGACCCATCCGCCTTGGCAAAAGCCAGATGTAGGAATTCACAAAACTGAAGTCAGGGTCAAAGAGTATGCACAAAGTTCCAAATCAGAAACTGGGGCTGGAGATATGAATAAGGACAAGACACCCAAAACTACAGAGATAGGACCAAGAGATACCTAAAAGGAAAACCCAAAAGAGAGTAACAATATTATAATAAAAATAAGACAGACCTAAGGGGAGAAAGAAATGATTTGGTCATAAGGACTACAATAGAACTGGAAGAAATGAAGCAAGAGAGGAAGGAAGGAAAGGGGGAAAAGGAAGGAAAGAAAGCTTTGGAGAAAAAATTGGAAAGGGAATAGATAATTTAGAAAATAATGTGGAAAATCATCCCAGTTGGCAAATTCTCTGAAAATTAGAATGGATCAAACAGAACTCGATGAGATAATAAGAAGTATTAACAAAATGAAATGACTGAAAAAATAGAAGAAAATGTAAGGTATCTACTGCCAAAAATACCTGACATGGGATGTAAATTAAAGAGAGATACTTTGAGAATCACTAGACTCTGAAAATCATGATCCTCTTTTTCCTTAGTCCTGTAAAAATCCTAGACACCATATTTTTTTTAAAAATCATAAATGAAAATTCTCCAGACTTAGTAGAACTGAAAGGCAAAATGAAAATAAAGAGCTCATCAGACATTTACTTGAAGAAATCCCTAAGTAAAAACTCCTAAGATCTTTTAAAATTTTTTTTAGCTTTTTCAAAATATAGCATAGTTTTCAACATGAACCCTTGCCAAACCTTGTGTTCCAAATTTTTTCTCCCTTCCTTCCCTCCACTCCTTTCCTTAGACAGCAAGTAATCCAATATGTGTTAAACATGTGCAATTCTTCTTTATGTATTTCCACAAATACCATGCTGCACAAGAAAGATCATATCGAAAGGAAGAAAACCGAGGAAGAAAAAACAAACAACAACAAAAAAGGTGAAAATACTATGTTTTGATGCACAATCAGTCTCCACAGGCATCTTTCTAGGTGCAGATGGCTCTCTCCATTACAAGTCTATTGAGGGAAAAAAGATAAAATAAATACAAATCTATTGGAATTGGCCTGAATCATCTCATTGCTGAAGAGAGCCACATCTGTCGGAATTGATCTTTGTATAGTCTATTGCCATGTAAAATGATCTCCTGGTTCTGCTCACTTCATTCAGTATCAGTTCATGTAAGTCTCTCCAGGCCTCTCTGAAATCATCCTATTGATTATTTCTTATGGAAAAATAATATTCCATTACATTCATATTCTATAACTTATTCAATCATTCTCCAACTGATGAGCATCCTTTCAGTTTCCAGTTCCTTGCTACCCCAAAAAGGGCTACTACAAATATTTTTGCACATGTGGGTCATTTTCCCTTCTTTAAGATCTCTTTAGAGATCCAGCATGGTTGGATCAGCTCACAACTCCAACAACAATGCATTAATGTCCCAGTTTTTCCCACATCCCCTCCAACATTCGTCATTATCTTTTCCTGTCATCTTAGCCAACCTGAGAGGTATGTAGTGGTACCTCAGAGTTGTCTTAGTTTTCATTTCTCTGATCCCAGAGATCTTATGCTAAATTTTAGAGCAACTATCCAGGTCAAGGGGAAAAAAATCCTGTTAGCAGTTAAAAAGAAAGCATTCAGACCAAGGAGCTGGCACTCAGGATCAGATAAGACTTGGCAGTAACACTATAAAGAAGTGAAAATCTTGGAATCCAGCATTCCAAATATGAAAATGAAAAGGGCTTAGACTAAAAATAATATACCCTGCAAGACTGAATGTAATCCTATAGAGGAATATTGTCTCCCCCACCAGTAAGCTTTTTGAGGTCATGGACTGGTTTTGCTTTTTCTCTCTCCTCAGGCACTAGTATAATGCCTGATTCACATTAAGAACTTAATGTATGCTTACTGATTGAGGGGAAAAAAGAGTCTTAATGTAATAGAAGACTTTTAAGCATTCTTGATGGGAAAAATACCCAGAGTTTTGAAGCTTTGAAATGCAAACACAGGATTCAAGAGAAATCTGGGAAGGTAAATATATTTTAGAATTTGGGAGAGGTTAAATGGTGAGGGAATACTTCCATCCTTATAGAGGGAGAGACAAGTGACCCTTCAGCATCCTAACGTTTTCAAGAGTCTTATTAAATAAGACTGAGACTAGAGTTGGCTTTTTGTATTGATAGTTTTGAGTGAAAAAAAAAAGCAATTAAAAAAAGTGCACTAGAGAAGAAATGAAGAAGAAAGGAGTAGAATTTACCATATAATTGGGGTACATGAGAAGAATATAAAAAGGTAGGAAATGGATGAGGAAGCACAAGTATCACATCCTCCTCATCCTTATCTGAACCATACAAAGAAAGACTGGATGTGTATACACATAGAGTTTAAATACTTTTAACTCAAAAGAAGAATGGACAAGGATACAGAAAGAAGAGAAATGAGTTAGGAAGAAAGGTAAAGTGGGGAAGGGGATAGGTTTAAAACAAACTTTAACCTGAGATTAGGTCATAAAGAGTAGATTAAAAGGAAAGAAAATATAAAAACTTGTGATGAGGAGCTGGAGGAGAGAAAAGTAGGGATGACCAAGTGAAAACAGTTTGTTTCAGCTGTAGTTTTGATCACATTTTTTTCTATTTCACTACCTTCGGTGTAGGAGGGAGAGAGGGAGGAGTTAAAAACAATGAAGAAAAAGTACAAAGCAAAGAAGGCCATAAACTTATAATTCTTAATGAACATTTATGCAAAAACTTTAAATTTAGCAAGCAGGCTATGACAGTACCTTAGGATGAATGACTAGATTGGGTTTATACCAGAAATGAAGGATTTGTTCAACATAAGAAAGATCATAAATATAAAAAATTGTTAATAATGAAAAGCATAAATGCTGAAAGAACTTTTAAGAAAATTCAGCATCAGTTTCTATTTAGAATTATAAAAAGGATAGGAATAAACAGATCTTTCCTTAATATCTAACCAAATAGAAGAGAAAACATTATATGTAATGGAGAAAAGTTAGAGGCTTCACCATTATCTACTTCTTCACAGTGCTAGAAATGCTAGCTATAGCAATAAAACCCAAAAAAGGTAATTGAGAGAATAAGCATAAATAGTGAGAAAACAAAAGTATCACTTTATATGGACGGCACGATGATTTACTTACTAAATCTTAATCAACCAAAAAATAAATTGAAACTGTTAATGAACTCAATAAAATTGCTGCATATAAAATAAATTCTGATAAATCAGTAGCATTTCTCTAGATTACCAATTAAATTTAGTAGCAAGAATTAAAAAGAAAAACTCCATTCAAAATAACTACAGAAGCTTAAAAATCTTTGGTAATGTATCTACTAAGATGCACCCAGGAGCTATATATGAGAACCCACATATAAAACACTATAGAAAACAGATAGACTTATATAACTGAAGAACATTAATTGCTTATGAGATAGAGTCAATGTAATAAAAAAAAAGACAGTACTATCTAAATTAATTTACTTATTTAGTGTCATGCCAACCAAACAACAATAGTATATTTTATAGCTCTAGGAAAAATGATAAATTCATATGGAAGAACAAAAGGTCAAGAATATTTAGGGTTATTTAAAAAATGTGAAGGAAGAGGTTTTCTATCAGTTCCAGATCTTAAACTATATTAGAAGGCAGTAATCATTAAAATTATTAAACCATAGAGAGGTCAATCATTGGCACAGATTAGGTACATAACATTCAGAAACAAACAATATTATAGTTTTCTCTCACTATTTGATTAAAACTGCTGGGAAAACTTGATAGCAGTCTGGCAAGAATTAGATTTAGACCAGTACCTCACATAATATACCAAGATAAGCTTCAAATAAGTATTTGATCTATATAAAAAGGTTACATAAACAAATTAGAGGAATAAGAGATGCCTTTCAGAATTATGGAAAGAGTTCAAATGACTATAGAGAAGATTACACCAGTTAAAAGAAACAACTTTGATTATGTAAAATTAAAAGGTTTTGTGTAACCAATCTCTTGTAGATAAATTAGAAGGGAAATAGTTAAATGGGAATGATGGTGGGGTTTATATTAAGTTTTTCTGTTAAAGATCTCATCCAAGATATATAAGGATCTGATTTAAATTAATAAGCCAATTAATTAATAAAATTAAGAACCATTTCCCAGGAGATAAAAAGATATGAACAGGCAGTTTTCAAAGGAACAAGTTCAAGCTATCAATATTATACTATACAATATACGTAATAATATATATGCAATATGAAAATCTATACAATATACAGGATATCATATACAAAGTATATATAATATGAAAAATCACTGAATCATTACTAATTAGAGAAATATAAACAAAACAGCTTTGCACACATCCCTGAGACTGGGAAAGATGGCTGAAAAAAATGCCAAGAAAATGACAAATGTTGGGAGGCTTCTGGGGAAGCAGACACATTAATGCATTGTTGGTGAAATAATGGGACAAGAGGAGGGAAGATTGGGAAGAAAGATAATGAGTCCAGTATTGGGCTGAATTACTTTAATACCTTACTGCGTTAAGGCAACTCTTTTAATCCTTCTTAATAACTTCCTTTTTAGGAAAGAAACTGTTCCAAACCTTTTCCGTCTCCCAGCTTCTCTCGCATTCTTCTCTTCCTTTTCTTTCAGCTGAAGATTTCACCTTAGAATTTAAGAAAATGAGACCATTGGCTGGGAGCTCCCTTTCTTCCACTTCTCTTTATCTCTCCACTTTCTAGTCTCTGATAATGAGGTAGCCATTCTTCTTACCAAGTGTAGCCCATTTATTTGTTTTTTTGCTCTCATCCCTTCCCAGTTTCTCTAGCAAATTGCTTTCCACCCAGGCATCTAGATGGCTCAATGGGTAAAGTGCTAGACCTGGAATCAGAAAGACTTGAGTGAGTTCCAATCTAGCCATTTAATGGCTGTGACACAATTTCTATCTCAGTTTCCTCAATTCTAAAATGGGGGTAATATCTCCCAGGGATGTGGTAAGGATCAAATGAGATAATATTTATTAAACACCTAACACAGTGCTTGGAATGATGTCTGTATTTAATAATTGCTTGTTTCCTTCCACCTCAAACATTCCCCTCGTTTCCTCCCAGTCATCTCTTTCTACTGTCTTCAAACATTAAGGATCAAACAACATAACATAACATCTCAGATAACAATATATCTAAAGTGCTTTGCAAAGTACTTAAATGTTAGCCATTATATAATCATTATTTAATATACTATGTAATATGTATCATATTATATGTAACATTATACATAATAATATACATATATGATATACTGTGTATCTGTTAGGGATCTGAGCATCTAGGTGGTGCAGGAAAAAGAATGCTGGACCTAGAGTCAAGAAGACCCATCTTCCTGGGTTTAAATCTGGTCTCAGGTACTTATTAGCTTGTGATTCTGGATAAGTCACTGAATCCTATTTTGCCTCTGTTTCTTCATCTGTAAAATGATTTGGAGAAAGAAATGGCAAACCACTTCAGTATCTCTGCTAAGAAAACCCCAAATGGGGTCATGAGAGTCAAACACTACTGAAAATGACTGTACTATATCATATGCAATGTATAATATGTAATTGTCTTAGATATAATTATTATAATTGTGTAATACATGCAATTGTAATTCTGAATTATGTATATGTTCCTCATTTTATACTTATAAATAAAAATATTTTCTATATAATAAATTGTATCTAATACAAAATATATTCTGTTGGAATCCTTACAAAGTGTTAAGTCATTAGAATTGATAGAGACAATAGTTATCTAATTTAGCATAGTTCAGTATGATTGATATGATCCTACGAGATGTTATGGGCCAGAACTTGAAACAAGGTACTAAGTGGAATTGATGGAAGCAATGTTTGTGTGCTTGGGTTTGCATCTTTAAGAGTTTATACATTAGAGCTCACACATTGGAGTTCACAAGTATGGGAGATACACAAAGTTAACTTTGTAACTTTGTGAATTCACTCCTTCCATAATCCCACTCTTGGAGGAGGAGTCAACATTTTACACCGAGCATAAAAAGAGCTTCAGTCAGTCAGTTAGAGTCAGTTTGGAAGCCACGAGTCGGAGTTGAGCTAGAGCCAGAAATCACTTCGGAAGATTGACAGAGTGAGAGTTCAGTTTGGGAGATTGAGAAGCTAATCTGCAGTTGGGCAGAACCAAGATTCAGAGAGAGGCTGAAGCTAGCAACAAGAGCTCTCGGAACCAAGGAGTGAGATAAGCTTCTAAGAAAGCTACCCGGGCCCAAGGAAAGAGATAAGACTTGGAAGGAGAAAATAACTGAAACTAAGGCTGCCTCCAGAAAACCTCCCCAAGAAACCTGCTCCCAGAGAACCATTATATTAAAGAAGAGAACACCACAATATTTTATATGCTATTTTATATCTAACAATAAATGTATGTAAATCTTCTCTTTTCTTCTGTACTCCTAAAAACAAGCTTCCTACACTCAATTCCTCTCTCAGATTTGGTTCAAATCTGCAGTGTGGTCTCTAACCTCATCATGGAACTGAAGCTGTTCTCCCCAAAGCTTGCCAAAGCTGATGATCTTTTCCAGGTTTCCTCCTTCTTAGTGTCTCTGCTGCATTTATCCCCGATGACTACCCTTTTCTCTGGTTCACTCACTTCTCTCTGGGTTTTCACAATGCTCCTCTCTTCAGGTTCTCTTCCTGTCTGCTACTTTGCGGGCTCATTTCCACATCACACCCTCTCAATTCACCTGGGCCCTCCAGGTGACCACATCACTCCCTCTTGCCTCTAGGGTAAACTATAAACTCATCCATTTGGCTTTTAAAGCCTTTCACAACCTGACCTCAGCTTATCTTTCAATTACTCCCTTTCCCACACTCCAGAGGTTGGCCAAACTGACCCTCTGATTATTTCTTAGCGGTGTGCTGGAGTCAGTTCAAATTGACTCCTCCAATTGTGAAAATTTTAATATGCGCATTTACACTTTGAAAATCAGCAAACAACTGCAAAATACCACCTCGTCTATTGTTTGATTGATTGTCTAAACATAAGAAAGTGATAGAGAAAATATTAATGTGTGAAATGAATTTTTTTTTTGGAGAGCTGGTTGTTAAATATTTAATAGCACAACACTTCCTCACACAAAACTCTACTACGTCACCTGTGCCTTGGGATGCACTTCCTTATCATCTCTGCCTAGTAGAAGGCACTTGTACATCCCCACTTCAGGATAAGGTTCAAGCACCACCTCCTGCAAGAAGGGTTTCCTGATTCCCTCCAATTGCCAGTCGGCCAGTCATTTCTAAGTTTATTACTATGTACCCAGCACTGTGCTAAATTCTGGTGATAACAAAAAGAGGCAAAAGACGGTCCCTTAAGGAGCTCATGTTAGAAATATGCTACAAAGATAAAAAGGATTCAGGAGTGGATGAAGTTGGTTTATTTATAGTTCTTGCAAGAAAGTGGCAATTCACCCAGGGGCAGTCCTTAAGCAGATCTGAGTTTATTGAGACAGGAATGAATCTTTTATTTCCCATC
Organism: Antechinus flavipes; assembly: GCF_016432865.1. Classification (NCBI taxonomy): domain Eukaryota; kingdom Metazoa; phylum Chordata; class Mammalia; order Dasyuromorphia; family Dasyuridae; genus Antechinus; species Antechinus flavipes. The sequence continues at coordinate 140,870,111 of NC_067401.1, read as the reverse complement.
CTGAAGTGCAAGGTTCCTTCCTCATCACCCAAATTGGCTGGAGTTGACGAAGTTAACCGGCTTCTTGGCCCTCCCATTGCATGTTTCTCCTTGACATGTTCCCCTTCCCTCATCATACAACCCGTATTCAAAAATGGCAGAAAATATTATTTAATTTAATCAAGCATGCACACTCAATGCTTGCAATTACCTTTCACCACTTCTGGTTTGGGGCGATTTTTATCAGTTTAGTAAGTCAATATCTTGTTTTGTACAACTAACTCAGTCAGCTGATGTGACCTTTCTCTAAGTCTTTGTCCCTTTATGGAAATACAATTCTACAGATCGCTCACAGCTCACAATCTAATGCCCCCTGACTTTTTCTCCTTAATTACTTTGTATTTAAACCACCTTATATTAATCAGTATACTTCTATACGGTTTCCAGGACAATGACTCCAGCACAATGATCCACAACTAATCTGAAAGACTTATAATGAAAAAATCCTATCTCTACCCAGAGAAGAAACTGATTTTATCTGAGTACAGATTGAAACATTCTCTCTCTCTCTCTCTCTCTCTCTCTTTCTCTCTCTCTCTGTCTCTCTCTCTCTCTCTCTCTCTCTCTCTCTCTCTCTCTCTCTCAACTATGCTTTACTTGAGGGTTTTTTGTTTTGTTTTGTTTTGTTTTTTTACTTAGGGTGGAAGATCAATGTTTTCTTTCACAACATGACTTTTATGGAAATGTTTTGCACAACTTCACATGTGGTTTCTTAATGGAGGCAGGGTGAGAATAAGGGAGAGAATTTGGAACTCAAGTTTTTAAAAAACAAATGTAAAAAATTGTTTTAAATGTAACTGAGGAAAATATTAAATAAATTTTAAAATAAAAACAAAAAGTATCCCAGGCCTATAGAGGGATCTGAAAGGCAACAGAGTCCAAAACACTAATTAAGTATACTTATTGTCTGAGAAAAACCTTATAGGGGAGAGAAGATCTTACAAGGGAGCAGAGAGGTAGAGAGACTTCTTCAACTGTTCAAAGGGGACACAAAGAGGAGGAGATTTCTATTTCTAGAGGCTTCTAGAGGCAATGAGAGGTTTAAGAGAAAAGATATCTTTAGGTATGATAAACCAGGAAATAAGATGTTTGGAAAGTCCCAAGTCTGCAGCTGCTGCTTAAAGCCAGTTTGACCTGTTCAAGGCTAGTCCAGCCTCTGCAGCCTTCTTCTTGCAGTTAGTTCATTTAGAGTTTACTTCACAAAATTGTTCTACCCTTCTGTGAAAAAGGAAAATTCTAGCATAGAGTATAGTAACTAGAGCTCATGTCCACAATATATATGTACATATAGATGTTTGTTGTGGTTCATTTGTTTCAGTTGTCCTACTTTTCATGACCCCATTTGGGGTTTTCTTAACAAAGATACTGGAGTAGTTGGCCATTTCCTTCTCTAATTCATTTTACAGATGAAGAAACTGAGGCAACAGAATTAAGTGTCTTTTGCACCACCTAGCTGCCCACATACTTTGTATGGACATGTATATATGTGGACATATGTATGTATATATACATATGCATATACACACGGTATATATAATGTAGGTGAATTTGTATATTATATATCTATGGCTTATATCCCAAAAAGATCTTAAAGGAGGGAAAAGAACTTGTGTGTGCAAAAATGTTTGTGGCAGCCCTTTTTGTAGTGACTGGAAACTGGAAACTGAGAGGATGCCCTTCAGTTGGAGAATGGCTGAATAAATTATGGTATATGAATGTTATGGATATTGTTGTTCTGTAAGAAATGACCAGCAGGATGATTTCAGAAAGGCCTGGAGAGACTTACACGATGCTGAGTGAAATGAGCAGAACCAGGAGATCATCGTACATAGCAACAAAACTATGATCAATTCTGATGGACGTGGCTCTTTTCAACAACGAGATGATCCAGGCCAGTTTCTATGATCTTGTGATGGAAAGAGCCATCTGCCTCCAGAGAGAGACTATGGCAACTGAGGGTGGATCACAACATAGTCTTTTCACTTTTTTGTTTTTTGTTTGCTTGTGTTTTGTTTCTTTCTCATTTTTTTTCTTTTTTGATGGGACTTTTCACATGCAGCATGAAAATTGTGAAAATATGTATAGAGGAATTGCACATGATTAGCATATATTGGATTACTTGTCATCTAGGGGAGGGAATAGGGGGAAGGAAGGGGAAAAATTGGAATACAAGGTTTACAAGAGTGAATGCTGAAAACTATGCATGTGTTTTGAAAATAAAAAACTTTATAAAAACTAATTTTATTTTATTTTGTTACTATGTATACATTTTGAAAATCATTGTTTCAATATATGTAGTATCCATGGGAACTATGATTGTCAGACCATTAAATCAATAAATTTTTTTTAAAAGTCCAATATTATCTGCATTGTCCTACACCCATAGCTTCCTCCCATTTCTACAAAAAACAGAGCGAAGTACTTTCTTCAATCTCTTCTTTGAAGTTAAGCTTAGTCATTATAATTTCATTGCATTTCGGGTTTTTTTCCTCCTCAAACTTTCCATTTATAACATCATTGTACACATTGTTTTCCTGACTCTGCTTACTTTACCCTGCATCCATTCATTTTGATCTTTCTATATTCTCTATATTCATCACATTCATCATTTTTGGCAGCATAATAACATTTCATTATTTATAGACCATAACTTTTTTAGCTATTCCCCAATCAATGGGCCTGACTTTTATTTCCAGTTTTTTGCTACTATAAAAAGTTCAACTATAAATATTTTGGTATATGTGAAGTCTTTCTTTTTATCACTAACCTCTCTGTGGGACACAAACCTAGCAGTGGGATCACTGAATATAAGAAAATGGTTATTTTAATCATTTTCTTTGAATAATCCCAAATTATTTTCCAGAATGAATAAATCACTGCTTTACTAACATTGTGCATTATTAGTGGGTCCATCAGTAGGTCACAACATTAAGTAATGCTTCTTTATTGAGAGAAGAGGGCTAGATGTATAGATTGGAAAGTCCTATGCAGAGGTGAAAAGTCCATGAAAGCTGAAAAGTCACCAAGACCTCAGAGATAAAAGAGATGAGGGTCGGGTCCAAACCAGGGTGGGGTTAGTTTATCTTTCATATCATGGTCCTTGTCAAAGGAGACTAAGAAGGAGCTATCAGATAGGTAGAAGTAAAACTGAGAGGAGAGAGTATCCAGAAAGAGAGATGGTTGGATGCTGCAGAGAATTTGAGAATAATAAGAAGAGAGAAAAGGTCATTGGATCTGGCAATTGTGGCCACTTTGTAAAGGCCTTTGCAGGTCAACAATGAGGTTGGGAACCAGATTGCAAAAGGCTGAGTAGTGAGTGAGAGAAATGGAGGCAGTGAGGAGTGTGGTCAGGGAGATATAGGAACATGGCTTTGAGAGAATGTAGTAGGATCCCCCCGCCATCATGGAAGAGACTTAAGTGTGTTTGTAGGGATTAGAACAGGAATGGATAAATAGGAAAAAAACAAGATTGGAGAAAGAAGGAATTGGGGGGGTTGAAAATCTGTTGGCAAAATGGGAGAGAACGGAATAGAAGCTTCATGTAAAGGGATTGTCCTTAGCAAGAAGGGTCTTGTCTTCAAGATTAAAGTAAGAGAGAAGGTGATGAGGGCTGATTTAAAAAGGGGATTGAGATAATACAGAAGGAAAAGGAGGGAGCTTCCTAAAAAGGGTCTTTTTCTCAGTAAAATATGAAGCAAGGCCCTCAGAGAAGAGAGAGGGAAGGAGGAAAAGCTGAGGAAAATGGGGGGAAAAGAAGAGAAGGCTTGGTATTATTTGTATGGAGAGTGGAATGGAGAATCAACTAGGGAAGAGCTAAAAAGGTTATTTTCCTGGGGATTACCCAGAATCTGGTGGTCCTATTCCAGCTTCCAGGATTTTAGGAATATGTTATCATAGTTATACAGGTTTTCTCAATAAGTGAAGAAAATAAACGATACCAAAATCTAATGGAGACCACATTCCCTGAGTCCTTCATGTGAATTATGATTCAGTCTTGGATACTGAGAGACCATGCCTGGAGGGTTTTGAGTCTTTCCTCTCTAAAATTTCTGCCCTGATGTCCAGTCAAATTCACTGGTGATTGTCCCCAAGTCATACTCACTTCTTTTTCTCAAGCTATCTCCTTCTCTTGCCTGTTTCCTTCTAGTTCAGGGATCACATTCAAGTTGCTCATTCTGGAAGGGATGCATCAATGTGCAATGGAGATGGCACAGTGGATAAAGGGCCAGGCAGAACAATCTAATTCCAAATTCAGCCTCAGACACTTACTAGCTGTGTGATCCTGGGCAAGTCACCTAGCCCTGTCTGCTCAGATTCCTCATTTGTAAAATGAATTTGAGAAAGAATTGGCAAACCATTTCAGTATTTCTGCCAAGAAAACCCCAAAGAACAGAAAACAAATGAACCGTCCACAAAATTGTCACATTAAGATTCAAACTGATCTTTCTTGACTTCACTTCAATTCAACCAGACAAGCATGGTACAATGAAGAGCACTAGATTTTGAGTCAAATACCTTTGTTCAAATTCACTTATTTCCTGTGTGACCATCAATAAGCTCTCTGGACTTCAATTTCCTTTTCTGGGGCTAAACTCTTCTGATTGGTGAATAGGTACAAATTCACCTAACCCACTGTATGTGAGACCTCCATCATCATTAGACATCTTGCCATCTGTATTATTCTAGCCCTGTTTTCCACTTCTCTAAGGAACAGTAACTGAAGAAATATTTCAGGTGCTTTGGGAAAAAGCTGGAGAAAGGGTAGCCCTGTGGCTCCTTTGATGTCCCTCACCAGGCCAAAACTCCCTTCCCTGGATAGAAGTAAGCTCCCCTGTCAGGGACATCAGGGTCTGTCTCACTTTTATATTTCTATTCCCTGGTCCTAGCATAGTTAGTGACACACAGCAGGCTCTGAGTAAACGCTTATCTATTCAATTAGGCTTTTATGTCCCATCTGTCTCTAAATCTGTGACCCCATGACTTATAACAAAGCCCTTTATAACAAAAGGTCCCTTGGCTAGAGCTGATCCACCTTCTTTGTGCCTGTTCCCTTCTCAATGAAATGAAGAAATGAGCCCCTTCCCAGGAGAGCATCCGTGTTCCCAGCCTTTGCTGATAAACTCCAGCATTTCATCCATCATCCTCTCTCAGGCTAGAATGATTCTGATTTACCGAATGTTGAAGCCTACTCTTTTGTATTCCCTTTGGAACTTGGGGGGCTACCTTGGGGTACACGCAAGACGGTGGGAACGATAGGTCTCAAATCAGTCTGGATATCTGGACCGTGATGTCTTACCACAGTCCCAGGGAGAAGTGCAGTTATTCTTTGTGTATTGCTGAGGTTAGGACTATGGCATCCCAGCAATCTAGAAAATCTGTGTAAAATTTTTTGGCCTTCCCATGGTACCCAAGAAGTCGTCTGAATTGATTTCTTTTATGGGTTGTTGACAGTTCTTTATTGTAAAATATGGATTTCATAGGCTCTGTGTCATTTGCAGCTTGCACAAAACTTCAAAAAAATCCCCATTTAATTTCTTATGCTGATCCATGATATATAGAAATCTTGGTGCAGGAAGGGATAACTGTACTTAAATTTGGATTCATCTGACACCCTTTGCCCCCTTGAGGTGTAAATGAATTCTAAGATGGGACAGACCCCTCAGGACTGTATGGATGGGGGAGAAAAGTTTTCTGTGGGTCAAGGAAGACTTGTGACTGTGAGATCTCAGTGAGGGACAGGATGAGTCTCTTGGCTGGGGCTGCTCCACCTTCTTTGTGCCTGTTCCCTTCTCAGTAAAATGAAGAGTGAGCCCCTTCCCAGGAGAGCATCCCGGCCTACGCTGATAAACCCGGTGTGTGGGCAGTGGGCTGGGGACGGAAACTAACCCAGGGAGCAGAGAGAGGCCGACAAGAGCCAAATTCATCACAAGACCCCGATTGTGAGTGTGAGCTCCATGGAAGCCCCAGGATGTGACCTTTATTTCCCTCTCTACCCCTTTCCCCCATAATGGTGTATTTACAGGATGCTGCACAGAGACCACCGCCCTCTGGCCCAGGCTGGGGGTTCCTGGGGGCAGGCGGTGGGATGAGAGGTCACGATGGCTGAGAGTCTCGGGCTTACACACAAAGGTGGTGGGCTTCCTCCCCTTTCCCCCAGCCGCACTCACCCACTGGCACACCCCGAGGCAATTTGTGCAGAGGTGCAAAGCCATAAGCTGATGCCCAGGCGTGTGCCCCCCAATGCGGGCGGCCCCTGGGGGTGCTCTGTAAGGCATCCCCAGACCCGCTTTAGCTTCTCTGGGCAGCAGGCAGGTGTGCTTGGGGCAGGGCTTGCCGACAGGTTCCCACCCGAGGACACCCTGCCTCCGGCAGAGCAGCCAGGACCCCCGCCCCGCTAGGGGCCAGGGGCCCCCAGGCTTCCCACAGCTACTTAGAAGGAATCAAAGGGTATCAGCCCCAGGCCCCCCCAGCTAGCACCTGAGGTGAGGTTGGGGAGGCGAGGGGATGCAGCCCACCCCCTGAGTTCTCCCCAGAGTTGCCCCAGTTGGGGGAGCCTGGGCTTGAGGGAATACGTGGAAGGGGCAGAAAGCAGCAGCTTTCATCAGGAAAAGGAGCGCAAGGAGCGCTATGGGCTGTGGAGAAGGGAGACAGGCCTTTTGTCTCCCTTCTCACACATCCCGGCTGAACAGATTTGAATGTGGAGAGAGGGGTTCCCTCCCCACTCAGTCTCTTCGGCCCTGCGCCCAAGTTCACAGAGGAAGCCCGAGGCGGGGTGATTGTCCGGAAGAGCCCCGGGGGTCTCTCCCCCAGATGGAGAGATGTCTCCCGTTTGGGGTTCAAAGGGTGGGGGTGAGAGGCAGCAGCAAAAACCTATGTAAACACTGCTCAGACCTTGGGTTGGGGTGGAAGGAGGAAAGGGAGTTTAAATTGAGTGTCTGGAAAGTAGTCTTGAAGCCCTGTCTTGGATTGCAGATTGCTATGGGGACCTGTGCTTTCCTTCCCCATTACCCCGACACCTACCATAGCACCAATCACAGAATACCTCGGACCCCTTCCCCACTGTGGGGGGAGAGGTTCGGCCGCCTCCAACATCTAAGGTCACCCCGATGGGCCCTCAAACCCTGAGTTAGTCCCAGAACTGCCCATAAGGAAATAGCTCATGCTGTATTCCTCCCTGGGATTGCCAGTCCAGTCCCTGGCCCTCATTGACATTCTGGGGTCATGGCCACAGAACCAGGCAACTTTGGTTTAAATTCAACACTCAGGCCTGTCCTGGGTTTCGGTAGGGCTGGGGAAGCTCCAGCCTGGACTGGTGATAGACAGAAGTAAGGATTGCTCCCCCAAACTCCTCCTTAGGTTTGGGGAAAATGTATGTTCTGTAGTTAGGACTGTGATCCCATCAAAGGGAAGGGAGAATTCCTATATCTCCTTTTTTTCTTCCTTCTCCCCCTGAATGCCAGAACGCCCTTAAAAGCTACCCTGGTCCCTGCCAACCTTGTGGTTACATTCATCATTTAGTTCTCAATAAAAAAAAAATCAGACATTTTAAGCCACCTCCAGGCTCTGGCTGGGAGAGTGAGGAAGCCAGAGCCGGGGGCAAAGAGCGGGTGAGTCCCCCAGCCCCGGAAGGCTGAGTGTGGAGGCGCTGGGACCTGGTAGTTGATCGACTGGACCAGTCTTGCAGGCAGAGTCTGCCGAGGTTCCCCAGGATCGTAGTGCAGTGTCAGCTGGTGGGCGACCCCCTCCCTCACTGATGCCCTCTGGCCCATAGTCCCAGCCTGGGCACAGTCAGTGATGATGGAAGCTACATTCACACGGGGAGGGGCTGAGTGCACACAAGGCAAAGCTGGGCATGAGGTGGAAGAGGGGGGGCAGGGTGCACACTCCGGCCCACCCACTCTCAGTAGTAGTAGTGCGGGGGATGGGGCCGCAGCCCCTCCAGCCCAGGGACCCTCCCCACCAAGATGTCCCTTTGGGAGCCTGTGTGATTCCTTGGCCCCGGGAAGACTTTCGCATGGCATGGCTCCTCGGTGGGTGGGCTGAGGGCAGCTGGGTCCTTTGCCCTTCCAGATGGTGACTGTGAGCGCCAGGCAGGGGGTGGAGAGGAGGTTACGCCCCACCCGACCTGCAAGAGAAACAAGGAACCAGAGAGCGTGGGGGGGCGGGTTGAGCGCAGAAACAGTCAGACTGCTGATGGGCAAGGAGGAAGTAAGGGCAATCCCAGGCTGGGAGTCCCTCCCCACCCCACCCCCACCCCCCAAGATGGTGGAGGGAAGGAGGGTGCTAAAGCAAATAAAACTAAAACAGGGCCTTCTTCCCCCAACCACCACCCCAGATGTCTGAACATCTGCTCCTTAAGTAGAACCTGTCTGTCACCATGACAATCCATAGAGGTTGAAGAGAAAGTTAGGAATGCATGAGAGGCTAACAGGGAGGAGGAGCCGGGAGGTCAGACACTGGATGATATGGAAGACATGACAGATGGGATGGGGGGACGGGTGGATTGTGGGACCTGCGTTTCTCCCTCCCTGGGGGACCAGTGCTGTGGTTATTTATTGCTGAAGGACAGAGGTTAAGGAGGTCTAAGTCCCTGCATATTTCAGGGGCCTGGGTCTGTAGTGGGGGCTGTGGAGAGCTGGTGGTAGAACAGGATGACCCATAAAGTGCCCCTTTCAGTGGGGAAGCAGGCGGAGAAGCCAAGAGCAAAGCCGGATCCAAGGCAGGCAGGCTGCAATGAGCACCGGTCCTAGCACCCCTCCCCCAAAGGGAACTAGGCGTGGCAGGTGGTGAGCTCAGGTCTGTGCCCGATGGAGAGGTCAGGATGGCTGATGATGGAGATGGAGACGGATGCGGATGCGGATGCGGGTGGGATGGGGAGGAGATGTCATCACACTGCCCCCTGCTGGGTCGGGTCATACCTTCCTCGGCGAATGTTTCTTCAGGAGTGAAGAAGGGAAGGGGAAGGGGAGACAGAGAGACAGAGTCCATTTAGGGCCAGCCTTTGATTAGCCCTATTAGGACCAGGACCCTTTCCCCCTTCCCCAAGGTTGGCCCAGCCCTGGGTCAGCAAAATCAGCTGGGAGGGGAAGAGCATCTCTTACTTAAATCCCCAGCCAGTGCCGCCCAAAACGATGGCTGCGACCAACACAGCCCCTGCGATGGAGCCGATGATGATATTGGTGCCGCTGGGACCTGGTGAAAGGGAGTTTGAGTTTGGTTAGAAACGTGAAGAGAGAAAGCAGCTAAAAGAAATCAGGATGGAGGAAGGAGGGGAATCATAAAAGTTGAGGTAGAGGATGATTAGAAAGAGATGAGAGAAAAAGGGAAAAAGCCCACAAGTACTAAAATATTTATAGCAGCTCTTTTTTGCGTTGGCAAAAGAACCAGGAGTTGGGGGGTGCCCATCAATTAGGAAATTATGTTGAAAGAATGTAATAAAATATGCCATAAGAAATGATGGAGATGATTTTAGAGAGACTTGGAAAACTTATATATGAACTGATGCAGAATTAAGCGAAAAGAACTAGGAGAACAATTTACACAACAATAACACTGCAAAGATAAGAACTTTGGAAGACTTAAGAATTTTGATCAATTTGATGAATGACCATAATTCCAGAAGATACACGATGAAATATGCTATACTTCTCAACAGAGAAGTGATGGAGAGCAGAATTGGACATGGCCAATGAGATAATCTGTTTTGCTTGATTATGAATATTTCTTATAAATTTTTTTTAATGGGGAAGGAGTTGGGAAAATAAATGTAATTTAACTTTAAAAAAGATAAGAGTTCTGACCCCAATTCCTAGGTCCCCAAAGCTCACCTTTGTATTTCTCAGTCTCTTCTGTGGGTGGAGAGGTGGGCATTGGGTTGTAGACACTGCAATCTTTGCCTGTCCAGTCTGGCTGACAGATGCATTTCCCCTCATTGCTGCAAACCTGGGAGGGAGAGGAAAAGGCCCCGTGTGAGCAGGGATGTCACTATCTCCCCTCCCTAAATAGATTGGCTTTGACTATTCCACAAAAGGCTCAGTCTCTGGCTTGGAGAGACCAGTACCCACCCCGTGGTCGGAGCAGATCCTGCGGCCTGCACTGCCAGGGCAGCTGCTGAAGTTGAAGGCCGAAGCTGGGAGACAATGGTGATCCAGGCAGAGCATGTTGGGGCCACATGGAGTGCCGTCCTCCACATAGCTCAAGTCTGAGCCATCTGCTAGTTCCACATGGCCTCCCCTAAAGACAAAGGCAGCCTCTGCTTCAATCTCTGGGGTGTACTTCCCATTCAGTTCCCCATTCTCTTGTCCCTCAATCAAAGCCTTAACCCCACCCACTTAATTTTTCCCTCCTCCCCCTCTCTAATCCTAGTCCCACAGAGAAGGGTTCCCCGGCCCCAACAGGACAAAAAAGATAGAGCTCCAGGTACCTGCAGTCAAGCTCCCTGCCCTGGTGATAGAAAGTGATACTGCTGATGTCCCCACCCAGGTCCCCTAGCCGAGGCCCACCGGAGATGTTGACACAAAGAAGAAATCCACAGAGCACATCCCTGGTGGGAAAGGGTGGGAGAGAGGAGACATGAGGGCACTCTAATGCTGACGAGTGGCTCCTAATCTGAATCCCCAAGCCAAGTTTAGCTACAACCCTGGCTCATCAGACATCCAAACCACAAGCCTTTCCCTAACTAGAACTGAACACAAGAAGAACTTGAGGATTCAGGAAACAGTGAGAGGGATCCCTCAAGGCTTCTTTCTCACCCCCCCCCCTTCCTCCCTCTCCACTTCTCTTGACACCTTCGTCCTTCTTACCTCAGGGTCTTTGTCCTAAACAGAAAATTCTTGGGGAGGCCCAGAACTGTCTCCCTCACCCAGGACCCCAGGGTCAGGGCTTCCTCATGAGAGGGGACCCACTCACTGCTTACTACACTGGACCCAGCCAGAGCCCTTTCGCCCACAGTTTCCTCGTTCTGTCCCCTCCACGTTCAGTCGCTCATAACAGTAGCGGTCAGCAGCATCTGCAGGAGACAGAACCCTTGGTTTGTCCTGTAGCTCTCCCCTCAGCTCTCTGAACTGCGCTCCTCAAACGGTTAATAATCTAGTCCTGGAATTAACCTCTTTTGTGTCATGGATCCCTTCTCAGAAAAAGGTTTTTAAATGTATAAAGCAAAATACAACCAACCGATTACCAAGGAGACCAATTACTTTGAAATACAGTTATTCAAATTAAAAAACAAACAACTCTCAAGTTCATGGACCCTAGATTAAGAAACCATCTCTCCATGTGTACATCCAGCCAGGTCTCTGAGCTCCTGGGACCTCGGGAAAGGCTCCAGGTGAGAGGAACTACATCTTCAATCACAGCCCCACACCCGAGACCCATACAAGGAAAGTGCTGGAGGAGGCCTCAGTGTCATAGAGACCATTTAGTCCCACACAATTTTAGAGGTGATCCCCGCCATTCTGCAGAGCGTGGAACAGGCCTGAGTTTATGCAAGATCTGTCAGACTAAAATCCAGTTCTCCTGACTTCCAACCAGAACTCTCCCTAGTCCGTATGAGGGCGCTGCTTTTTGTCTGTATTCATGAGATAAGAGAACTGGGGCGGGGACGCGACCAGGACTCACTGTGGCCCCAGAGTGCCCGGCACTGTTTGTCCCTGGTTTTGCAGCGTCCTCCATAGCAGCGACCCTGAGAGAAAGAGAGACAGACAGACACAGAGGGCCAGAGATAGGGACACAGAGAGACAGGCAGACAGAAAAAGACAAGAGCACTGAAGCTGAGGCTTTTCCAGGGATGGGACTGGGGAGGCGGGCGGGAAGAATGACAAGCCCCCACCCTACCTCTCCCTTTGTCATTCATTACCTGTTCCTGCTCACAGTAGTAACCATCCAGCTTGTGCAGGTTGGGGGGACACTGCAGAAACAAGGGGGAGTGTAGGTGGGGGGGACGCTGCAGAAATAAGGGGGAGTGTTTGGGAGCCCGGCCCGCATTTTCCAAAGAGAGAATAACTGAGGTCACGCATGAGCTGTACCCTCCCATCCCAGCGGCGGGGGCGGGGGCGGGGCCGATGACGTGGGAGGATGCCCGGTCCCACTTCAGACGCACCTGGCTGGAGTCCCCCGTGCAGGTCTCCGCGATGTCACATTCATTTACAGCCTCCCGGCAGGACACCCCCCTGGGCTCGTACTGGGAAGGGGAAGGAGGACACGACCCCAGGTGAACCCTTCTCTGTTCCCAGCCGACGGCGCAGGCCCGGCTCCGGGTCGGCCCCCCACACCCGCCCAGCCCGGCGCCCATTCATTCCCCGCCCGCCCCCATTCATTCTCCTCGAGCTCCAATTCCTCCTCAGGTGCCTCCCCCTCCAGGCCCCGCCCAGAACCCGCCCCCCACCTCCCAGCCCCGGCCCCGCCGCCGCTCACCTTGCATCCCCGACAGCACAGCCCGTCGCTGCACATGGCGTCGTGGGTCAGCGTGCACTTCTTGCAGCAGTTCCCGCCGGCTCGGTTGCACTCCTGGGAGAAGGGCGGGGGGAGGCCAGCAAGCGCCCAGCTCAGACCCCGGCCGGGCCCGGCCCCCTCCCCGCTGCCCCCACCGCCCGCACACTCACCTGCACCGAGCCGCAGTCACATTCCTCCCCCGCCTCCACGAAGCCGTTTCCGCACTCCGGGGGATCTAGCAGCTGCGGAGGGGCGCGATTGCGGGAGGGCAGGGGAGGACCCCTCTCCTGCCCTCCCTCCCTAACCCCCAGCCTCCCAGCTTCCTAGGCTACCCAGGCAGGCGCTAAAGGGAGGGGTTTCTGGGCCCCAAATCAGAGCCTGCCCAAGCCTTAACCCCACGGCCGGCCTCCCCTGGGGCAGGAGCGAGGGAAGGGGCAGGGGGCGGGGCCCGGGGCTCCAGACTTCAGGGTCTGGTTAGATGGGGGGAGCGGGGAGAGGGGCGGCTGGCTACCTTGAGGGGCTTGTTGAAAAGGCAGCTTCCGCCTCCCTCCTGCAGAAACTGGCTGTATTCCTCCACGCTGCAGCGCGAGAACTTTTGGGGCAGGTAGTGCCTGAGGGACGGGGCGGGCCTGTATCCCCGGCTCCCCCCACCAGCCTCCCCAAGGGCTGATCCCTCCCAGCTCCTGAGGGTCGGGGGTGCGGACCGGTAGGAGAGAGACGCCTGAGGCGGTATCTGGTGCCGTCCCGGGACCTGCGTGCAGGTCTGCTCCCCAGGAGCGCCCTCTCCCCCCTCCCCCACGCCCAGGGCCGCCCGTCCAGCCGCCAGTCTTTCTGGCCCGGGAGCTTGTGCCCTTCCTCTGGCCCCCACCTTCCTCTCCAAGGGAAAGAACTCACCCCGTGTCTTCCATCATACAGCCCTGCCAGGTGTCTGGACATTTGCACTCGCCTGCAGGAAGATCCAGGGCACGCTCGGAGAAGTCCCTGCCCTCCCCCACCCCCGAATCTGCCTGCCTTCCTCCACCATAAAGACCAGGGGCACTGCTGGAAAGGGAGGGCTCCTAGGTTTTAATTCTGACTAAAAAGCCGAGTGACCTTGGATGAAGAACATGACCTTTTGGGGTCTCTGTAAAAGGAGAGCATTGGGGTTAAGGGCCCTTACTGGTATGGAGCTATGTGATGGAAAACACCCCTTCCTCCTCTCACTTTCATGAGCTTGAGACTAAGAGACAGAGGGTGCAGGGGGGACACTGGGGGGCAAAAGGCTTTGGGGGTTACCTGCTGAACTTCGGTGTTTGTTCCACATCATGCCCAGATTCTGTCCCAGGGTCTGAGCCAATGTCACTGCCACATATGCCACAGTACCGTACTTGAAAGAGCGATGGAGAGACAGATCAAACCGGAACCCAAAAAGGAAAGCCAGTTCCCCCCCCCCCACCCCCCTCTCCGCTTGCCTCATCTTCCCCCAGCCCTTCAACCTACTCTGCGGGGGCTCCAGAATCTTCCTCAACAGCCCCATGCTGTGTTTTTCTCCCGATCTCTGATCTCTGATCCCTCCCCAAACTTACCTCATTGACGCCACCTCCCCTAGACTGGGAGCAGATGCCCCCAACATAAGCTGTACCACTTCTTGCATTCTGGAAGGTCCTGCCTCTGATGAAGGAATGATGGGGAGAAAACTGAAGTAAGTAATAGGTCTGCAAATAAGTAGCTACTGGATGACTTAAGAAACTGGAAAGGGCCTCTGTTTGCATGGCTCCCCCTCAATGCCTGCAATTCCACCATTTCTGGGTCATTTCTGGAGTTGGCTGAGAGTGAAGGTTTAAAATGCAACCATTCCTAGGAGGGATGGCACTTTTAACACCACTAACTCACTGTATGATCTTGTAGAAATCACTTTCCTTGGGGCTTGATTCCCACAACTGCAAAAGGAACTAGTTGATCTGTCAAGTTTCTTCCCGCTCTAAAGCTTTTAAGATTCTCGACTTAACATTTGGGGGTGAATTAGTTTATCAGATTTTTTTTCACCAAGGGCCAAAAAACATGAGAGTGCAGGACACCTGGGAGGGAAGGGAATGCCAAAAGGGGGGGGGAGAATAAATAGGGGAGCATCAGGAGCCACTAATGTGATGCAACAGGGGTTACTCAGAAGGTGAACAAGAATTTAGCTTCCAACTGACAGAGAAATCTCTAACCAAAGAGGAAGTTGATCTCTGAGGTTCTTTCCAGTTCTAAAGCATTTAAGATTCCAAGATTCTCACCAGCCCTGAAGTTAGGAGGACCTGAGTTCAAATGTGACCTTAGACACTTAACACTTCCTAGATGTGGGACCCTGGACAAATAAATCACTTAAGTCCAATTGCCTCAGGGTAAAAAAAAAAAAAAGATTCCAAGATATTAGACTGTAACACCTGGGGATGAATTAGTTTATCAGATTTTTTTTTTCCACCAAGGACCAGAAAACATGAGAGCACTGGACACCTGGAAGGGAAGGGGATGACAAAAAGGGAGAAGAAAGAAGAAATAGAGGAGCATCAGAAACCACTTGTGTGATGGAACAGGGGTCACTCGGGAGAACAAGGATTTAGATTCTAGCCGACAGAGAAATCTGATCAAAAGAGGAGGCTGGGAAGAAGTTGAAGAAAGGGAGTTTTGCCGTAGGAGGACTGGCTGGGGTGATAAAGATTCTACATTTTGGACAGAGATGGTGGGAACAGAATTCAGTCAGAGCCATGGGGGGGTGGACCATCAAGTTAAGCCTGAGAGAAGCTGCTCCTTTTCCCCCCTTACATTCTTCCCACTCCTAAGTCTCAGTCTTGGCTCCTGGTCCCTATGTGAGATCAGCATCATTCCAGGAACTCCTCCTGGGTGCCTTGCCCTCTCCAATAGTCACTGACAGAGAATCTTGGAGTTCAGTGGGATAACTGAAGGGAACCCAGGAGACAAGAGGGTGCCACTTGTGTCTGGGATAGACTGGCCTTTTTCAAATATTCCCAGGAAGGTCTGGGAGTCCAGGGAATAGTCCCGAGGGGCTCCTCTACAGTCTGGAGAAGGGGAAGAGTTCTCACCAGGAAAGGAAGGCAGATGAAAGGGTCAATGGGGTGGGGCAAGGAATCTCACGAGAATAGGTGGGTAGCATCGCTGGGCTCAGGGAGTCCCTCCCGCCGGTAGACCATAAGTCGGGCCAAGGTCTCTAGAGGGTCATCTTGTACCTGGATCTTGTCACCGCCTGCCCATGTTTCCATAGCAACCAGCACAATTCGAGTGTTCAGCTGATCCTTGTACAGCTGCGGATGGAGAAGAGCACGGTGGATGGAACACAGGATTTGTAAGCAGGAAGACCTGAATTCTTCACACAGGGCTGTGTGGCCCTGGTCAAGTAACAAGCTCTCTCTACCTTGGTTTCCTCATCTGTTAAATGGGTCTAGGAATAGCTCCTACATTATGAGGTTGGTGTAAGGATAAAATGAGATCATATTTGCAAAGCACTTTGCAAACCTTGAAGCTCTACACAAATCATCACCATCACCATTATTATCATCATCCTAGGACAAGACAGGAGAGGGAACAAGTCAGGAAAAGGGGGTTGGGCTGGAGCTAGAGATAGATACCTGTCAGAACCTTCAATGTTCCAACCTCTTTATGTGGTCTGGACCTCAGTTTTATGCTCTATAAAATGGGAGAGAAGTCCCACCTGTCTGCTCCAGCTGGAGCAGGGAGGGATGTGACTGGCCAGGTGAGCCTGAAATTAGAGCAAAAACTGAAGCCATCCCGGAAAGCACAGCCCCTAGACCCAATCTCAATCCTTGTACAAGGATGCTAGGTGATGTAATGGATGGAGGCCTGGGTTTCTAGGCTATGGGACCCTGGACAGATCATGTAATCTCTCTGTTTGTTTCCTCATCTGTGAAATGAACCTTTCTCAGATGTTATAAGGATCAAATGAGGTAACATGCAAAGAACTTTATAAACAAAATGCTAAGTATTTACTATTTATTATTTTGCTCATAACCCTGGCTAATAATGAGGGAGCTAGCTAGGAAAAGGTGCCACAGATAGGACTAAAAGCTGGCTGGGAGAAGGGTGTCAAATACAAGACTCCATTGCACTTTGCAACACTCCTCAATCCACCAGAACTAGATTAGGAAATATTTAATCAAAAAAAAATACAAAACCAAAACCAAAAATACAGTAATAAATAATGCAAAAATAAAATTAAATAGTATTTTAATAAATTAAAATTAATTTAAATAAAATAAATATTAAAATAAAATAAAATTTTAATAAATTAAAAACAAAGCTAATATTAATATGTATTTTTCTAAAGAAGCATGTGATCTGCAGGGCACCCTATGTACAGTTTAGTGGCCTGTATTACAGGAATAGGACTCTGTCTGGAGTGAAGGGGGAGATGCTGCAGGTTTGGGGGTCCGGGCAGGGGGTGGGCAGTGCTTACCACATCAGCCAGGTTCACCACAGATTTGGCAAAGTTGCTGGTAAGTACGACAGACTGACGCAGCTGCTCAAACTGACAGAGGGAGAGAGAGGGGAGCAGAGAGGAGAGATTGGGAGAGGGAGGATGTCCTGAAGAGGGCAGTGTCTGCCAGACCCTGCCCAGCCCTCAGCTCCAACCCTACCAACTCACCAGCTGGTGGTCATTGATCACGATGAGTTCCACATATTTGGTCTCACTGTGGACAGTGGAGTGGCCACGCCGGACCTGGGGGTGAGGGACAGGTGAGAAGGAACCAGTCTACCTCCCCCTGACAGCTGAGCCCAGCTAAGTGGAAGCTCTAAGTTCCAAAGAACCAGAGCCTCCAGCCAACTGGGAAAAATATGTGCTGGAAATAGGGAATTACAGGTTCTAGAGCAGGGATTCTTAACCTGGGTCTATGGAACCTTAACAAGTGAACTTAGATGTGAAAATAATCATAGGGGGCCACTAGATGATACAGTGGATAGAGTACTGGCCCTGGAATCAGGAGGACCTGAATTCAAATTTGGCCTCAAACACTTAACAACTAGTTGTCTGACCTTAGGCAAGTCAATGAACCCCAAGTGCCTGGAAAAAAATAATGATTACAGCATTAAAAAATAACTGATTTCCCTTTGTAATTTTGTATATTTGATTTTCTGCATTTACAATATTATTCTGAAGTTCTTGACACACAAGGGTTAAGAACCCCTATTCTAGACACTGGCAGGTTCTGCATTCCCTTTTGAGGAACTGGATTTCCTTGAGATGCTTACAGCATCAGAGGGAGCAAGCTCATTTTGAGTTCAAGACAAGAATAAGCCATGGTATTCTCTTCTTGTCCACTCCATCCGGAGGGCCTGGTGCACTTTGCCCCTGCGTGCATCTTTCTGAACCCCGGGGCTTGGGGCTGGTGATTCTGCATGCTGGATGCAGCTATAGCACTTTCTTAGGTCGTGCTTTTGGTCTGCAAAGCATAATGATCTCATTTGAAGTGGGAGTTTGCTTGTGGGCAGATGCAAACACATGCAGATGGGTGGGCAGGGAAGCTGGAAGGCTACAGGCCCAGGAATGGGCATCTTGGGGCTGCTCTGCGGTATGCAAAGGGGACCCGCTCCCCCATACAGTCAGCGGCTCCAGGCCATGCTTGTCAGGGTCCCCAAGGCTGCAGGCTCCTCCTGCCTAAGTCTGAAACCTGAGGATTCTGCAGCCTGAGGTTTCCATGGGCCCCATACCTGCCTTTTCCTTCTCAGCCTGGGCAGGGCCGGGGGAACTGGAAGTGAGGGGGCAGCAAACAAACAACCTGGGGGGAGGGAAGGCAGGTGAGGGGCCACCCCAGATTCTTCACTCTTTGTGTCTCCTCTCCATCTTTTTCCCCCTCTCCCTCTGTCTCACCTGGTTCTCGGCATCCAGGGATTGGGAGAAGAGAGGTCCGGTGAATGAGGTGGGGGAGAGGCCCCTAAAAGGAAGAGGGAGGAATCAGCC
The DNA here is from genome assembly GCF_016432865.1 of Antechinus flavipes. Classification (NCBI taxonomy): domain Eukaryota; kingdom Metazoa; phylum Chordata; class Mammalia; order Dasyuromorphia; family Dasyuridae; genus Antechinus; species Antechinus flavipes. The sequence continues at coordinate 140,851,687 of NC_067401.1, read as the reverse complement.
CACTCTGGACCCTCTTACTCCAGGGAAACAGAGGCAGCAAGCAGAGGGAGCCCAAAGGGGAGCTTCTAGTATTTCCCTGCTCCCTTGTCCTTAACCCCACCCCGAGGTGAACAGCCAAGGCTCCCATGTCAGTATGTCAGATCCAATCTCCCAGCTCCTCAAGTTCCGAGGTCAGGACCTTGGGGGCAGGTACCAGGAGAAGGGGGTGGGAGGGAGGAAGGTAAGGAATTGGAGTCAGGTCTGGGGTTACTGGGGGGACAGGCAAGGATACCATACCTGACTCACTGGGATGACAGGAAAGAACAGGAAGGAGTAGAGCATAATTATAGATTCTGAATCATTGGAGGAGAGGAAGGGGCTGGGATAGAAAAGGGCTAGTTTGCCCCTCCAGGGGAAGAACTTATGTACTTATGGGGAGAGTGAACAGAGGGAGACCCCAAGAGGCCGACCCCAGGGGGAGGGAGTTACTGGAGGAACCCCACCTTACCTGGGAAGTTTCTCCTTGTGGCTCAATGGTATAAGTAAAATTTCCGTCAGAGAACACTCCACTGTAAGGGGAAAAAGGATGAGTTCTCTCTGTTCCCCACCTCCTCACCTGCCCCTGGCTAGTCTCAGGGAATGGGGAAGTGGTCAGAGAGAACCCAGCCGTCCGAGGGGCTCTCCTGACTGGGCCCCACAGCTCCAATACTCACTGTAGTCCTTGGCAGGTAGAGACGGCAGCAAAGGACTCCGGGTTACCCCGAAGCTTTCCCTGGTAATAGCAATGGTCTCCGGCCCCCTGAAATAGCCGCGGAGCAAAGGGGGTTAGTTAAGTCTTTGCCCTGCCTGCCTCCTTCGAGGCCCTCTCTCTGGATACCACCTCATGCGGACAAGGGGATGGTTGGGGTGGCTGCGGGAAGGATTCCTAGGGTCTCAGCCACATCCCTTTGGTCAAGCTCTGCCCGGGGATACAAAGATGAAAAGTCGAAGGTTTTAAAATATAGTCAGAGAGAGAATACAGAGAAGCAGGCCACAAAGTGGAGGGAAGCATCTCAACTGCCAGGCTAAGGAGTTTAATTTATATTTTATCTTATGGGCAGTAGGGAGCTACTGAAGATTTCTGAACGGGACAGTGATGTGACTGGGCTGCCATGGGAGAGAGTGAAGAAAGACTAGCAAATAATTAGGAGGCTTGTTCAGGAGAGAGGTGAATGACAGGCGAGAATTGTGAGATTATATGTCCTCCTTCTGAACGTTAATAAGTGATTCCTTGCAAGGAATCATTGCATTATTAGGAGTACAACAATCAAGGGTGACTCTGGATGACCATGGTTTGAGGTAAGTTACTGTGGGGACTCTGTGCATGCACTGAACTAGACGAGATTTGTCAAACTTGAGGGCCCCCAGGCCTTCCAAACCAGATTAAAATGTATTTGAGAAATGTTTAACAAAGTAAATAAAAATACAACAAAACATTGATAATGCTAATTTGAGGTTTTTTAAGTTAATGTGAAGTTGTTTCTATTTGCAGTTTGATAACTTTAAACTAAGTGGTCACTAAGGTTCCTTATCTCTCTCAAACTCTGTGATTCTCTAAAGGGCCTTCTTGAAGCTCTACCCCATCCCTGGCTCACTGGCAAAGGGGTTGAACATCTCCCCCACGGCTCCTTCTGTCTCCAGTTCTTCCCTTCCCCCCATTCTCTTCATTTCACAGGAAATTACTTCTGCCCCAGTTATTGGAACTGCCTAAGGAGAGGAGAGGAGTGGGCTATTTATAGAAACTCATTCATCTCTGCCCAGGCCCTTTTGGCAACTGGTGGGAGGGGGAGCAAGAAAAGGGGGTCCAGGTGTTTCTAAAGACAGTGAGAAAATCCTAATGGCCCTTGGCAAAATATGGATAATGATAAGGGATATGGAACTTCAGGTATGGAAACACAGCGAGAGCTATATTTAAATTCCTTCTTCTACCCTTTCTGATGTCTCTTTCTCCTCAAAGGAGCAGAGAGCTGTGGATTTAGAGCTGGTAGGGGCCTTAGAGATCATCTGTTCAAATCTCTTCGTCTTACAGATAAGGAAACTGAGGCTAGAGAGAGGAGAAGTGACTTGTTCATAGCGCTAAGTAGTAATCAGGATTCCAATCCCTTGCTTTCTCCACTGTCGGCGCTCCCCCACACAACATGTTGCCCCAAATCAGACTTTGTGGACCTGGGATGCAAAGAATGAGGAACCAAAAATCCAGGGAACCCCTTTTCTCGGCTACCTTTCTTCTCCCACCTTGTCAGCAGTCTGCAAAGCTGACATTTCTAAAGCACCCTAAGGTTTGCAAAACTCATTCCTTGTCACCATTTCTTGTCAACATGGGTATAATTTTACAGATAAGGAAATTAAGGCTCAGAGAAGTTGTAGAATTATGGATTTAGAGCTCAAAGGGACCTCAAAGATCATCTAGGCTGGGGCTTCTTAAACCTTTCCCATTTGCAATCCCTTTATGCCGAAGAAATTTTTATGTGACCCCAGATATAGAGGTATATAAAATAGTTATGCAAACATTTGCTGATGAATGGAACATTTATCCATAACAAGTCATCATTTCACCACATTCAGTTATGAGACCCCATATGGGGTCATGAACCAGAGTTTAAGAAGATGAATCCAGCCCACCTCAGGGCCGTCCAAGCTCATATAGCTACAAGTATCAGAGCTGGAATTCAAAGCTAGGTCCTTGACTCCAAGCCCAGCATTTACTAGGAGCTTTTGAAGTAATTGGGAGTGGGAGGGGAGTAGAGGAAGAGCAGATGAGAATGAGAACCAACAGAAATGCAGAAATCTGAGCATCTCAGTGATCTCATCTCCCCCATGTCTCCTCCTTTCTGACCTTCCTCCCTCTCCCCAACCCACCTTTTGTGTTCCCAGGTACTTCTCCCCCATCAGCCTTGCCTCTTCCCATTCAAGTCCACTCACCGTGCTGTGCTGGGTGATCCCATCTCTGCTGAAATGCCGTTCAACGTAGTGTGAAGCCAGGAGGTGGCTGGAATAAAACCAGAGGCAGCAAGGTGGGAGTGAGACAGAGAAGGGATGGGGGTTTCAGTTAATCTTTCCTTTCTCCTGTGGTCCCAGACACACAGACAGACACCCGCCCATTCTGTCCCCTTCGTTAGGCTACTAACCATCTTCCCATATTTCTCTCATCCAGCTCTTCTTCTCTGCTCCAAGCCATCCTTCCACCCCATCCCCTAACTCTAACCTCCTGACTTTTTCTTTCCTTTCTCTCTCTCTCTGTCTCTGTCTCTCTCTCTCTCTCTCTGTCTCTGTTTCTCTCTGTGTGTGTTTGTCTGTCTGTCTGCCTCTCTCTCTCTCTGTCTCTCTTTCTCTCTCTCTCTCTGTCTCTGTCTGTCTGTCTGTCTCTCTCTGTCTCTGTCTGTCTTTCTCTGTCTCTCTGTCTCTCTTTCTCTCTCTGTCTCTCTCTCTGTCTGTCTCTGTCTGTCTCTCTCTCTGTCTCTGTCTCTCTCTTTCTCTCTCTGTCTCTCTGTCTCTCTGTCTCTCTCTCTCTCTCTCTCTGTCTCTTTCTCTCTGTCTCTGTCTTTCTCTCTCTGCTGAGACAATTGGGGTTAAGTGACTTGCTCAGGGTCACACAGCCAGGAAGTGTTAAGTATCTGAGACTAGATTTGAATTCAGGTCCTCCTGACTTCGGGGCTGGTGCTCTCTCCACTGCACCCCCTAGTTCCCCTCCTGCCTTTTTTTAGGGTGGTTACCTAGAACTCAGCTCAGCTCTCCCTCTGCTCTCCCCCCTTCCCTCCCCGCCCCCTCCACCACTCACTGGTTCAGCTCCAGATCCAAAGTGAAGTTCAGACCAAAGGCAGGAATGAGGAAGCTCACCTGGGCCAGGTGGACAGGCTGAGAAGGCAGAGTGCGGGAGTTAGCCCCAGACTGAGCCAGGGGGAAGCTGGGAGAGACCTGGGAATGGGACCACCTGGGAGGCGGGAGGGAGAACTTGGATGTAGGGGACAGGTCTTTAGGATCTAAGTGAGGGGATTTAAAATAAGGAAAACCTAAGTTTGGCATGGGAGTAGCTGGACTTGGCAGAAGGAGGCATGGACAGGACAGAGTGTGGGGGTGGGGGGAAAACAAAAGGGGAAAGGATCTGAAGATGGGAAGATCTCAGGGTGAAAATACAGGGCATAGAGACTAGAGCAGGAGCGGCTCCATCAGACTGAAGAATGGAGGCTCTGGTCAGGGGACCAGGCGAGCAAAGGAGGGCCCCCCCACATCTGAGATGAAGGTGGGGTGACTTGGGGATGGGCTCCGCAATCCTGGGACCAATAACTTGTCCTGTATGTGGGGGGCTCATGCACTAAGGGAGGTTGTTCTCCTTGCAGCCCGGGAGGGGTGGGGAGCCCTCTTGCCTCTCTTCCTATTTAAGACCTCATTTGGGGTTGGGGAATCGAGAGTCAGGGAGGAGGGGGAAGCGCGGAAGCGCCAACCCGCAGCAGCCTGGGCCTGGAGCCACAGACGCCTCCAGGGGCAGGGGGAGAGGCGGCTGCAATCTGCTGGCAGTCTCCTGCCAGTTTGAGTGCTTGGCACACCTTCCCCTCAGGTCTGCACCCGAGATGCCCTGACATAAGCACTCCCTGAAGAAGTGTCTGGGGCACCCTCCCCCCCCCCCCGCGGTCCCCGGGGCTCCTGCTGACCCCCGAAAGCGCCCGCAGCCTGGCTCCAGGTCAGGGTCAGCAACCTCACAGCCCGGATTATTATCAGGACCCGACTTCTAGGTGTAATGAGTGCTCCTGGAGAATCAATAAGCCAAGGGACTACGGGGGGGGGGTGGGGTGGGGAGCCCCTAGGAAGGACGAGGAAACAGAACAAGCTCAGGACCCAGAGGCAAACCCCAACCGAAGAGCTCCAGGAAGGCACCCAGAAAACTCTGGGACTTATGGCCCCATGGTACAAAGAGGCAGGAGTTGCCCTTGAGGATTCCACTAAGGCCAGTCAAAGCTTATCAGGGATGGAGGAAGGTGGCCCCCCAGTCTCAGGGTGGGAGGGAGAGCGAGACTAGCCGAGAGCCCTCGAAATGGTGGCGGTGGGAGGATGAAAGTAAGTCCAATCTGGAGACATGTATGAGTGGAACGCATCTTTGATAATTGTGGCTGGGGACCAGAAATCTGGGGCCTTGGACGTCACCTCCTCCCCCCAACTCAGGCCTGAGTTTGTGGTTAGGGGGCCAGCCTTCCATCCCCACCTCGGCCTCCCACACACGGCGCTTTGAGGTTCTCTGACCACGTAAGGCAGGAATACATCTCTGGGGCTAGAATCTCAGGGTGGGAGATTTGGGGGAAGGGGTGGAAGTATCCCTGGGAAACGGGGTGGGATGAGATGACACGAGAAGGTGTTATCTTGCTAAAGATACAGCACCCCCTCCACACCCAAATTTAGCATTCAGTTCCCCTCTCCCCACTCCTGCCTGAAGAAGCTTGTCTTTAATATTTCAATTCTGGTGTTAATTTTTAAAGAGGGAAGTTTTCCTGATAAATTTTTCAGAGGGGCCATTGCGGTGGGGCCGGGAGGCTCTGGGTTGCCGTGGCAACACACCAGACCTCTGCAGGATGGCCACCCTCCTAAGTGTGGGCTCTTATTGACTGAGAAAGGTTGGAAAGATGGGGACCCTGGAGCCAGAGACTGCTGAACCTGCTGACTGTCTTCCTGGGGTGGTTAGACAGAGAAGGGACAGCGTGAGGGATGAAAGGAAGAGGAGGCTGGGAAATGGGAACATAAAAGGTTTTATCTATGGGATTTCAACAAATGGTGGTGAGCCAAAAACCTGAGACTGGGAGCCAGAATTCTGGGGTTTCATCTTCATGCTCTGTCCAGTACTTTTTGGACCTACATTTAACTTCTTCCCCTGGAATGTCTCTCCTTGAGAGGACAATGTTCAGTCCCTAGAGCCTTGTATCTGCATCATAGATGCAGAATTAGCAAGATGGAAGGCAAGGTCCCAGAGAGGGTGTAGAAGGCGAATTTCCAGGATGAAATGGGCCCTCCGAACCCTACCTGGCGTCACAGCAGATCTACTTGAACAAATCAGGGCCCACAGCTTGAAGCCTCAAAGTGGGGTCCCCGGCTCAGCCCCATCCCTGCTGGGGGTTCAGTCTGGGAGTCACCCAATAGCCTCCCTAACCATCCCAGAACACGAGACTCAGAATTTGGGGTGTCATGGGGGAGCATGATTTAAATAAAGGAAGGAATACTCGGGGAACCTTCTCTAGTCCTCTTATAGATGGAGAAACCAAGGCCCAGAAAGGAGGGAGGAGGCAAAAAGTCACATTCCCATACACACGCACCCGGAAAGCAGAACAGCCACAGGTCCTGTCAAAACATCCCCACCTCAACCTCCTTTTACTTGTATTTCCCCCACACTCTCCAAACACACACACCTGCATTCCCACTAAGTCCCTTCGGTTGCTAAACCTCACGATGCTGAGCTGTAAATGCCCAGGTTTGTCCCTGCCCGTCGGAGCTGCCCCGGACCCCAAACTCCTGCCTTGCGGCTGCTCTCCCAGTCAGCCAGGAGCCGTCTTCCCCCACAGCCTCGGCTGATATTGGGAGGGAAGAGAAGAAAGCAGAATGAGGGGAGGGCCTCTGAATGACTCCCTTAGCCTGCTGAAGGTGAGCGGGGAAAGAATGAATTACTGCCTGGCTGAATGAAAATTGCATTAAGCCCTTCATGCCGTGCATCGTGCTAAATGCTGGGATTCAGACACAAGAAGCAAGAAGGATGCGTTCCAATAAGGGAAAACAACCCATAGAGACAGAGAAAGGTGTTTCTCTCTGTCAGAGAGGCTGAGTGGAGACCCTGGGCGAGGGATGGACTTCTCCTTTCCAGGGAAGAATCCAGAACAAGAGGGAAGGAGGAGAGAAGGGATTGGGGGTGAGCAGCTCGGCACAGAGATGGTCTGAGTGCCCTGTGGGGGGGGGGTCTGGAGGTAGCTCTCCGGAATAAGGGGAGGGAGCAGGAAGGGGCTGCACTGCCAGGTTGGGTGTTGGGGGATGAACAGAGCAGCATGGGAGGAAGATGAGGTGTTAAAAGCTTGGGGACTCTGGGAAGGGGCTCAAGAAAGCAACCAGCAAATTCTTTGATCCCCAAGGAACAAAGACTTCCCCGTCTCCATTTTCCATTCTCCTCCATCCCTGGGATGGCCAGGGAGGGATTCGGCTTTCACTTCTGAGCCCCTAGATCCTCCATCAGGACATACTCGAGGACAATGAGTCACTTCCACTCTGCTCTCCTGCCTTTCTTACAATCTTGGCTCCTTTTGCTGCTCAGAATGATTCAAATTCACCCTCTCTCACCATTCTCAAGATTCCTGGGTTTCTTTCTCTGATCTACCCCTAAGGACCTAGTCTTTCTATGTCTCAGAGGTTCAGCTTCTCCCTCTGGAAAAATTCCTGCTTCCTTCCACTTTCCCCCAATCACTTTCAGAGATGTGAAAAAAATAAATAAGACAGGGCTGGCAACCTAAGAGCTTGGATTCAAATCCCATTCTGCCACATACTGGCTATATTAACCTTGAGCAAGTTACTTTCCCTTCGGAGGCACTGATTTCCTCCTGCAAAATGAGATGTTTGGACTAGAACATCCGTGACATTCTAAGGCTGTGCGGCTGGGACCCGGCTGGTTTCCTGAGCTGGTGTTCTAGTACACTGGGGGGTGAGGGTGGGAGGGAAAGGAGAAAGGAGAGATGGAGATACTGGAGTAGATTCTGGAAAAGTTCTAATGGCAAAGCTCTGTGGCTCTGACGGAACCTCCCACACTTTCAGGGGAATCAGAAAATCCATCTGTCTCCATTCTGTTTGGAACATCCCTTGTGGAGAGGGTCTGGGGCAGAAAGGGAACCAGAGGAAGGAGGAGACCCAGACCTTGTCCTCAGAGAGCTTCCAGTCAGATGAGACATCGTCCCTACCCTACTCAGTCCTTCACAGAGGGATAGGACACAGATGGGATCAATGACAAAGAAAGAGAGAAGTAAAACGACATTTGCATTGGTCCAATTATAACTCACAAGGAAGAAAACGCAGGTCCTGCTCCCTAGGACAGGAGGGAGTCAAAATGTGATTTCTGCCTGGGATGAGGAGCCCTCTTTTGTCTGTAACAGCTTTTACTCATTGCTACCGCCCCATTTAGACCCCAAAGTTGGATTTCTATCTGTGTGTACCTTAATTCTCCTCCTCCCAATTCCAATTTCTTCAGAGAACTCGATAGACCACCTTATCTAGGGCTTCCTAACTTATACCCTCCTGCACCATCAACACAAATCTCCTAATTTGTGGTTACCCTTATCCTTCCCTCCATTGGCAGCTCCCCAAAATAATCTAATTTAACTCAATCTCAACTGTCTCCCAGTAGATCCCTTCCCCTGAGCTCTGAGGAACCTCCATGTCACTCAGTGGAGTATAATCTTGTCTATCTCCCTCAACATTTTCCTTCCCTGCTCACCCTGAGGCAGAGATCATTAACCTGTTTTTGGGCCAAACAGTCTGGTGAAGCTTATGGATCCTTCTTCAGAATAATGATTTTAAATTTAAATTTAAAACAAAATACACAGGATTTTAAAGGAAAACCATTATAGTGAAATAAGGGTATAACTGTTTTTCCATCTAAGTTGATGAACTCCCCTCTGAAATCTACCCAAGGGATCTGTGGATTCTTTGTGAAGAATCGATACCTTTCCCTTGATGATTCCTTATCTCCCACCGCCCTCTTTCATGATAATCTTATTGATAATTTCTCTCATACCAGTGGAAGAAAAGGAGATAGATCAGTCCAACCACCGGTGCCAGGCCATTACTCTACCAGACTCATTCATCATGCTATCAAACTACATCAGTATTTCCACATTCCCTCCTGTCACCTACTGAAATCCAGGACCCACATCCCTTGAAAATCTGATTCAAGTTTATTCTCCAGCTGGCCTCCCGCCATCATTTTCAACTATTTCATCATCAGTGATGACATCCCATTGGGCACCTGAACCTTCCATCTCCATTCCACCATCAGCCTTTTACCCCTTGGACTCATCCTTCTATGGCCCCTCTCTGATCTCAAACTCAGGGTCACCCCCTGCCTATAATTTCCTCGGCTTTCCCACTCTCCCTGAGCCTGGGCTCTGCCCAGGGCTGACTCATTCCCACCAGCTGCATCTCCTTTCCTGCTCCCAGCCCAAGGAATATTGCTCAGGCAAGGTCACAGGCTTGTCCCAGGACAGGTTCTTGCTATCTAATTTCTGCCTGGGTTTTTGGTGCCATCTAGCCATGCTCTTGCCCTCGCTACCTGCTTCATCTTTGATTTAAAAAAATAAATTTAAAGTGGAAGTGAAGGTTATGTAATTATAATGGCCAAGAACACTAACTACCATCAGGCTCAGCTGATCTATTAGTTAGTTCCGATGAATCGCTTGCTTTTTTTTTTTTAATTTGATGTTATAAGGGATAGATGGAACAAACAGGAGTAAGAAGGAAAGAAGAAACTATAATATTCAGAAGTTAAGTATAAAAAAGATATCAATTACATTTTTGAAACTTAAAAAAATTCTTTTTTTATTTAAGCCTTTAAAAAATAAAAAGTCATTTCCACTTATACTACCTCCATCCAGCCAATGAGCTTTCTTTTGTTTGGAAAAAAAAAAAAAGCTAAGAAAATCAAAGGGACAGGAATTCCAGACCCACTTTAGCAGATGCATTTGACTTCCCACGTCCTGGAGGATCATAGAGGAAGGACTTAAAGCTTATCTAATCCAATTACCTCATTTTACAAAAGGGGGAACTAAGATGTTAAATGATTTTGCTCATGGACGTAGAGGAAGTAAGTAGCAGTCACAATCTGAATTTAGATCCTCAATAAATTATCTCATTTTATCCCTTACAACATAGATGCTCTTATTATCCCCATTTTACAAATGAGGAAACTGAAGGCTAGAGAGAGTAAATGATTTGCCCAATGCTACCCAGCTAGAAAGTGTTTGTGGGTAGGATTTGAATTCAGGTTCTTTGACATTAAATCTAACATTCTTTCCATTTTACCAGAATGGTTCTCTTCCCTCAGCCTATGTATGTCATCTGTCCTTGTGGAGAACGAAGAATGAATAACAACAGCAAAAACAACTTCATCCTATTCCCTACCACCTTCTCCAGGATCTTGCCTCTTCAATTATCTCTTTGCTTGCACATATTGTTCTTCTTCCCCTGTACCTTTAAGCAGAAACATTTCTCTTTGCCCTGACAAATCTTCACTCGATCCAAATGTTCTCATCCTATTTCTTCCCTTCCATTCACTGCCAAATTCTTGAAGGTGTGGTCTATACTTGCTACCTCCATTTCCCGACAATCCATTAGGTCCCTAATCCTCGAAATCTGGCTTTTGTCCCTGCCATAAAGCTAAAACTGCTCTCTGGAAATTTACCAGTGACCTCCTAATTACCCAATCCACTATCTTTTTATCTGCTTTCATCCCTGATGACCTTTCAGCTGCATTTGATACCGTGGGCCATTCCTCTGACCTGTTCTTGTCTTGATCTCTAATGTCCCTGTAGTATCCTGGATCTCTTCTTAGCCCTCTGACTTCTACTTATTGATACTCCTCTTCCTCCTTCCACCGTCTCCCTATGCTTTGCTCCAAGATCTACTCTCCAGCATCCTGCTCGTCTGGCTCCGACTCCTTTTCTTGGATGATACCATGACTTCAGCTATCACTCACAAATATTTCTCTCCAACCTCAGTCTTTTTACTGGGTTCTAATGTTATACTCCAGCAGTCTACTCTACCTTTCAATTTGTGAGTTTTGCATTAGATGTGATGGCAGGTCCCAAACCGAACTCATCTTCATCCCTTCAATATCAGCCCAATATCAGCCTGCTTCCTGACTTTCCTATTTTTATCATTAACACCTTTATTCTCAGATCTTTGGCGATATCTCTGATTCTTTCATTTATCTCACCTTTGACAATTCCATCAAATTTTTGATTTTAAGATAAATTTTTATTGATAAATTTTCTTTTACATTGACTTAACTTTCCTCTTGTATCTTTCTCTTCCTCTTCCTAGAGAGTTGTCCCATATAATCGAGAACATTTTTAAAGAAAAAAAAGGAAAAGGAAGAGAAAAAAGACTCAGGAAAAATAATCAATATATTATAGAATATGAAAATATGTGCAAAATTTAACACATGTGCACTCCCATCTCTTCAAAAGAGTGAAAGGAATTGTTTTCTCATATGATATTCAATTAACTAATTGCCAAATCCTAATGATCAAATTATCAATCTTCCTTTATACTCCTAAGACCACCCAGCTAATTGAGGTATTTATTACCACATGCCTGGATCATTAAATCAGCTTTCCAACTGCTCTCCATGACTAAACTTTCTCCTTCTTTACAGACTTTGTATCTGTATCTGTATTTGTATCTGTATATCTTAGAACAATAAGGGAGATCTAAAAGTCATTTGAAGCCCAAACTAGTCCAAAATCATACATTTTGAGGTGATTTTCCTAATAGTTTTAACTCTATATTTCATTGGTTCCACTACCTCATTAGTGAAATGTTCTGTTCTCCAGATCAGAATGCAACCTATCCACCTCTTCTCATCCACTTCTTTCTAGAAATCCCTCACAGAAAGCAGATGCACAGGAAGTTTCCCCCTGTATAATTTACCTTGCATGTACATTCCTAGGGGTATAGTTGTCATATTGTCTCCCCCATTTGAATGTGGACTCCTTGATAGAAGGGAACATGTTTTTGCTTTTCTTTGTATCCTCAGTCCTTAGCACAGCATCTGGCACAAAATAAGTGCTTAATAAATGCTAGTTGACTCGATTTGTAGAAGTCAGCTCTTTGAACAATTTGTGTATATTCTAAGGACCTTGCAAATAGTGCTTGTTTAACCTAGGGCCTCGAACAGTGCTGGACATATAAAAAGCCTTTGATAAATATTTGTTAACTGATTTCTTGATACTAGTGAGTTATTCTTTAGTCTTCCTACGTGAAATACCCATCTCCCATTCACTGTGTCTGCTTTCCAAGGATCACTCTGGTCAAATCTGCAGAAGTTCAATACCAAGATCATGATGATCAGCCATCAGATGATGAATATTGCAGCCAGGGTGATCTACACCCTGGATCACATTAAAAGTAAAGAACAGATTAAAGTATAGAATGACTTCTAGACCTACATAGCCCCCTTCCATTTCTGTGGCGATGACACAGAGAGGGATCCAGGGATCTTAAAAATCACGCATTTCTCAGACCATCTGCAGGAAATGAATCCTTGCTACTCTTCATGTGTAATCTCTGTCCAATGATAATGGACTGATTGTCCTGTCTTTCTACTCTATCATTGACTGAAAAGTTAATAAACAATTTGAGAAATTGTACTACATCCAAATGAACATTCTTATCACAAAATGCATATACCTCAACTGCTATGCAACCATGGGATACGTCACTCTCTCCCATTCAAAAAATTTCAATGGCTCCCCAGTACCTCTGTCCAGCATTTAAGGCCCTGGACAATCTGGCACCTGGTGGGGCTGGGTTGTGGAGGGCTGACGTATTTGGACTTGATCCTTGCAGAATCAAATGATGTAAGTTTGAATCCTGGCTATGCTATTTACTGCCTGGGTTATCATGGTCGAGTCATTTTTTTAGCCTTTGATTCAGTCATCTACAAAAAAAGAGGAGAGTTGAATGAGATGACCTCTAAGTGCCTTAAGCTTGCAATTTATACGTTGTAAAGTATCCCAAGACAGTGTGTGCTAATTCATTAGAGATGTGCTAAGCAAAGTACCAAATGAGCTTCAAGGGGATAAAGACAGAGTGACAGGGAGCATCAAGGAAGGCTTCCTAGAAGAGACAACATGTGAACTGAGTTTTAAACAGGCAAAAAGTAAGGGAGGACAAGCTCAGGACCACTGATTTAAAATTGAAAGGGGTCTTAAAGGCCACCTAGTCTGACCCCTTTATTTTTCAAATGAGAAAACCGAGGCCCAGAGGGCTTAAGTGACTTGCCCCAAGTTCACACTGATAGTATCAGAGATGAGATGTGAACCTTCTCTATTCAAAGTCAAGTCCCTTTTCACTGAACCATGCTCCCTCTGTTAAAGCAAAAAGAATATTGCATGATTATGGAAGCATGACAGAATATTGCACAGGATTGGACTGTAGCATATTTCAATCAAGAAGCGACACAGACACAGACACAAAGAGAAAAGGACGGGCATAATGAGAAAGACAGGGAGAAGAAGGGAAAAAGAAAGGAAACAGAGGGGAGGGAGAGATAGAGACAGAGAGAAATAGAGACAGAGACAGAAAGAGAAGAGAGGAACAGAGACAGAAAATACAGAGAAAGAGACAGAGAAAGAGAAAAAGGGAAAGAAAAAGAGAGCAGAAGAGAGAGTAGAAAAAGAGACGGAGACAAACACTGAAGAGAGAGAAAGAGAGAGAGAGAGAGAGAGAGGAGAGAGAGAGAGAGAGAGAGAGAGAGAGAGAAACTTGTCATTTACATGGATCAAATTGCCTAAAGAAAAGAATATTGGAGAGAAAGAAGCAGTTAAAGAGAAGGAGAAAAACCTTGGGAGTATCTTATTTCTAAAGCCAAGAGAAGAATATCTAGTTGTAGGGATTGGTCAGTAGCCTCAAAATTTGCCAAGAAGTCAAGAAGGATGGAAACTAAGAAAAGGTTATTGGATTAGATGAATAGATCACCAATGGCTTTTAAAAGAAGAGTTTCCATGGAGTGGCTCAAGAGGCTAGTTGAGGTCAGAATTCATAGTAAGGAGGCTGGAGCACCATTTATATGTCAGTTTAGTAGTGATGATGACAAGAGACATGACAATAATTGGATGAGATAGAAGGGCTGAAGGGAGGTGTAAGTTTGAGGAGACTTAAACATATTGGTAGGGAAATGGGAAAAACCCGGGAGAGACAGAAGCAGTGAGAGAGAGACAGAGACAGAGACAGAGACAGAGAGACAGACAGAGAGAGACAGAGAAAAAGACAGAGACAAAGAGAGACAGACAGAGAGAGAGACAGTGAAGGAGAGACAGAGAGAGACAGAGAGAGAGACGAGAGAGAGACAGAGAGTGAGAGAGAGAGAGAGAGGCAGAAAGTGAGAAAGAGGGAGAGAGAGAGAGAGAGAGAGAGAGAGAGAGAGAGAGAGAGAGAGAGAGAGAGATCCATGAAAAAGGAGAAGAGAAGTAAGTTCCAGCAGGATATGGAAATAAGTAGGATAGAAGGCAAAGGGAAAGAAACTGGTCTTCCTGAGATGCTGGGATGCTCCTGTGAGTGGAAGAAAGAAGGACAGAGAGGGAGATGAATGATAGAGTAGAAAGATAGGATATAGGACTTGTAGGATCCTCGCTCTGAGAACCAAGGTCCTACCTAAGGAAGTGTGAGGGGAGAGAATGATTACGAACATCGGTGGGAGAAGGATCTATGTAACCCTGGACAAGTCACTTTCCAGTCTTCAGTTATGTCATTGGTAAAATGAGGGCAACAGACCCAATGACCTGGAAGGATCCTTCCAGTTCTAAATCTCCATGCCTATGAAGCTAAAAATGGAGGAGAGGAGCTTGAGGGAGCTCAAGGTTGGATGGGCTCCATCTTTGTGAACAAGATTAACTATAAATGTGGAGAATGGAACAGAGGCTGGTTGGGAGAGAAGAGAAGACTGGGGAATGACATAAAGAATCTACTTACTACCTGCATCAACTTTAAAAAGTCACTTAACTCTTACGAGCCCCCATTCTATCCTCTGAAAAATGAGAGCATTGGCCATGAGAAGCCTCAAAGGTCTCACTCCATGATCCTGCGCCTAAGTGACTCCTAAGTCCCCCCCTCCCCGTTCTAAGTACTGTGTCCCCTGGAACACCTGCCTGGGCCAGAAGCCAATGGAAGAAAGCAGGGAAGGAGTCAGGATTCACAAGCCTTGTCTTTGGTGAAAGAAATCAGCACTGAGTTACGTCTTGTACAAGATGGCGGCGGCAGCAAAAGTTGTTTCCAGATATCCCAGGGGGCCAGAGGGGAAGCTGTTTCCTGTCTCATCCCACAGAACAAATCCCAGGACACCCCAAACCTCACTCTGAGGAATAAGCCGATGGCCCACTTAGCCACAGACACAGTAAAATGCCAAGACAATAGAGGAACTTGGACAAGCTTCTAGTGATGAGAAGTGACCTATATTTCTGAGGACAAAGTCACCTCCCCGCAGGGTCGCCATCTCTGAGGGAAGGGACTTTGGGCAGCTGGGTCACTAGAAAGAATCAGGGACAAGGGAGAGAAAAAGGTAGTGAATGGGCCGTGAACCCAGCTAGGGCTGGGGATGTCTAAGCCCGCAACAAGCTGGATTCCTAAGCCCTTTCCTGGCACTAACCATGCTCCTTGTCTTCATCACTAAAATCACCTTCCCCAGATGTTGTCTCTCTTGATATTCCATCCCTGACATCAAGCCCTCATCCCGGAGGCTGGCTCCTCACCACCCCTGACACTGAATTCCCTGGGGTTAAACCCTCATCCGGACACTGAACCCCATCTCTGACACCGAGCTATCCCTGACATTGAACCCCGATCTTGACACTCAGCCCCCATCCTTGATGTTAACTCCTTACCATTTCTGACAGTGACCCCGTCCTCTCTGAAAATGAATCCCCATCCTGACACTGAGACTTTCCTGCCCTGATATAGAATTCCTGTCTCTGACACTGAAGCTCCCCATTCATGACAATGAGCTCCATAATCTTTGATATTGAACCCTGCTGTTATTGTTGTCCAGTCATTTCATTCATGACCCCTTTGGGGGTTTTCTTGGCAAAGATACTGGAGTGGTTTTCCATTTCTCCAACTCATTTTTCAGATAAGAAAATTGAAACAAATAGGATTAAGTGACTTGCCCAGATCACACAGTTACTAAGTGTCTGAGGCTATATTCAAACTCCCAAAGATGCGTTTTCCTGACTCCAGGCCTGGAACTCTATCCACAGAGCCATTTTGCTGTCTTACCAACCCTATCTATGGTGTTTTTTTTATTATAGCTTTTTATTTACAAGTTATATGCATGGGTAATTTTCTATGGTGTTTTACAAGTCAAAACATCACCTTTGTGAGGTCACTGGTCTTCTTTGAGAATGAAGGAGGAACAATTCCTTTTGTTCCTTATCCCTTTCCCAGATTCAGAATTGAGCACATGTCAACTAAAACAACTAGAACTTTGAACCCCAAATGGAAAATTCAGAAGAAATCTTCCTTCTCCCAACCCCAGCCTTTAGTATGTGTAGCCCAAAGTCTATGCTTTCTCTGACATTTCCACTCTTCCCAGTTGAAGTCTTCTCACTTTTTATTTCTCTCCTTATGACCCAGCCTGTTTCTTTATCTGTATAGTGTCATAATTGGTCTATAAGAATTCTGTAAATCATAATTTCACAGATTTATGGATAGAAGGGGCTTCATTGAATAATTTAGCATTTCATTTAACAGATGAAAACAAACTATAGCAGAAAGAGCCCTAGAGACCTGAGTTTTAATCCTGGCTCAGCCACCAATGTGCCACAACTCATTATGGCACTTGGACAAGTCACTTCTCATTTTCCTCATCCATAAAATGGTTCTCACTGGATAATGTATGTGAATGTTGTACTGTTAAGCATCCACAAGAGATTGTTATCAGGTCAGTGATTTTGCATGCCAGTCCCTCTGTCCTCTATTATTGTCCATAAGTTTTTGTGGCAAAGATACTGGAGTTTGTCATTTTCTTCTCCACTCTTTTTGTCAGAACTATGAGCTGTCCACCTTGGGTAACCCTGCATGATATAGCTCATAGTTTCACTGAGCTACACAAGTCTCTCTGCCCCGACAAGGCAGTGAACCAGGAGCAGCAAGCCATTTATCAGTGGGGCAACAGAAACACCTGGTTTCAGGTGTGAGGATGCCTAAGAAGCCAGACAGGATGGGAATTCCAGGTACACACCATGGTTATATTGTCCAGTCTTGTCCAGCCTGGTCAATATGTTCCACTTGGACATTCCTCAGTCTTGAATCCAGTCATCTTGATTGAGTCCAGCCCTTTCCTAGAATCCTCTTGAGTTTCCTGAGAAATCTGTATTGCCTTCCTATACTCAGTACCCTGCAAACCTAAGTCCTGGCTGGACTTTCTTCTGAATGCCTGAGAGAGCAAGTGTTTGTAGTTAGTTCCTGAGAGCCTAGTCTGAAATAAAGGCAAATTGCATCTCGAGCAGCAGGGATTTCTAGGTCCTGGTTCTAATCCACTTCCAGATTTCTCCAGATGTTCCACAACCATTCCTGTGCCTTCCTGTGTGGGAAGCCTAGAGCTGGAAGGACACTTCTAGATCATCCCTATAACTATCTCACCTTAGAAATGGGGAGACTGAGCCTTAGGACAGGAGAAGCTACATGCCCAAAAGCACATGGTGAATTAATGGCAATGGCAGGATTCTAATCCAGGTCTATTGGACTCTCTTTACACTGGGGCCACATCAAACTATATCTATTCATCTTTGAATCAAAGACCTACAAAGGACCAGGAAAGGATTGATCCAACAGAAAAAGAGGCTGGTTTCAGAATCATCAGACCTGGGTCTGCCTCTTTCTACCCCTGGGAGATTAAACAATCCATTTAAACTCTTTAGCTTCCGTTTCTTTGTTCATAAAATGAAGCAACTGAATTAGATTCTAGCTATAAATCTGTGAAAGTATGATTTGTGGAGTCCAGTTAGGCCAACGTTTCAAATCTCAGAATCACACTTAGGCAGAATCAGAATTCAAATCCAGTTCTCTTGCCTTGTTATTTGCCTTCTTTCTCATTTTTCCCTTTGATTACCTTTTCTTTCACACACACACACACACACACACACACACACACACACACACACACACACGAACCCTTTCAGTCTGATGATACATTATCCCTACCAGGTCTTAATACACATAGCCTCCACTGCCATCAGTCAGTATCCTTAGATCCTTACATGGGTTCCTGAATGATCTCCAAATAATTTACTATTCAAAGGGATATTAAAGACCAACATTTATTCTTCACCATGTGGGCACTTAAGCCCCAGGGTCCACCTCTGACCAGGTAACTTAAAAGACAGAATCCAATGGGAGAGTGAGAAGCTTAGATGGCCTCCCCTTGTTCTTTCCTTTCTGAATCTAGTGAATGATTAAAAAACCTGGGAGATAACCAAAAATAACAGGGAGGGAAGGGCAGGCTCTTTCTCCAGGAGGGGATAAAGAAGGGAAGGGGCCTTAAGAATTACTGTCCACCTCAATCCACATTAGAGCTTAGGTGGGAAAGGTCAAGGAAAACTGAAAAGGGGGCAGTGGCTATGTCTTATGATGTCCTGGGCAGGGCTGGGTACTTTGAATGATGCTCTTGCCTCCCCAACAAGACTGTGAGCTCTGCTGTCTTGGGGAGAGGGAAGGAAGAGAGAGAAGGAGAAAAATTTGGAACATAAAATCTTACAAAAATGAATGTTGGAAACAAAAATAAATAAACTAAAAAATGTTAAATTATAATAAAAGACATAAGTTCCCCAAGAGCCAGGGAAAGAAAAGCATTATATTTCTAGCCTAAAATATTTGATAGGAGAGGATCCAGGGTATTGGGTTTCTAGTCTCTTTCATCTTAGCATCTCCTTGAATCTGGATGGGAAGAGGTCCTGGAGGGGCAACTCCTACCCTGGATTCATAGCCAGGTACAGTGGAGAGAGTGTGGACTTGAATCAAGAAGACCAGTTCAGATTCTACCTCAAGCTATATTAGGAAAGTTTGCAGCCTCAGTTTCCCCATCTATAAAAAAAGGGAATAATAGCACCTGTGTATTATGTGGATCAAGTGAAATAATGTATATATGATACCTTTTAAAGTGGAAAGTCTAACATAAATGTAAGCTATGATTTTTCCCAAAATGCCCCAGTCTCCCAGTCTTTCTCACCATATACACTTTCTCAGAAAAATTAGGTTGAGGCAAGAGTCTCCTTAGCTTTGATATCCCTTTTTCCACCCCCCACCCCCCATCTGTCTTCCTTCTCAAGCCTGTCCTTCTTTCTGTCCTCCAACCAGGTCAGCCTCCATAGGAACCGAGAGTATAGACAGCTGGGTTAGAGAGCTGGAGGAATGCCACTTTGGCCCAAGAGACATAGAGGTCAACCTTCTCCATTTGCCATCCCCATCCTCTCCTTCTGCTTTTTCGGAGGGCCCTCCGACCAAGGAGCAAGGTGCCAGGAACCCCACGTCCCAGCTTCCTTGCTCGGTCCCCGGCCGAGGACTCAGGAGTCTGTGCATCTAGCCCCTTCTTCAGGTCATCTCTCCCCCTCCCCTCTCCTACCTCCCACCCTATGAGAACAAAGTGGAATCTGGCTGTAGCCCCTTCCTTCCCCTCCACTTCCCAAGGACCATTAATCTATCCCCCTCCTGCCCCCCTCCCACCACCCTGAGTGATGGCCCATCTATTATGCATGTTCTCTTCCTGCTCTCTTCCATCTCCAGTCCTCCCCCTCTTTCCACCACATCCCCCCCACTCCCCTGTTAGGGCTTTTAACCAAATACATTAGCCAGGGACAGATGCCAGATTGACAGATGTCTGTAATGGTAGTCTTCCATTTCTCACTTCCCCTTCCCCCTTCCTCAACATATATCCCCTCTGCCCTCCTTCCCCCTTCTAAAAAAAAAATTCCCAGGCTTGAGCAATACCCTCCAAGTCCTTCTTCAAGTTTGTATTTCTGTAGAGCTGGACCCACCCAATGCCTTCCATAAGGCTTTGGCCCCCTCCCTTTCAGGGTCTGCTACCTGGCCTCCTCCCCCAAAGCTTCAAGATTGCAGAGAACTCCAAATGAATATTCCATTTTGATGGTTATTATTCACACAATATTAATTAAATATTAATTACAATTAATCTCCTTTATTCCTAGCCTTCCTCTGAGACACCCTAGGGGACAGAAGCTGAAAGGGAGCTAGGTGGGGGTGGGAGGGGTTGGCAGGCAGTGTTTTAGCTGGGGATCGCAAAGCACTTTCTGGACACTAACCTCTTCTTCAGTCTCTGCCTTCAGTGGGGGGAAGGAAGGACTGACAAGTGCCTCCACCCTAACATAGGGAGGAACTAGAAATAGAGCTGAGATGTCCTCAGTGAGATTTCAGGGCCAAAGAGAGAACTCAGGAGTTTTCATTCTTCATTCAAAGTTTTTCTCACCACTGCCCCCTCCCCTCCCATACCCCAACGAGGCCCAGAGTTAACCCCAATTTATCACACAACTGTCATCTCAAGGAAAAGGACCTTGGAAGCCTGGGAAATGGGGTATATCAGAGAAATTAGGATGGAGAGCTTAGCACTTAAGTAACATCTCCCCGACCAAGCCTTTTAACACTTAGCTCACCGGGATAATTGGAGAATCTACAGCTTAGCAGTTCTAACAATTCGTCAGGTCTCCCCAGTCTTCTGCCTTGCGGCCCCTTAAGGATCTCCTTACAGAAAGGGAAACTGAGACCCAATAGCCGCAGGGCCTCAGGGCCTGAGTCAGACCTGAGGTCAGTTCCTGAGTTCCTGAGAAGAGCTGGAAGACTTGTCCTGTGGAGACCCTCATTCCCTGTGACCCTTATCCAGGAGTTCAGGAAAGCAACTCCTCTCTCCAAAACTTGACATCCAGTTAACCGAGCTCCCTTCCTAATGCACTCACCGGGCCCCCAGGTGGCTCCTTTCGTGCTCTGGTGTCCAGCTCTTGCTTGCTGATCTCTCTCCCAGAGCTCTCCCCCACCAGGCGGCTGGGATGGGTGACCTCAGAAGTATGCAGCCCCCTGTCCCAGGGCTGTTTCCCCCACTGCAGGGCTCCCGTTGGCCCAGCCACCCCACCAAGACCTGCAGAGACAAGGCCACCTGCTAGAAGGGACCACAGTGGGGAGAGGACAGGGACTGGGACAGACTCAGGCACAGAATGACCGACTCCCCAGAGTCCTAGGGCTATGGTGTCACCTGTGGAGACCTGAGGAGGTAGGATCATCTCCTGGGAGAGAAGGGCTCTGATGGGCAGCAGGCAAGGATGGGGAAAGATGGACAGATGGGCCGGCCTCTATTCCAGCCCAAGCATCACTAGAGACCCCCTTTCCAAGGTCCCGGCGGGGAGCTGGGAAACCTGGGCATCCCAGCAGGGGGGTGGCCATGGTAGGAAAACAGTTGGGATGGAGACAGGTGGGTGGATGGCTCCCTCCCTGGCACACCTCAACCCTCCTAAACTCAGTGCTCCCCCCACACACACTGCAGGAAAATGTGGATGCAGCAAAAATATACTGCATTCGGGGGGGGGGGGGCAGGGAAGACGGGCCGGGGCTGGAAGAGGAAAAGGGCCAGGCTGGGGGCGGGGGGGGGGCTGGGAAGTGAGGGGGGGATTGGGCCCTCCGATTGGGACTGGGGGGAAGGGGAGCACACTCACCAGGCTGTGGGAAGAGAGCGGAGAAAACGACGAAAGGCACCAACACCCAGCGGAGCATCCGACTCATCCTTCCCTCATAATCTCCCCAGGTCTGGGGGCTGAGGACAAGGAGGGAGATGCCCGGCTCGGGGACCGGGCGGCTGGGGTGGGGGCCAGCCAGCGAAGGAAGGCGAGGGCTGGAGAGGGGGTCGCTGCCTCTGCTGTCTCCCTCCCAGGCTGGATTGGGATGGGGAGGCTGGGATTTGAGGAGCAGGTGAGGGGAGGTGGGAGGGGGGCCGGGGCCAAGCGGCCGCCCCCAGAGCTCAGAAACAGGGAGCCGTCTCCATCCCCCTGCGGCGTGAGCCCAGTGTTAAGAGCCGAGCTGGGGGAGCACGTGAGGAGAGAGCCCGCCCCCCCTTTTCCCCTCCCCCTCCTCTCCTTCTCCCCTCCCCCGCCCCGCCCCGCCCCGCCCCGAACTAGCACAGGGGCATTGCCCGGCCACACGGGCAGCGGGGACAAAGCCCAGCCGAGGCACCACGGGAGGAAAAGGACAAAGGGAGAAGCAGCCGCCCGGCTCCCCTCCCCCTCAGTCCCCTCTGCTTCCCCGGCGTCTGCTCCAGGATTCACCCGACCCTTCCTTCCCCTCCCCAGGCACCCCGCTTCTTCCCAAGTCCTGCAGGCAGGTTTGTGGGGCTGAGGATAGCTCCTCCCTCGGCCCCCAAGGGCTCCCAGCCCAAGCCAGGGGCCCTTCAGCCCCTCCCTCGTCAAGGGGAAGGTCAGTCCTGCATATGCCCCAAGTCCAGAAACCAGAGGATTCTCCACTGTCCCCCGTGAGGTGACCCAAGCCAGAGCTGCGCTTTAGAAGGAGCCAGGAACCGAACCGTAGACCCCAGTTCGGGGTGGGACGTAGCAGAGACCCTACCCCAAAGAGTGGGACAAGGGTGGAGAAGGACAGACTTCCTTCCCTTCGTCACAGCGTACCAATACTGTCCCGAGGGGCTCCGTCTGGGTTGAGGCTAGATTCTGGGACCAAGGGGACAGGGGCTAGGACTCCCCCATTCTCACCCTGAGAGACCTTCCTCGGAGGGTCACTGAGGCTGCGGAAGAGCCAAGTCTCTGGGTAGGGAGAGAATACCAGCGCTCATCCCCTTTAGCCATATGGCCCGCTAAAACTGACCCCAGCGTGTGCAGCGGGTGGCTGAGGATGGGGCAGAGAAAGGGGACACAGAGAGACCGATGTGAGGGAGCAACAGAGGAGCAAGAAAGAAGCTACTAGGAGGGGTGTGGCAGGGACCCATGATCAATTCCCTTTTCCACCTCCTTCCTGCAGGAATCACACATCCACTTGTTCTCCCTGCAAAGTGGGTCATTGCTGAATTGATCCGAGAACTGGTGGCTCTGCCCTGGAGGGGGGTCCAGCTGCCCTTCCCTTGGCTTTCTACCTCAGTCACTTCTTATATTGCCCAGCTTTTCATCAACCCACATGAATCTTCTTGGTCTCTTGGTGACCCCTGCTCAACTTTTGTACCAGCACCCCCTTACCCTGATTCTGTAAGCTCCTTGCTTCTCCCTACTCAAGGTGCCTCCTACCCTATTCTCCAGGAAGCCCTACCTGATAGAGTCCATCCAATAATAATAATAATTAATTGTAATAATAGACATAGTGACTGAACTTCTGATATAATTTGTATACTTTTAAGGAAATTGTTTAGGATGTTGTTCAATCGTGTCCAGCTCTTTGTGACCCCATTTTGGCATTTTCTTGGCAGAGACACTGGAGTGGTTTGCCATTTCCTTCTCCAGCTCATTTTACAGATGAGGAAACTGAGGCAAAGAGGGTTAAATGACTTGTCCAAGGTTAGACTACTAGTAAGTATCCAAAGCTAGATTTGAAATTAGTTTTTCTAACTCCAGGCCTCAGTGCTCTATCCATTATACCACCTCAAAACTGCTCCAGTTCCACACTTTTTCTGTTGTCTTAGACAACTCCTGAGCAGTTAAATGTTTTACAATACAACCAATAGGATTAGAAAGAAGGCTTGAATGCATGTCCTTCTGACTTTTTTGCCTGCTCTCTAACCCTTAAGCCCCCTTTGCCTCTCTGATAATAACTGACATATAGTAGTGCCTTATATTATCTCATTTATTTCCAACAATCCTGAGGTAGATACTATTATCACTTTCATTTTAGAGATAAAAGGTTGAATGAAATATACATTATTTCATAGTGTAGAACACTTATAGTGATATATAAAAGTCTCATCATTGTTGTTGAGTAGTAAATGTCTGGGACAACAATGGCAGAGGGGATACAGAGCTGTCCTTGGTATCCACAAGCATGAGAATCAGTCTTGTCTCTGATCCTTACTAATTTGTGCCTGTGGACAACTTCCCAGTGCCTCAAAGTCACTCTCTAAAAAACAAGTTGCAGGAAAAAGGTGATCCTAAAGAAAGGAAAAGGACCTATATGTGCCAAAATGTTTGTGGCAGCCCTGTTTGTAGTGGCTAGAAGCTGGAAAATGAAAGGATGTCCATCAATTGGAGAATGGTCGAGTAAATTGTGGTATATGAATGTTATGGAATATTATTGTTCTGTAAGGAATGACCTGCAGAATGAATACAGAGAGGACTGGCGAGACTTACATGAACTGATGCTGAGTGAAATGAGCAGAACCAGGAGATCATTATATACCTCAACAACGATACTGTTTGAGGATGTATTCTGATGGAAGTGGATCTCTTCGATAAAGACAGCCTTAATTGATCAAAGATGTACAGAAGCAGCTACACCCAGGGAAAGAACATTGGGAAATGAATATAAACTGCTTGCATTTATGTTTTTCCTCCCGGGTTATTTATACCTTCTGAATTCAATTCTCCCTGTGCAACAAGAAAACTGTTCGGTTCTGCACACATATATTGTATCTAGGATATACTGCAACCCATTCAACATGTAAAGGACTGCTTGCTATCTGGGGGGAGGGGTGGAGGGAGGGAGGGGAAAAATCGGAACAGAAGTGAATGCAAGGGATAATGTTGTAAAAAATTACCCTGGCATGCGTTCTAGCAATAAAAAGTTATTTAAAAAAAAAAAAAGAAAAAGAAAAAAGGTGATCATCTGCCTTTGGAGAGTTTCCTCACTGGGAGTTCCCTTCATTAATGAAATCACAGGTCCAGGACTATCTCATCCAAGTGTTGTGCTGTCTTTCTACTAAGTCTTCCCCCGTATCAGTACTGACTCAATATCTCCATGAATAGATCCCACTAAACTCCTCTTAGACAAAGCCTCAGCAGACCTGAGCTTCACCTTTCCCCTGCATAAAATAGAGGTTGTGATAATTAGCCTTATTCCATCTCCTTCATAAGGCTATCATGAAGATATAAACCTAAGCTACTGTGCTTAACTTGATCCAAGATGCTTAGCTTTAGGTTCTCTCCAAAGAGTCATCTGATATCTCCCATTCTGCAAAGAGAAATCACAGAACAAACAGATAGGACATGGTTCCTATCCCTTCTTCTAATATCCAGCAACCCAGTATTCTGGTTTTCCCAGAATTTCCAACTGCTGATTGCTTTGATTTGGGTAATTTGGTTGAAATTTGGTTACGAAGTTCTGGCTGAGGCAACAGGTATTTCACCTGCTTTCCAACTCTGACATCTTTGGTTTGTGGTAGGGATAAGAATGATAGTGGGATAGAGTGGAGAAATAACTTAATTTGAGAGGGGACCTGAGCCCTTAGATCCCAATTGGTTTGGCTCTTGAGCTGGGAAGTGAAAGACCTGCCTTGTTCAGGGTCATTGAAAGTAGGAGGCCTGATAGTATTTTCACCTTTTTGTTGTTTGCTTGTTTTTTTTCTTTCTCATAGGTTTTTTTTTTCTTTTGAGCTGATTTTTCTTGCACAGCATGACAAATATGGAAATATGTTTAGAAGAAATGCACATGTTTAACCTACATCAGATTGCTTGCTGTCTTGGGAAGGGCGGGGGAGAAGGGAGAAAAATTTCAAACACAAGATTTTGTAAAGGTGAATGTTGAAAACGATCTTTGCATGTATTTGGAAAAAAGAAAATAGGAGGCATGGAGACAGGCCATCCTTCTCTCTGTGCCAGCTGGAGACTGGGACCCAACTGCAGAGCCAGACATAAAGTCACAGGCATCAGGCACTAGGTTAGCACAGCTGAGTGTTTCGCCTTTGCCTCTTCTTCAGATCTCTTCTTCAGATGTCCAAGGTGAGGGACAGGAAGGATGGAATAGGAAGGGAAGTCATTTCATGCTCCCTCAGGAGACTCAGGCCATAGCTAAGAGGGTGGTAGCAGCATCTGGCTCGTGACAGGCAGTTTTCCTTACCCAGCTCTATTTCAGTCCCAGGAGAGGTGAGAAGGCGTTTTCCCAGGAGCTGACATCAGTGCTGTGTGTGTGTGTGTGTGTGTGTGTGTGTGTGTGTGTGTGTGCATTTGGAGGGGGTAGGGTATGGTTGAAGGGAGTGGGAAGGGGTGCAATGGGTGTGACTCCTTTTTCCCCTATCATACAGCTTATGAGCTGATTATGAGGCAGGGCTTGAAAAAACTGGCTTTTTTTCTGGAGTTATCTGTGGAGAAGCCCTTTGGATTTCCATGGAGATTCCAAACTGATAAAGGAAGGGGCCTATCAAACTCCTACCAGACCTCTCCCCGGCCCTCATCCATCAGCTCTTCTTCCTTCCATAGAAGTTGAAATCCCAATGAGTCAATGGAATCCCTCTGGTTAGGAAGAAGAAAAGTTAATAGGATATTCCCAGGAAGAAGAAGGAAACCTTCATTTATCACCACATTAATAATCCCCACAGTGAAATTAACAATAATTTTTACATACAACTAGTATTTTTCAGGATTGTTTAGTTTTTTTTACACAGCCTTTCTATAATTTGATCAGCACAACAACTTTGTGACATTGGATATTATCAATGTCCCCATTTTACAGAGGAGGAAAGTTGAATCTGGCAAGATCACATTATAGGATCCTAGAATTGAGAACTGGAAGAGACTTCATGGCCATTGAATTAATTTTTATTTTATGGGAAATGAAACCCAAAATTAAGAGAATGTCTAAAATGGATCCTTTGACAACAGTCTGGCAAAAGCTTAAAATAAAGTTCTTAAAAGCATAAAAACAATACATAGAATTCCCAAGGAAACCAATTATATTGCAATACAGTCATCAGAATAGTAAAAAAAAAAATTGATGGACCCCAATTTAAGAATTCTTGCTTTAAGTTCAAACAGATGATCACAGCTAGAATTTGAGCCTAGGTTTTATGGAGCCATGCCAGATACAGGGCAGGCTCCTTTCCTTGTCTCCTAGAATCACAAAGCCTCTGAATTGAAGAAGTCTCTGAAACTATCTGTCCATCCTATAACAACTTAAAGATCTCTTCTATAAGATCCCAGATGAGTAGTCATTGAGACTAGATTTGAAGACCTCCAGCTTCATCACCTCCTTAGGTATCTCATTTCATTTGAAGGGCAACCTTACTTGTTAATTCAATTTAACAGGCCTTTATTAAGCACCTATGATGCAAAAGATACTGTGATATGTGAGTTCCTTCTCCCAAAAAAATTAGATTCTATGGAGAAGAAATAAAGACAGAGTGATAGCACAGTCATTTTGAAAGGGCAAAGCACAGACATCTGGATGGATCAGGAGGTGGAAGCTGAGATCTGCTTTGAAGGAAATATCAGTGATAAATTGAAAGTCTATTGCAGATATAGAGGACTACCTCTGCAAGGACCCAGAGTAAGAGTTGGAATGTTGTGTAAAGGAACACCTAGCAAGCAAGTTTGATTGAAAAGAGGTAATGTAAAATATGACTGGGCAGTTAGTTGGCACTGCATCTGGAATCAGGAAGCTCATCCTCATGAATTCAAATCCAGCCTCAGACTCTTACTAGCTGTGTGACCCTGGGAAAGTCACAATCCTGTTTTTATCATTTTCCTTATTTGTAAAATGAATTGGAGAAGGAAAGAGCAAACTGCTCTAGTATCTTTGCCAAGAATATTTTAAATGGGATCACAAAGAGTTGGACACAACTGAAAAATAACAATAATATAAGATGGGAAAGGAAAATAGGAGCCATACTACGATGACTTTACATGTGCCATTGAGAATTTTGTATTTTATCCTATAGGCATTAGGGTAGTCATAGGAGATTTTTGAATATGGAAATAATTTGGTATGTATTTCTAATTTTACTTTTATTTTCATTGCATGTGTTTTATGAATACCAATTTGGCAGCTGTAGGGAGGATAGATTACAGAGAAAAGAACCTAGAAACATGGAGACTATTTAGGTGGCTATCATTGCACTACTGAGTAAGGTGATGAGGACACTGAATTAGGATAGAAGCTTGTGTGAGTGATGAGAAAGAAATGGATGCAAGAAATGAAAAAGTAGAATGGACAAAATTTGACAATCAATAGAATATGGAGATACAGAATGAGGAATAGGAAGGGAAAGTGAAAAATCAAAGTAGACTCCAAGGCTATGAATGTGACTAAAAGTTGGGTGAAGAAATAGACTTTGGGGAAAATGTAAAGTCCTTTTAGCTATGTCCTTTGGGATGTCTCCAAGATATCCAGGTGGAACTGTCCAACAAGTAGTTGATGATGAAAGACTGGAGTTTAGAAGAAAGACTGCTATTTGGTCATTGTTCAGTCATGTTTCACTCTTTGGGACCTCCTGTGATATATTGTTGTTATTCAGTCCTGTCTGACTCTTTCTGACCTCATCTGTCATTTTCTTGCCAAAGATAGTGGAATCATTTGCCATTTCCTTCTCCAGCCCATTTTACAGATGAAGAAACTGAGGCAAACAGGGTAAAAAGACTTGCCTACAATCACACTGTTAATAAGTGTCCGAGGCTGGAATTGAACTTGTGAAGATGAGCCTGACTGCACATTCAGAGTTCTATTCATGGCATCATCTAGTTGCCCTAAGAGAAAGACCATGGCAAGATATAAAGATTTCAGAATGATCACCTAAAGAGATGATAATTGAAGCCATGGGAGCAGATGGGATCACCAAAGGAGAAAGTCTAGTGAGAGAAGGGAAGAAGAACCAAGACCAAGTTAGGGAGGCAGGGATAGAATTTGGAATTTAAAACTTTTTTTTAAATGTTTAAAAATTGTTTTTAATAAGTAGAGCCAAATCTTGATCAGATTCTAGCACAAAAGAGGAGAAAATGGGAAGAGAGGAAGTAGAAGGTTTTGAGAGATAAAGAAGGGGAGGAGAATTGTAAATCAAAACAATCCAATACTCAGCCAACTGGCAAAAGTTATAAAAGATGAGAAATGACAATGTTGGAGCAGTTATAGAAAATCAAGCACACTGCATTTTTGGTGGAGTTACAATCCTTCTGGAAAGCAATATAGAATTATATAAATAAAATGACTAGACTGTCCATATCCCTCTGACCCAAACATTTATTGTTAGACATGTATCCTGAGGAGGTTATTGATAAAAATAAAAGGATTCGTATATACCAAAATATTTATAGCAAAGAAAGAATTCATGATGGTTGGGTTCTATTTTTGCAGTAAAACATAAGGCAAGGTCTTCTGTGGAGATGGTAAGGAGAGGGATAATGTTGGGAGATTGAGTTCTTTAGTTGTTTCAGTTGTGTCTAACTCTTTTTAAAATTTAGTTTAACTTTTTAAAAACATATTTCCATTAGTCATATTCTGAAATAAGAATCAGAACAAAAGGGGAAAACCACGAGAAAGAAAAAACAAACAAAAAGTGAAAGTGATATACTTCGATATGCCTTCAGACTCCATAGTTCTTTCTCTGGATGTGGATAGTATTTTCTATTATGAGTTTCTTGGAATTGTCTTGGATCATTGCATCGTTGAAGAGACCTAAGTCTATCAAAATTGATTATCACATAATGTTGCTGTTACAATGTACAAAACTCTCCTGGTTCTGCTCATTTTATTTAGCATCAGTTCATGAAAGTTTCAAGTTTTTCCACTTATCATTTCTTATAGAAATTTCATTATATACTATAACTTCTTCACCCATTCTCCAATTGATGGGCTTCCCCTCGATTTCCATTGCTTTGCCAGCACAAAACATGTCTAGCTTTTCATGATGCTATTTGGGGCTTTCTTGACAATGATTTTGGAGTGATTTACTATTTCCTTCTCTAGTTCATTTTATGCAAACAGGGTTAATGTTTTATCCAGGGTTACACAGAAAAACCTGTGTTTAAGACCAGATTTGAACTAATAAAGATATATCTCCCTGACTCTAAATCTGGCATTCTATCCACCATCCCACCTAACTGCCCCCTAAAAAATCATTTAGGGAAGAGTAAAAAGGATTGCTTTGATGGAATGAGGGCCCATCTGTTATTGGATAAGAGAAATTGTAGGGGATCTAGTCAGCATGTTTGCATGGCTTCCTCTAGCACATGAGTAGGAATAAAGCAGGTAGCTGGTGAATATAATACACGTTTGGGTCTGAGAAGGGATGATCAATAAGGCAAAGATTAAAGAGCAGAGATCAGTGCATTGTTGAACTATGTTACTATAGGAGTGAAATTGGAAAAAGACAATAGTAAGGGGTGGATAGCCTCGAGATAATAATGATAGGTTTAAAAATAATCAGGCAGCTTTCCCAATAAATATTGTGATTTCTTAATCAAATTTAATGGCCATTGAAAATCCTCTGACACTGTCAATCACATCCTTCCCCTTGATAATCTCTTTCTAGGGTTTTATTCTCTCTTGCTCCTAATTGACCCACTCAATCTACTTTGCTGAATCTTCATTCAGATCACATCTGCTAAACTTGGGGGCATCTACTGGGTCTGTATGTCAAAGAGATCATAAAAGAGGGAAAAGGAGCCATCTGTGCATATTTGTAGCAGCTCTTTTTGTCGTGGCTAAGAACTGGAAATTGAGTGAATATCCATCAGTTGTGGAATGGCCGAAAAAGTTATGGCATATGGAATATTATTGTTCTGTAAGAAATGACCATCAAGATGATTTTAGAGAGGCTGGAGAGACTTATATGAACTGATGCTGAGTGAAGTGAGTAGAATCAAGAGAACATTGTATATAACAACAAAAAGATTATGTGATGATCAACTGGATGGATTTGGTACTTCTCAACAATTCAGTGGTCCAAGGCAATTCCAATAGACTTTGGTTGGAAAATGTCATCTACATTGAGAGAGTGAATTTTGGAGATTGAATGCAGATTGAAGTATACTATTTTCACCTTTTTTTTTCTTTGCTTTCTTGTGATTTTTTTCTCATAGTTTTTCCCTTTTGTTCTGATTGTTCTTCTCCAATACAACTCATATGGAAATATATTAAAAATGAATGTACACAGGGGTAGCTAGTTGGTGCAGTTTTTAGAGCACCAGCCCTGAAGTCAGGAGGACCTGAGTTCAAATCTGGTCTCAGAACTTAACACTTCCTGCATCTGTGACCCTGGGCAAGTCACTTAATCCCAATTACCTCAGCAAAAAAAAAAAAAAAAAAAAAAGTACACATATAACCAAAAAATAAATTAAAATTTAAAAACATAAATGTATTACAGGACAAGCTCTTTGGTTTGCTTTTGTTCTTCCTCCTACACTATTTTGTTTGATGATTTTAACTCCCATAGATTCAATTATATTCTCTATATAGATGATTCTGAGATATATTTATTCAATCCTAATCTTCTGACCACCAATCTTACAACTCCAACTGCTTTATTGGACATCTTGAACTGGATGTACCACAGACATGTTAAATTCAGAGAGTCAAAACTAAACTCATTGTCTTTCTCCTTAAGCCCTTCTCTTTCCTAATTATCTTATTGCCATATAGGGTATCACCATCCTCTATCATCCAGGCTGGAAAACTAGGTGACAACATCAACTATTCCTTTTCACCTTCAAAATCCAATTTGTTACTGAGTTCTGTTGATTCTACCTTCATAACTTCTCTATCTTCTCTTCTTCCTTCTCCCCTTTTCTTCCCTCCTTTTCCCCTCCCTCCCTCTTCCTCTCTGTTTGTTTGTGTCTGTCTCTCTCTCTGTCTTTCTCTGTGTCTTTGTCTCTTTATATACATAACCTCTTCTCTCCCCTAATAATCCCTACATGCCTCGATTACTGCAATAGCTTTTGATTGATCTTTCTTCCTCAAGTCGCTTTTGGAGGAAGGAAAATTACTGAAGAAAATAACTCCTTAAAAAGTAAAATTGGCCAAATGGAAAAAGGAAGTACAAAAGATCACTGAAGAACATAATTCCTTAAAAATTAGAATTAGACAAGTGGAAGTTGATGACTATGAAACAGCAAGAAAACAATAAAACAAAATCAAAAGAATGAAAAGATAGAAGAAAATTAATGTCACTGGAAAAACAATTGACCTGAAAAATTGATTAAAATAATTTAAGAATTATTGAACTACCTGAAAGCCATGAAAACTGCCCTAATATCCTTGAACCGGAGAGTCAAATAGAAATTGAAAGACTCCATTGATCACCTTCTTAAAGAGATCGCAAAATAAAACCTCCTATGAATGTTATAGCCAAATTCTAGACTTTCCAGGTCAAGGAGAAAGTATTGCAAGCAGCCAAAAAGAAACAATACAAATATTGTGGAACCACAGTCAGTATGACACAAGATTTAGCAGTTTCTACATTAAAGGATTGAAGGGTTTAGAATGTGATATTCCTTGACAAAAGAGCTAGCAATGCAATCAATAATCACCTAAGCAGCAAAACTGACTATAAGCCTTCAAGGGGAAAGTGGATATTTAATGAAATTGAGAAATTTCAAGCATTTCTGATGAAAAAACCAGAGCTGAAAAAAAAATTTGACTTTCAAATAGAAGATTCAAGAGAAGTATTAAAAAGTTAAATAGGAAAGAGAAATCATCAGGGATTCAGTGAAGTTAAACTGTTTTACATGGAAAGATGATACTTGTAACTCTTAAGAACTAATATTGTTAGGGCAGTTAGGAAGAATATACAAAGACAAAGGGCAGAGGTGTGAGTTAACTATGATGGGATAATAATTAAAAATAAAACTATAAGGTGAGAAAAAGGGATGTATGGGAGAATGGGGAAGGAAGAGAACAGGGTACATTATCATGTAAAAGAGGTATAAGATTTTACTATAGAGGGAAAGATGGTGGAAGGAAGTATAAACCACTTAAGAATTACTCTCATCAGAATTGACTCAAAGAGGGAATAAACAACCCTTAGTTGAGTAAAGAATTGTATCTTACCTTACTGGAAGTAAGAGGGGAATAAGAGAAGGGGGTTGCTGCTAGAAGGGAGGGTAGATTGGGAAGGAAGTTATCAGAAACAAAATACTTTTGAAGAGGGACATGGTGAAAGGAGAAAAAGAAAAGTATAAATGGGGGGAAATGGAATGAAAAGAAATATACAGTAATCAGAACTGAAAAAGTTTTTACAGCAAGCTTTTCTGATAAAGACTTCATTTCTCAAATATATAGAGAACTGAATTGAATTTATAAGAATACAAGTCATTACTCAGTTGATAAAAAAAACTGATAAATTTGTCAAAGGATATGAAGTTTTTAGAAAAAGAAATCAGATATGTGTAGTTATATTAAAAAATGCTGTAAATCCCATCATTAAGGAAATGCAAGTTAAAACAATTCTGATGTACCACCTCATACTTACCATATTGGTTAATTAGGACAGTAAAGGAAATTGACAATTGTTGGAGGAAATGTAGGAAAATTGGGACCCTAAAGCATTGTTCGTGGAATTGTGCTGGTCCAATCATTCTGGAAAGCAATCAAACTTTGCCTAAAGGGCTATAAAACTGTGATGGAATATCATTGTGCTATATAAGAAATGATGAATGGGTTGATTTCAGAAAAGCATACAAAGACTCATATGAACTGATACAAAGTGAAATGAGTAGAACCAGTACATTGTAAGCAGTAATAGTAATATTATATAATGATTAATTGTGAATGACTTAGCTTTTCTCAGAAAGATAATTGCAAAGAACTTATGATGAAAAATGTTATCCACATCCAGTGAAAGAACTGATGGAGTTATTAAAAAATACTTGTAAAAATTTTATTTTTTATGTATTTTTAAAAATGTGTTTTCTTTTACAATATGACTAATACACAAATATGTTTTGCAAAAATTTATTTATCTATGTATGTGTGTGCATGCACACACATATATAACCACGGTTGTATAAATTATATCAAAATACTTACCTTTACAATGTGAGGTGGTGATGAGGGATTAAGAGAATTTGGAACTCAAAATTTAAAAAACTCAAATGTTAAGAATTGTTTTTACATGTAATTGAAAAAATATAGAACAAATAAAATAAAATAAATTCCAGTGGCTCCCTATTATTTCCATGATCAAACATATAACCTTCTGTTTGGCATTCAAAGTCCTTCATAAACTGCCCTCTTCTATATTTCCAGTCATATCTTACTTACTCAGTGCACATACTCAATGTTCCTCACCAAAATACTCCATCTCCCAACTCCAGGTATTTTTCCTAGCTGTCTCCAATGTCTAGAATTCTCTCCCCTTATTTCTGTCTCCTGGTTTACCTAGATTCCTTCAAGTCCCAGCAAAATCCCTATCTTTGACAAGAAGCTTTTGCTGAAACCCTTTAATGCTAGTACCTTTCTTGAACAATTTTCCTCATTTTATGCCTTTTTTATATATGTAGCTGTTGGCATGTTATCTTCCCCAGTAGATTGAGTTTCTTAAGGGCAGGGAGTTTTTTGGTCTTTCTTTGTAATCCCAGGGCGGGAATTTCCGAAAGGTTTGATAGAATCTCTTATTTTGCTGTTTTGATCAGTAGTGTGGAATTAATTGGTTTTGAGTATTTGGTAGAGATTACTTACAAATCTATGTAAGAGAATCCTTTTGGGAGTTTTCTTATCATTCATTCAATTCCTTTTCCTGAGATTTGTTATTTAAATTCTTTATTTCTTGTTCTGTTCATCCTTAGGACAAGTAGCACCATAAGGGTGATCTCTTGATTTCTGAAACATCATAAATAAGGCTTAATAGGGCAGCTAGGTGACTCAGGGAATAAAATACAGGCAGGAGCTCATCTCTGGGAGTTCAAATCTGGGCTCAGATACTTAGTAGATGTGTAATTCTTGGCAAGTCATTTAATCCTGTTTGCTTCAGTTACTTATAAAATAAGCTGGAGAAAGAAATCTAATATCTTTGCAAAAAAAAAAAAATAACCACATTCAAATGGTGTCACAGTTTGGTGCAACTGAAAAAAGTGAACAATAAAAGACTCTTATCTTCAGAGTCTAAAAATCTCTTTGTCTAGTTTCCTATGATACCTTGTTGAGTGTGGTTTTGTTTTTTTTTCCCTTGGATGTTGAATCAGAATTTGGTCTGGCAAATTTTCTAGATCTTTGTGAAATAGTAGTGGGGAGAACTTGTCTCTGCTACTTTCTTTTTTTCCACCATCTTGGATATCCTCTAGCATGGTTAATCCTTTAACTACTCAATTGCTTTGCAAACCCTTACAATTTGATCTAACTCCACCACTGTCTTGAAATGCTTTCTCAAAATAATCTCTTCACCAGTAAATTTAATTAATTTGTCTTGTTTCTCACCTTCCTTAACTTTTTTGAAGCTTTTGACTCTTTTGCCTACCCTTTACTCTTGGTTACTCTCTCCTTCCCTGGATTCCAATACTGCTATCATGTTTCTCCCATCTCCCATTGATCCCATGGACCAATCATATATCAAACCCCAATTGTGAGAAATAGTAAGCTGCTCATTTCTTTCCTAGTGTAATCTTTCCCTCTCTATTTTTCCCTCTTAAAACCAACAGAATAGAATAAAACTCCAATTGTGATTCTAATGACTTGAATTCTTATAAATATTTTAGAAATGAGGCCTTTATCAGAGCCTTTGAATGTAAAAATTTTTTCCCAGTTTATCACTTCCCTTCTAATCTTGTCTGCATTGGTTTTGTTTGTACAAAAACTTTTTAACTTAATAAAATCAATATTATCCATTTTGCATTCCATGAGATACGCTAGTTCTTCTCTGTTCACAAATTCCTTCCTTCTCCGCAGATCTGAGAGGCAGACTATCCTTTATTTTTCTAATTTGCTTGTAATATCACTTTTTATGTCTAAATCATGAACCTATTTCAACCTTTTATGTAGGGTGAATATAAGGTGTTAGTGATCTGATTTTTCTTGTATAGCATGATAAGTGTGGAAATATGTTCATAAGAACTGCAAATATTTAACTTATATTGGATTACTTGCTGTCTACGGAATGGAGAGAGGGAGAAAAATTTGGAGCACAAGGTTTTGCAAGGATGAATATTGGAAACTATCTTTGCATGTATTTTGAAATTGAATTGAACTGAAAAATAAAAAGCTATTATAAAAAAGAAATATAGTATTCAGATAGTGATTTTCAGAGACTAAAGATTCCTAATTTATGCCTACTTATGTTATTTTTCAGATCAGCTGTTTTCAATAGTAGATACATATGCTTTTCTATTTTTTCAATCGTTTGACTTGTTCTAATATTTCTTATCTCATGGAATCATTGAGTTCTGTTTACTCCATTCTATTTTTTAGGGAGTTCATTATTTGAGTAAGATTTTTCTGCTTCCTATTCAAAGTTATTTACCATCCTCTTTTTTGGTTTGAATTCTAATTTCATTTTTTATCGTCTGTTTCCTTTCAGTCACAAATTGGAATCCACTTGCTTCCAGACTCCCCATTTTTTCCACCTCTATGTGAAGAAGGCTCTGCTCCTGAATTCTTCTCTTCCGATTGATAAATTTCTACCTGGAACCAACATTTTAGGAAGGAACCACCATTTTAGGAAGTGCCTAGACCACTCATTGTTACTTCTTTCCCAGCTCCACTCCTGAATCTTTAAACTTTTCTCTCTGTTCCTTTCCTCACTCACCTCCCATTTTTCATCTCCTTTTTATATGTTGTCTTCCTTTATTAGAAAGTAAGCTCCTTGGAAATAGGGAATGCTTTTTTTTTTTTTTTTTTTTTACATTTTGGTTTGTTTTGTATTCCCAAAACTTAGTATAGTCCTTGGAACATAATAACTGTTCTTTCTATTCTCTCTCTGTCTGTCCCTCCTCCTAAGACATTTATTTTTCTTAGTCATTTCTTGTACTTACTTTTCTTCTAGGTTTATCTCTTGGGTATATTTCAATCAATAATATTCACTGTCCCTTGGTTTTTCCATACCTTACCTTTCTTCCCCAATATCTTTGGCCAGCACCATTGGGTCCTTGTTCCCTTAGAGCATCCATGGTCAGATCTTTGGAAGTCTTGGGTCTCTTTATCTAAACTTGTCCTGGCTTTCCTGGGGGGACCCTTCTGCCAGTGCCCATAGACTTCTGGCCATTTTGGGGGGATGAATGGGGGTATTTACTATTGTTTCTCTTTTGAGCTCCTGATCCTTATTTGATTTGGAACATTTTTTAGATTTTTCTAGAGAGTCTGGCTCCTTTGTGATATCTCATATCATCATCTTAATTGGAAGTCCATCTCACATATTCTTAAAAAAATTTCACTTGATCTTGCCATCTCTTCAAATTCCAAAAACTATTAGAATAGTCTACATTCACTTCTTAACCCCTTATATTTTGGCTTCTGACCTCACCATTATCCTGAAAGGCTTTCCTAAAATAATCTCTTAATCAGTAAGTCTAATGGCCTTGTCTTGTTGCTCATCTTCTTCAGTTTCCTTGAAGCTTTTGACTATCTTGCCCATTCTCTTCTCCTGGAGACTCTCACTTTCCTTGGTTCCCAACCCTGTTTTGTTTCTCCTGAACTGTTAGATCATTCCTTCTGTTTCCTTTATAGCAGCAGCAGCATCCATCTCTCCTCTTATTAAGCTCTTTTCCTTCTTTATGGTCCCCATTGTCAATCTCATTTCCTTCTGTGGATTCAATTATCATCAAATATTATTATGGAAGAATGCATTGTATCAATGATTACCACAAACAGAAATGAAGTCAGGGGGACAAGCAAATTTAATCTAAGGTCAGTATCTGGTATGCTTGGGGAGATAGTATGAAGATGGGTTACAAACTCTGAAGGAGAAACACAGAGAATAGAGCAAAGGACTGAGGTCCTCAGGCTGAGGGAGATACATTAGAGTAATGTTAGTTAGGGAAGTGAGTTATATTTGAAAAGGGGAAATTAGATATAGGTTAGTAGAAAGAAATTGGGGATGGGAATAATGCTTCTCAGCATTTTATTGTTGAAGACATTTGTATCACAACAATTCTATGAAGTAACTATTATCATTCTCATTTTACAAGCAAAGAAACCAGACTAGTGAAGGAACTTGACCCAGGTGATAGTGGAGTTTTATGATACAATAGAAAAAGCACTATATTGGGAATTATAAGATCAGGCTTCTGATTCTTCCAAATGCAATGTATAGCTTTGGTCAAGCCACCTTTCTGGACCTCAATTTTCTTGTAACATGAAACAAAAACTGGAAAGTTATTTGGCAGAAATTAGATTTAGACCTAATGCTCATATGCCAAGATAAGATCTGAATACATGACCACATGTATCCATGGCTTTACATGGATATAGGTCATTCATATCAATAAAGAAATCAGAAGAATAGGGAAGAATATACCTTTCACAGTTATAGATAACCATATAAGATTTTAAAAGGATTATTTGAGATAAAAATGGATGACTTTGTATAGTAAAAATGTTCTATTGATTTTTAAAATATCACTTTCATTTCTGAATATACCCCTCTCCTACTTGACCTACTAAGCTTGCAGCAAAGAATTTTTTTTAAGAGGCAAAAACAATGAACATGGCAACTGAGTCCAACATTATATATATATATATATATTAGATAGCTATAACTATAGCCTTTTACTTCTGGAAAAAAGAGGAAGGAGGCACATTTTCTCAATTTCTAGGCCAAGTTTTTTGGACACTTTACAGTAACACGACACTAACACTTACAGTGTCCAGTTTCTCTTGTTTTTTTTTCTATTCATTTATAGTTGCAGTAATTAAGTATATTGTTTGCCTGGGTCTACTTACTACCCTCTGCATCAGTTCATTGGAGTCTTTCCAAAGTTTTTTGAATAATTCATAGTCAGTGTTTCATATAATGAAATAACATTCCACCTAGGGTCCAGTGGGGACATTTCCTTTTCCTTTCCCCTCATCTTGATGTGCCCAGGTCCTAATATGGACAGCCAGGAAGAGCAACACAGAAACTCAGAACATTTGGAAGAGCTGGGAGGCACCAATTCCAATTCTTCCAGTGATGTGGAGAACCAATAGGGCTTCCTATTTGACAAAGTCCCCTGAAAATACCAAATGACTTGCTTATTTATTGTAAGAGCTCCTCTCTAGGCCTTGTTATCTATCTTGTCCTTGTACTCTTAGGATTTTCAGCCCTTTCTATCTACCCTGTAGTTGAACTTTTTATATGTTTTATCTCCCCCAATTACATTGTGAAATCCTTTAGAGTATGAAGTGTCTCAACTTTTTTTTTATTGATATGAACTATATTCTAAAAATTCCAAATCACTAATAATTATAGAAATGCAAAGTAAAACAAAGTTGCAGATTCACTTCACACTTATCAGATTGGCAAAGATAACAAAGAAAAAATACAGTTGTTGGAGGATCCGTGAGTAGAAAAGCACAATGATGCATAGGTGATAGAACTGTGAAGTGGTCTGATTTCTAGAAAGCAATTTGGAACCTTACCCCAATTGTCATTAAACTCTGTATATCCTCTGATCCAGTAATATTGTTACTAGGCATATGGCAGGTAGGTGGTGCAGCTAATAGAATGCCAGGCCTGGAGTCAGGAAAACTTACCTTCCTGAGTCCAAATCCACTCTCAGACACTTACTGGCTGTGGGACCAAGTCACTTACCTCCAATTGCCAAAAAAAAAATCCAACAAGGAGTTATAAAAAGATGTAGTTTTGTATAAAATGCTTTTTCTAGTTTTTTGAATTTGGAAAGAACATGTTTTATAACATTTGTCAAATTCTTAATACTTAATATTAATTTTCAATAGTAATTAAGAGTATTATTTATTAGCTAAATAATATTTTATATTTAAAAACCAATTAGTTGAAACCCTTGAGGAACAATGTAGCCTAGTGGATGGAGGGCTGGCCTTGAAGTCAAGAAGATGGGTTCACATACTGCTGCTGACACGTTAGTGTGTGACCATGGGCACATCAGGTAATATCTGTGTGTTCCAGATAATTCTCTAAGACATAAATTTGTAAAACAGTTGCAGATCTGAATTTGAGGGAACCTCTTCATTGGTAGCTTCTTACACTGACGAAATCACAGGAACTCCCTTTCTACTCCCAACAGGTCAAAGCAGAAGACAGTGTTTAGGTGGGGGAAGTGTGAGTTGTAGAGAAATGGGGGGAAGAGGGAGACAGAAGGTTCATTTAGGGATCTCACCAGTCAAATCAAAATACAATTTTTATTTGAAAAAGGAAAGAAACTGAAGAAGAACCTAGTGGTTTACATGTCATGTCCAAGGTCACAGTAAATACCTGAACTAAAATCAGGTTCAAGTATAAATAGAGGGATTTGTGTTGAAAAGCAGAGGGCTAACTTGTCTTCAGAGATTGGAATGAAGGAAAAGTGAATGGCTGAAAATGTGGAGAGATTTTTAGATGCAGATTAGGAGATATGAGGGAGTTACAGGAGATGGCCTAGATTTTCATTAAAAGAGGCAAAGTCATTCGCTTCTTGGGAACAAGTGGTACTGCAGGCGTGAAAAGGCTGGGGCAGCCAGTGAGGGCAGCGTGATAGGGACAGAAGACTAAAAACATTACATTGAAATAGAGAAGTCTGGTTGATAGTAAATAATATGATTCTGTAGCAGACCTGGGCAGAAGGGACTTGCTCTAGCACATTCAGCAACTTAGAAATGAAATGGGGAATCATGATGCTAAGCGGCGAAGTGCCTGGAATCAGGAGGATTTATGCAGCCTCAGACACTCACCAGCTGTATGACTCCAGGCAAACCACTTCATTCAGTTTACCTCAGTTTCCTCATCTGTAAAATGAGCTAGAGAAGGAGATGGCAAACCATTCTAGGAGCTTTGCTAAGAAAATAAAGAATTGGATATGATTAAACAAAAAGGGGTAAAAGGGAATGATAGGGATGATTCAGAGTTGATCAGGATTGGCAAGGGGTTAATGGAAATAAAACCAATTAGTGAAGAACAGAATTAAAATGGTTAACTAGAGGATGAAGATTTCAAAGGAAGGAAATTAGGGCCATTGTTGGGATGATTGAGCAAAGATTGGAAATCATAATTATATTTAGAAGTGAGAGAGAGAGAGACATGGAAATACAAGATATTATGACCACAGAGAATAATTTCTGTATTCAAAATCACGGGAATTACAGTCTGGGGCAATAATGAAATCTAAATCCCTTTGGGGTAACTGAAGTGGAGTTGGAAATGTTGGTCATGGGAGTTGAGCAGATTGGTGAAATGGCAGAGAGTACAGTTGAAGGCATTAACAATGTGAATACTGAAGGATAAAGGTAAACCCTGGGATGATAAAAGAAAACAGTACAATGGGTATCAAACTCCTTTAGAGAAGAGGGAGAACGACCTAGAAGTGGGATCTGGATCTGGATCAGGTGACAAGGACAAAGGAATGAATTTCAAAAAAGTTGCCAAGTGATGATGGTTGAGGAGGAGTCCAGGTGTGAGAATCAGAAATATCCCCAGAAAGTCATCCTTGTCATTAGTGAAAGGGGCAGATGATGAAAGAGGCTGAGAAGAGCACAGAGTGGACTCCTACTCCTAGTCTGATAAAAGGTTTAGGACAGGAAGCTTCTCTTGCAGGCTGCTGCCTCTTCAATAATGATCATCCTTACCATTCTGAGTGAAAGGTCACATTTTCCCACTCTGGGAATTTTTTTTTAATAAAAAGAGAGGGTTGGATTAGATGATCTTTTTTGGGGGGGATAAGGGGGTGGGGGAGGAAAGACAGTTGAGATTATATGACTTGCCTAGCTAGTAAGAGTTAAGTGTCTGAGGCCAGATTTGAACTCCTGACTTCAGGCCAGTGGACTAAAGAGTCTAAAAGGTTTCTTCTAGCTGCAACCTCCCTCTCCCCCAAATCACAACAAAAAACACCACGACCTTTGAGGGATATCATTACTCCTATCTGTGGGAGGTGATGATCAGAAAAGACTTTACGGAAGAAGTAGCAATTAGGACATGGAGAGCATTCCAAGGCAGGATTGAACACAGTAGAATGTTGTAAACCAGTTAGGTTGGAACAATGGGTTCAGAGAAAGAGGCGAATAAAAATTCTAATTTGATTTCTAAGTTGCTTGGAGTTTATCTTTTAGGTTATGGGGAAGAATAGTTGTTAGAGGAGAAACAGGATGGTAACTGCATTAGATTAGTATCAGATGGTTTTCCTAATTATTGCTTTTTAATTTGATACCTGAAAATTGTATTCCTTTTTCATTCCTTCTTCCCATCCCTATTATTTTCCTTAAGATTCTCAACATTGTGTTCCTCCAAATGACTGATTTCAGTGGTATAGCTACTGAATATGCTAATTTGGGTAAATAGAATTTTTATTATATTGGTGGACAATATAATGAGCACAAATATCCTTCTAATTAGTGGTAATTAAGTGTTTTGTATTTATATTGAGTTCATCTTAGTACATTGGCATCCAGATGTCATATATTATTTTAGATATGATAGGTTCCGTTTTACTATTTCCTTCTAGATTTTATTACCCTTACAGAAATTCTATTGACCCTTGTGGATTTATTGTTTTACCATTTTAGTGAAGCAATTGTCTAAATTAATTTCTTTTGCTATATCTAGTTTTCCAAGTAAACCATCATGTTGTAAACAAATAGGGATGGTATTATCTATTTGCTTCTGTTTACACATTTGATTTTTTCTTGTTATTTGCCAGCATTATTATAGAGAAAGGGATATCTTTACTGTGCTCTTGTAATCAATGGGAAACCTACCAGGTAACTGAATGTAAAAAAGATTAGTATTGCATCAGTGTGTGGAATAGGTTGAGGAGACTAATATAATAAGGAAAAAGCTAAATGACTGGAACTACAGAAATTTTTGTTGTTGGGTCATGTCAGTTGTATCTGACACTTTG
Organism: Antechinus flavipes; assembly: GCF_016432865.1. Lineage (NCBI taxonomy): Eukaryota > Metazoa > Chordata > Mammalia > Dasyuromorphia > Dasyuridae > Antechinus > Antechinus flavipes. The sequence goes on along the minus strand of NC_067401.1, from coordinate 140,809,058 downwards.
TGACCATCTGGGGTTTTCCTGGCAGAGATAGTGGAGTGGTTTCTCTAACTCATTTTAAAGAAGAGGTAAACAGGGTTATATGACTTACCCAGGATCATCCAGCTAGCAGGCCAGATGTGAACTCTAGGCCTGCCACTCTATTCACTGTGCCACCTAGTCACCCTGAACTACAGAAGTATAAATAAAAAGGGAAGATTTGAAGGATATTATGAATGAACTTGCATACTAATTTGATATGGAGAATGAAAAGCAAAAGTAAAGGATAACTGAGTTCTACATTAATGACTGGCAAATGAGTCAGGAACCATTTAATTATGCATTTGTATTCGTGGGAGGAAAGAACTAGGGAAAATAAGATGAAACATACCGAATTTTAGGGAAGTCTGTATTGATGTAGTTGGCTATGAAGTCAGAAGAGAACAATGGCTTACTCCTGGCATTATTGAGTTGATGGTTCAGTGGTAACAATGACAAATAAGACTATGACTAGAAAAGGTTTGGGATTGGGGCTGCCATGTCATGATAAGGTGCACAAGTAGAAGATGCAGGTCTCTAATAGGATAAGGATTTTACAACACTTAATAATGAAGTAGTGGAAGATGATGGCGTTAGGCTATGTAGAAAATAGAGGAACAGGTACTAAAGTAACTCCAGTGAGAATAGTGATGTTAAATAGAATAGTTAGCGCTGTCCAATGGCAAAGTCTTCAAATGAAGAACAAAGGATGCTGGTGAACTGTCAGTCCAGAAGTGTCACTACAAGCAATCAGAGCGGGTAAACAACTCCCTGAGGGGGCCGGGGGGTCTTACTGGAAACTTCAGTGGAGATGATGTCATATGGGTAAAAGCCAGGCTACAGTTGCAATGGGGAGTTCCATAGTACTCAATGGAAAGGACCTTTATCAAGGCCCACAGGACTTGCGGCTAGGACTTACAGTGATTCCCTAGTTGAACTCTTATTTAACAGATGAAGTTGAGACTCAATGATATTCGATGATTTGCCCATTACTCATTTGCAGTGCAAGGATTTGAACCTCTGACTCTAAATTCAGTACTCTTTCCACTGTGTAATTGTTCTGATCAAACAAGATGAGATGGTGTATGTAAAGCATTACATACACAATCAGTTGTCACCTTGTTAACAAATCTATTTATTTTCTTTATAACAAAGTTAAAATTTCTCAATTTACTCAGAAATACTATTTAAAATGCCAAACAGGGAATTGGGGCTTGTATATTCAGTTATTTCATTTCCAAGTTATTAACTAAGGTATTCATGGGGACCTATGCCAACCTTCTCCTAAACTTTGTCATTTAATAGCATCAAGCCTCAGGCAGTTCCAATTAAAAGAATGAGTGGAGGAGAGAGACACAGACAGACAAGAGAATGAGAGCTGCAGCATAGATTAAAAGGGGCGGTGGGGGGGAGAGCATACAAGGAATCAATAGCAAATCCATCTCTATTTACAGATTAATGGTTGAGCAGAGTGGAATGAGGGCTCAGAGTGAGGAGCGTAATGGGGGAGTAAGTGGAGTGAAGACAATTATCTCAGAAAAGGAGGACTTCTAAGTTATTGGGGGTGGTTCTGAGCCTAGGGAGATGGCTGGAAGGGCTGACATCAGCTTCCCACCCAGCCCCATGCTGGAATGGAGGGGAAAGGTCAGAGCTGGAAGTCAGCTAAGTGTGTAGGGAGGAAGCTCCATGGGCTTGGCAAGTCCCAATCGCCCCAGCCCCCTCCTGATTCAGATTCAGGATGATTTTATCTGACAGACACAGAGGGGGAGGAGGAGATCAGACACAAGTGAACCAGATGTTTGTGGGAAGGGAGGCTAATTCTAGGGAAACTTTAGCCTTTTTAAGGGGGTAAATGCTTTGGATATAATAAAAAACAAGGGTGAATGTAACTTTTGTTGTATTTGCAAGCCTTCTCTGCACCAGTCCTGCAGGGAGGGAGGTAGTAACATCCTGGTTAAGGATCATTGCCCTGCATAAAGGCATGTAGATGGTGAAATCACAACTGGGGAGCATCAGATCAGCCCAGGCCAGGCCATTCCATATGAAATCTCTAGAGGTCAGCTAGGCTAGATTAGGCTGGGTCCACACATTCCCAGCTCTCTGTACTACTGGCTTCAAGGAGTTCATTCAGTTGGTCCATGTGTCCAGGCAGGCCTCAAAGGTCAAAAAGGGGGCCCCATCTGTCTCTGTCCGGCAGTTCCCTTTATTCTGCTCTTCTTTCCTTTCCCAGTCTAGCTCTGGTTTGGGCTGTAGTACAGAATAGAGGTGAGACTCATAACCACTGTCTAGAATCATAATCCGGGCCCGGCGGAGACCCTCGGCATCCAAGGAGCGGTCTCGTGAAGCCTGTGGCCTCTCCAGTTTTGAGAGGAGCTGTGTGTCCCACTCTGACTCTGAAGAACAGGGCTCCTCCAGCAGCGGCGAGCTAACTTTAGCAGGAAGGAGAGAGGCAGGGGCTGCAGAAGGGACAGGGCACCAAGTGCCATCCGGATTACCTTGTCTCTCTGTTGGTGGGCAAAGGGGTAGGGATCCCACATCCTCTGATGATGGGAAATGCTTCTTGGAGTTCAAGGTTGTCAGTGGGATGGGTGCAGGTTGGCAGGCTGAGAGGCTAGACTGAGAATGATGGTCAGGGGAAGGTCTAGAGACCCAACAGGGAGACAATCTTGGGGTTCTTTGTGCATCTTCTTCGAGGGAAAAAGGGCTTCCCTCTTCAGACACCTTTGTTATTATGTCTACTTCCAAGCCTGGGTGACCAGAGCACGGTGAATCTCTCCGCAGCTTGCTAGGGGAGCTGGGCTGCGAGGGAGACATAGACTTGTGGGTAGCACCAATTGGAGAGGCAAGCAAAATGTCTGGATTCAAAGTAAGGTTATGAGTGGGAGAGAGTGTGTCTCTTTGCTCCTGGCTCATTACTAGAGGGCATAGGACAGGTGTATCTGTGATGCTGGGGCAGGGCAGAGCCTCAATGGGCACCCGAAGTTTCTTCTCAGCCCTACAATTAGGGGCCTGGAGTTTCCGCTTATGGCCCATCCCTGCCCTGTCTTGATCATTGAGGAAAGGAGGGGGTGCTGACTCGTCACAGCAGTAGGGTTGAGCCAAGAGCTTCCCAGAAGCAGCACAGGCCAGAGTGAGCTGGTGAACAAGGGATGGTGCTCCTGAGGAGTTCCCAACTGTCCCACCCAATTGCCCCAACTTCTCAGAGTTTTCCATTCCTAGAGCTTTTCCACCACTAGTCTGTTGAGCTGGTGCCAAGAGAGCAAGCGTGTCTGATGACAAATGATCACCTTGCGTCTTCCCGGCACTTCCCGGATCTCCATTTGTCCTGGGAGATGATGCCCTGGGATCTGGAAAGTGGTCGAGAGGAGGTGGTCTTTGCAAAGAACCCAAGCTATGTTGTTCCGGGCCAACAGCTGGAGAATCCGACAGCCTAGAAAGAGAATTCCTTGATCAGCTACAAGTAGAGACTCACAGAGAGGGAGAAGAGAAAGACTCAGTTTTTTCCCCAACTAAAAAAGATCAGCATTCCTCTCTCCGAGGTCCTTGTGCACCCCAGTGAAACAGCTGAGAGTTCAACCCTGCATTGGTTTTCCAGAATGCCCTCTTGTCTTGGCTGTGTGGCCTTGTGGTCAGAGCTGACCAGAGAGGAGCAGGTGAGAGGGCAGCCTATTTAGTGACTCTAAACAAAGGAATCCTGTTGTGGGGGCGTGCTGCTGGAGAGGGCAGAGGAAGAAGCAGCAGCAACAGGGAGGAGGTGAAACCGCAGCTCTGGGCTGCCCACAACCAAAGCTGGCTCAGAGTACCAGAGGTTGTCTCTTCCTTTTGTCCCTCAGAATCTCCTTCCTCACCAGAAATATTCCCACTTTATCTGAGGTGATTTAGTTTCTTTTTAAAGGGAGAATTCTTTTTTTCTTTTCTGATCTGTTTCTTCTTTCCCCCAGAGGGAAGAGAATTCTCTGATGTCACACACACACACACACACACACACACTCTCACACTCACAAACCAAGAGAAGAAGATGAAGGAGAGAGAAGAAAACACCACATAATTCCCTCCTCACCCCTGCAGATCCCAACAACCTGCAATTTCTTTCTACCCCTGTCCCAAGCATTTGAAATGGGAGAGATTATCAAAGGCAACACTCCAGGTACAACTGGGAAAGTCCAACTCACCTGGGGGGTAGCACCTGAATAGAGAGTTCAGCAAAGTTATTGCTGAGCTGGGAAGTTATCTGGTCCACTGCTGTATAATTGGAGGCTTCCACAGCAAAGCCCTTGTGTTGGTCACTTTGGAGATGCTGCATGGGAAGCAGAGATGCAGACTTTTAAATGAAGTGGTGATTGCACATGTAGACAAGGGCACTATTGAGCTTCCCTTGGGAGCTGAAAGCCAGATGCTGATGATTGGGGCATGAGTACTGCCCCCAAATTGGCTATCCTGGCAGGGAAGGGTGGGGGGTGAAGGATCTGTGATTTGAGGGCCCCCTAGTTGCCCTATCTACATTATTGTAATACACCAAAACCTCTGTGAGTGAGAAGGAAGCCTCTTTAAAAAACCCCAGTCATCTGAAGAAGCAGCCTTACCATATGGAGCTCCTCAAAGTCCTCTTGGCAACACTCACAGTAGCCCTTCTTTCTCCTGGGCACTGTACAGGCTGGAGAATGGGGGCTCAGCTCTTCACCTTCAGGATGTCTAGGGAAAGAAACACAACAAGATGCCTTGAGAGCACCCTTCAAAAACTAAGCCAGTCACTTATATTTCTTCCAAGACCTATATCTCCAGATACCTTTTGACTTGCAACCCAACAGCCCTGAGGATGCAGGGTCTGGGAAGGAGATGGTGGCACTGGAAAGAGACCAATAAGGAAGAAAAAAACATGTTTCTTATTTCCACTTCATACTGGGAATATCCCTCTCAGTGTCTATTATCTTCTAGCAGCTAAGAGAATATAAAGAGGGTGGTAGAAACCAGGCTGGAGGTCTTTTTCTTGTGACTCAGAACTCCTTCTTTCTTGACCTCTAGCTTTCCTCTTGCCTGACAGTGGATGTGGGTGGGCTTCTTCAACCCAATCCCTGACCTGAGGGCATAGAGAAAGCATCTGTGAAAACAAAGAGGACCACTTGTAGGGAACCAAATTCTGTCTACCACCAAACCAATCTGACTTCTGAGACAAAATAAAACAAAGACCACAAAGCAAAATAGGTAAAATCACAAACTCTTTCTCCTCCAAACTGCAGCATTCTTCCCATCTTTCTGAAGTCAATCTGTGACTATCTCCTTGTCCACCTGATCCTAAGTGTTAAGATCAAAGATTCAGTGCTAGAAAGGCCAGGAGGGATCCTCTCATTCAAAGTCTTCACTTTACATACAAGAAAAGTGAAGGTTGGAGGGAAAAAGCACTTGTCTGAGATGCCCCAAGTGCTGAGCAACAGAGGCAGGAGCTCCCTGTGCTACACTAAAGGAAATCTCTGGGAGGGCAGCAATTGAAGTCTACACTGATGACTTTTCCATCTAGCCATCCATCTCACCCACTTCTTGCCTGGACTCTTGTTCCATCCTTGCTTCTCAATGTTTCCAGCAGCTCACATCAATGTGTCTAACCAACCTCTTTCTGATCCTTGAAAACAAGATTTTCTTCTCTACCTTCTTATTCTCTTATAATTAAAATTTCTTTAGTATTCATAGTAATGAAATACCCAATCAATAGACCTACAACTAATCTACATATGATATCTTAGAGACTTGCATAGACATTTAGAAACTAACTTGTATAAGATCCAGTGATTACGTATCAGAAAACAAATCTGACAGGTCTTCTGAATTCCAAGATCAGCTCTCTATCTCTGTGATTGTGCCATGGCTGAGCTTTGCTAGATAGGTGATGTTCCTGTGGGTAAAATAATATAAATTTTTACCCACCATACTTGCTATGGTAAATATTCAGAAAACTTGCTTATCACAGATATACACTAACCTCAAATCACATTAGACCTTGAACTCATATAAAACTTGACAAAACAGCTACTCTTGGTCATGGGAAACTTCATATGCTATGTCTCCTGACTCTCACACTGTGTTAGCAACTTAAAAGTCTATTGCGTTGCTGTCTCTCCTAATAAGGAATACTGCACCATGAGCAAATACATTTTGAGAACAAATGCTTTATGTCATGTTGGCTCTCATGGCCTTGAAATTAATTGTGATCATTCATCAAATCAAATTCTGTCACTTTTCCATCGGAAATCTTCCTCCCATTATCTTCCTTTAGATGATGCTCACCTTCGTCTAGGTCTCAGTCTAAGTGGTGGGATGACAACTGCTGCTGAGCTACTCTTGTCTAACAGGAATTCATCATCTAGACAATCAAGTGCCAGCTGAACTTGGCTGAAATACTTGAGCAGATACACAACTTTCCTTCTCCCCAATATATCACTTGGGTCAGTGATGGCATTTCCAGGGACTGCCTGGTACTAGCGACAGGACTAAAGTGGATACAAAATAATTTCATTATGTAAAGACCAAAGGGAACCATAGGAGGTCACCTAGTCTACTCCCTTTTCATGCTAACAGCACAGATGGAAACTCAGAGTAAATCTTTATAACCCTTCATTTGTACCAGTCCTCCATGTTCAGGTACTCAGGAATGAAGCCAGAAAGACCTACTTGGCTTTGTGTTTGCGGAAGGAAGTTCTCACAGTTTCAAATGGACTTGAGTTTTGGGGTCCCAGGAAGTTAAGCTCGGGAAAACGCTTGAACTGATGGTAGAAAGGTTGGAATTTCCTGAAAAACAAAAACACAACAAACCCATAAAGTTCCAAAGTTTATAATTGGGGAGAGAAGGAGACAAAGGATCAATCCACATAACAGGTCCAGAGGAACAATTCTAATTACATATTTAAATTTTAGTTTAATTTTAAAAAAATTTCAAAGCAAAAATAATATCAATTATATCTAAATGAATACATTTAGATACTGTTTAAAATATTTTCATACTCATTATTTCCTTTGAACTTTTCAGCAAATTGCTGGGGATAAAATACTGGAGTTGGAGTCAACAAAATACTTATTGGCTGTGTGACCATGGGTAAGTCACCAAATCTGTTTGCCTCAGTTTCTCCAACTACAGAATGGAGATAATCACAGTACCTTTTGTGAGGACAAAATGAGAAAGTAATTATAAAGCACTTAGCACAGGACCTGGCAGTAGCAAGAGTTACATAAATATCAGCTATTTTTTATTATTAAAAACCCAATGATGTGGATCACAGGAGCATAGAATTTAGAACTGGAAAGGGGAAACAGAAAAGTGAAGGAACTTATCTAAAGTCACACATATGACTATGCTCCATTCAAATCTGAGCAACTTTGACAGGATTTTTATTTATTCTAGTTAAAAAGGGTTCTATATTTATTAGACACCTATTAACTACAAGATAACTATGCTTGTTTCTGGGGATACAATCTCTGTCTTTGAGGGAAGACAATATAGATGAGGGAAGAGACGTATCTAATAGAAATTAGAATGTCACAAAGGCAAGAGGCACAACAAAAAAGGAGATATGAGACTTATGAAAAGAAGTCTTTCTAGTACAGAAGGGAATCAGGAAGAACTTCAGGGAAGAGGTGGCCCTAAGAAGAGCCCTAAAGAAATGGTAGGAACTGGGGGGAAGATCTGTCCTCAGCAGTACAGGAAACAGGGTGATAGAAATAAGAGGCAAGAAAGGCGAGGATGAGAATGAGTCTGGCTTGAAGCATGTAAGGGTAGTGAAACAGGGCTGAAAAGTAACCCTGGAGCCAGCTTGTGCCCCCTTTAATGCCAAATTTCAGAAATTATATACTATCTTGTAGATAGTAGGAGACCACTCAAGGTCTAGGAGCAAGGAACTAACATACTTAGAACTGGGCATTGGCAAGACTGCTTTGGCAACCAAATAAAGAACAGACATGAAAAAGAGGATATCAAAACCATGGAGATCAATTAGATTTATTCCACTAATTTAGACAAGAAGTAAATTATGTGGTGATGGTAGTGGTGGCAGTGGAAAGAAGGAAGGGACTAGATGAGAAAGGTGACAGCAAATGAAGAGTCAAAATTGATTGGTTTGAAACTGAGGAATTAGAGAATTGCCTTCGACAGAAATAAATCGACAAGGAGGCTGGATGAGTTTTGGGAGAAAGATAAGCTTGACTGGACATTCTGGGAGTGAGATATTGAAAGGCTGTCAAGCTTGAGATCCAAGTCTATAGATTTTCCGAGTCATTAACATAGAAGAGATCATTGAAACCATGGGAATGGACAAAGCCTTCAAGGAGAAAAGTGTAGCAAGAGAATAAAAGATGATCAAGGATCCAGCAGAAAACAGATGATTTTCAGAAAAATAATTCCCCCTCATTCCTCCCAACAAGATTATAGGCAAAGAAGAGTTCCGCTTTAGGTTAGTTCTTTAGTATTTTTACCTCCCAAGAAGATACAATCTTTTCATTTTTATGCAGGGATCAGCAGAAAAGTTTGAAGAAGTTGAATAAGAGGGGATGAGGCAGCAAAGACCTGACAATCAGATTTTCACAGTGTGACTTCAGCATTATGTCTGAAGAAACTCAGTATCTCAGATGATTGAGAGATTCTCGTTTTAGTATGCAAATTCAAATATAAAAATGCCTTTCAAAACAAAATAAAAAACTAATTTTTAGAAATTCCAGAGATTAGAGTTGAGACCAAATCACTAGAACATAGTCCTTTAGTGATGTATCATTCTTTCAATACACTCTCCTTTCTTTAGGACTGAGCTTTCTTTCCATTAGTGTTTATAGCTGAGCATCTCTCTGGATGCTTGTGGGATAGAAGGCTAATCATGATTTACTCAATGAAAGGGCTAAAAAAACACAAGAGGCCTCAGCTGTAGATCAACTCTCTTTGTCCTTACAATACAAACTGGACACGATCAGGTGCTTTTTGTTTACACAGTGATTCAGACAAAGGCCAAAGACAGAGAACACTTCTGCAAAAGTGCTAAATGTACTAGCTCTGGAGCCTAAGGACCAGAATTCAATCCCCATGGCTAGAGCTTACCATCTGGATGACCTTGGACAAGTCAATGAACTTACGTGGCCTCAAATTCCTCATATGTAAAATGTGACCAGAGTGTGATCACAAGTAAAACATGGGGGTTGGATTATATGGCTTCTGAGTTGCCCTCCTAGGGAAATGAGTTAATCTAGATTATTTATGATACAGATTTGTCTGTAAATCCTGGGTTGCAAGAAAAACTTCAGGAATACTAACATTGTATATAGACTGAGTTCCTTAGATTACAGAATACTCACATGTCAGCCCTTTTATCTGATCTCCTCAATCACATTGATAGAAATGCTTCTCCCCATATTACTCAAGAATAAATGAAGATTAGGAATTCACCCACAATTATGGTGCTAAGAAGTAATGGAGGTGGGGCTTACCCCCTAGTTTTTCTGACTCTGAGCCCAGTGTTCTTTCCACTCGAGTACTGTTGTTAATTTTCCCCCCTGTATATGCTATTTTGGATTTTTCATATCTTTGTTCTCATCCATTTGTATAAATATCTCAGAGCCGATTACTAACACATTTTCAGCACAGACACATACTTTACTCCCATTTATAGGGTTTTCTGCCCCCTGCCAATCCTCTGGGTCCCATTAAGCCTCTACTCTGACTGCTGCCAAGGGGAGTAGGGACAGCTTTCCTTGGAAGATGTGCTATGTTCCTCTTAGCAGAGTTCTCTGCTATTTTCATTCAATGGTATGCTTGGGAATCCCTGTACCCCAGGGAGCAGAGGCTCATCTATGATAGGTACTCACAAAACAAAAGGCTTGATAATCCTCATTGGTCTAACACTGGGGTAGCCCTGCCTCATCAGCTCTAGGTGATCCTTGTAAGAGGAGAGAAGTAACATGACAGAACAGGTTGGAAATCAGATTCTAGTTGGCATTGTGATTAACTAGTTGTGTAGCTGTAGACAAATAATTTCAACTTTCCAGACAGGTCCCCCGTCTAAAAAATGGATAGTGTGGATTTGTGAGGATTAAATGAGATGAGATAAAAGGTCTTTTTTTTTTGAGGGGGGAGGGGGGAAGAGAAGCTTAAAAACAAACAAGCATCTCCTCAACAATATTAGGTACAAATATTCTTAAGTAGAATGAGAAACAACCAAAGTCAAAAATTCACTTAAGCTAAGTGAATGGATCTTCTCCCATACCAAACTCTTAAAACTTTTAGATTATTAAAATAATCTGATATTCACATTCATATGTACACTCAGAAAAAAAAAGAACAGTATTAATAAGCCCTAAAAAGGTTAAATAGGGTTAATAAAAATTTAGCATTTAAAATAGGAAATCTCAGTAATACACACACTAAATAGTCAACCCCTTGAGTAGTTTAGGTACAGGGAGTATCGTCATTTGTTGAACAATAACCTGAAATGATTAAAGACCAGATCAATATTATTCTCATTAAGGCTTCTGCCTAGCACATGCGGAGGGAAGCTCTTTCTGAAGAGGGAACAGGAGCATATACTGGATCTCAGGAACTTCCAATGTTAACTGCAGGTTAGTCACTATCAGTGCATCCTTGGACAAGTCATTTCCTTGTCAAGAACTCAAAGGAAGGCAGGCATTAAGGAGCTTTATTGGGGGAAATTTTAATTTACCTGCTGCTGTCTTCGATCTTTAAGAATGGAACCTTCAATCTTGCCACTGAAAGAGCAACAACATACAAGTTTAGCCTACAGATCAGACTTGGAGGAGGGTTTTCTTTATAAACAGGATGTACAGGAAGAGAAGGGATATTCTGCCAAAGTCTGAAAGGCTCTCATAAGCTAGAAAAACAAGACAGATTGAGATGGGTCTTTCCATTTGGCAAGGGATAAGTTTTCTACTCTTTTCTTTCCCTCCTTCATTTGGATAACATTAACAGTTCTGAGATTTCCAGAAAGAGAAATAGTAATATATAGGGAAGGGGTCTCCTGATTTCAATAGAGAACAGGAAAGTCTCTGAGAACACATTCAGGAAACCAGTAAATAAAACAGAATGCTAACATGAGCTATTATACAAAAGCTCTGTTTAGGTAGGAGAAAACCTACCCACACCTACTTCCATTACAAATTTTGTTAAAAAGTCACTTCTATAACTTTGTCTTGAGTTATGAGTGTTGGTGAGATCTTCCTCAAAGGCTTGACACCAATTTCAAGGGTCCTAAAAATCTCTCAAAATATCATTCCACACTATACAAGAGGGAAAGGTGATAAGATCAAAGAGATAGCTGGAGTAACAGCCATACTTAAGAGGCTAGGGCCAAAACATCTAAGCTCTAAAATGGGGAGTGAAGTTTCAAAACAAAAATGTGGCTGATGAAACCTAAAAAAGGCATTTGGTTTTAGAAATAACACCAAGTTAAACAACAACAACAAAAAAAATGTACTTACTATTAGCTTGAGTTGCTTATAAAATCTACAATGTCTGCTGGGTAAATAGTTTAGTAATGTACGCTGCTCTTGCTGCAGTCCACCTATGAAACTTGGGGGGCTGATCACTGTTCACTCATTCTGGGGGCACACCAGTAGAGGAAAGACAAGGAGTGGCAGTTCCTTGAATATCTAATTCTGGATAGTGATGCTACTTTCTAATCCCATTTCTTCTTGGGGAGCAGAGGTGCTAGAGAGTGAGAATTCATTTGGAGATCAGACATGGAGAAGCCCAGTTGTTGACAGAATTGTAGATAGTGTGAGTAAACAAAAATAGCCAGAGATGAAGAAATAGAGCATATACTCAAAAAGGGATCTGAAAAACACCAGAAAGCACCAGGACTTCAAGATAAGGCTGGTATCACCAGGCATCCCAACCCAAATTTAGGATCTTGACAACATCAAAGAGCAGCCTCTTTAGCCTTAAGACAGCAGCTTTTGTTAATCATATTTTGGGTGATTCTTTCTCTTTTCCAATTAACTTAGACACAAGGATTAAAATCAATTCCTCTAAGATTTCTTTGCATTTCAAAGACCAGTGCCAAGTGACTTTTCTTTGCTCCTGCTTTTGGATGTGTAAATGCCACTTAAAGAGCATCTCCGGGAGAAACTCTCTGTCCAAAATAAGATGATTAAGAAAAATCTTGTCAATCTGCCTGTTTGTCAAGTTTCAAGGAGTTTGGCATTTCTAAAAATGGAAAGCAGCTGTCAAACTGCCCACCCTAGAATGTTACAGAATTAAAAGTAAGAGGGAAAGAAGTGTTTCAAATCCAAATTCACTCCATGGCTAAATACAGTCAGAGGATCCAAAAGTATACACAATTGTGTGTACAACTCTGGCTCCAGAGGAATCCTGAGAGCCTAGCCCCTGAAAACACTCTCCCAGAAGCAGCCCCTCAGCTGGAATTAAAGGGTGGTTGCTCATCTCCACCCACAAATTAGGGCACCAGATCTTTGTGCTGACAAAGCACTGGGAATGAATGTGTGTTTGAGGCAGGAATGGATATAGATTGGACTAGTTTCCTGCCACAAATAGGATAGGACAGATGTCATCACACAGGGAATCAGAGGTGTTCAGGGAGGGAAGAATTTCAATTAGATGCTGAAAAGTTTCCACACTGACCTTTAGGAGCTCTTGATTCTACTGCTGCACATGTTTTCTAAATGGGAAGAAAGATAGATTAAAAGTAAGAAGAAACTGTGGGATGACATTCAGCAAGAACAAATACTATATGATCCATGCTGCTTTTCTCCTATATTTCCCTATTAAGGAGAGCTGGTCAAACCCAAATTCCTTGCTCATGGAAACCATCCAGGGTGGCTGAACTAGGGTCTGTGACTAAAAGAGCCTTGAAAGATGTTGAAAGTAAGCTGTCTATTCTGGCACATCTTAATGCAGCTGGAGGGTGGGAGAAGGGGACTAAATCAATAGGGGAATCTCCTAGTACTGTGCATATAATCTTAAACCAAAGACAAGTCAACCAAAAGTAATACATTTTCTAAATTTCCTTTCTAGTCTGTGGTAGCTTCAAGCACTGATCCCTGTGCCAAGAGCCTTAACTATTTTCTTGGCTAACAGGAAACTTATGCTCAAGACTTTTACCAAAAGCAGTAATTCTCCAGATGTGTTCTTTAGCTCACTAGTGGCCCAAGTGGACCCCTAGGGTGACCTGTAGGTTGGTACAAAATGCAAAGATAGGATATGCTAGTATCTATGTGAAGTTCCCAGAGAACATTAGGAGGAAAAAAAAGAGAAAGAGGTTTACTCTACATGTCAGATAGTTGGGAGTAAAGTAGAATATAGAATATAAATTTAGAGTTGGAAAGGATCTTAGGTAATTTCTTCCCATCTCCTGAACTTTTCAGAAAAGGGAATTGATACTCAGAGATTAAATGATTTACCTAAGATCATACAGATAATATACAATAGGGTTGGGATCAAAGAAATCTGCTCCAAAGGTATTAGAAGAAACGGGGTAGCAAGTGAAAATAATTTGGATGGCCCGCTGGATTACCCAAATGGTCAACAGACTTGAAAGCTTAGGAACCATTGACCTAGACAGACTACCCCAACCCTTTCCAACCTACCTTTGACTTCTTCTGTTCTTGTTCAGTCATACGCAAAATACCAAGGCACAGCTGTTGCACATGAGTCAACATTTCTATTGGGAGGAGGGAAAAAAAAAAAAAGAGGGATTATGGACCAAAGGGCCTAGTCCTTGTTTCCCTATATTCATCCTATCCATGGAGTCCCCAGGAATTATTCTCCAAATCCTGCTTCATGGACTCCAATAGCTTTGCCTGCCACCTTCTGGCAGCTTATAGCTCTTACAACTTTTGAAAGAAAACAGAAGAAAATGGCCCGGGGCAGACTGGAAATCCTTTGTTCTGGAGATAGGGGAAAGAAAGACTTGGCTAGATATAAATCAAGGCTTTCTCACAAATGCTAATAAGTAACAGTCCCAGATGGGTAAACTTCAAGAGCCAGAGAAAATAACTTCCAAGGATCCCGCAGTCTTCTTACAAAGTAGAGGTAGGGGGCTAACCATTCCAGAACTTAATTAACTCATCAGAAAAAAAAAATGCAAAGAATTTGCAGAAAAACTTAATTTTCATTAACTCGAAGTCCCTCTAGATCAGGGATACTTAAAACTAGCTTGCTGAGACAACTGTATAAATATGTATACATATATTGTATTTAACATATACTTTAACTACATTTAACATGTATGGGACTACCTGCTATCTAGGAGAGGGGATGGAGGGAAGGAGGGGAAAAGTTGCAAAAGAAGTTTTTGCAAGGGTCAGTGTTGAAAAATTACCCATACATATGTTTTGTCAATAAAAAGCTATAATAAAAAAAAGAAAGAGGGAAAGACACTATAGGATTAGAAGACAAACATTCATATTCTTAAAGTTAAGGTAGCAAATAGATTATTATAGAATTACCAGAATTAGAAAGTGACATTCAAGAGATACTACCTTGTCTTGTGCTGTTGAACATTTTTTATTATGACTCAAATAAAAGCATAATTGAGAGAAAAAAAAAAAAAAAACTAGCTTGCTGATCAGTACACCATGCTTGTGGGGATGGACTTAAAACCTAGAATGGGGGGAGATTAATATCCCTAGTCAATAATGACGGTTAAATTTATTTTACTTGAAGTACTATAGAACTTTAAGATTTATAAAACCCTTTTTAAAATTACTTCTTTTAATAGTTAAAACAATGCTATGAGATAGGTATGTTTCTATTTTGTAGAAAACAAGAGGAGTTAAACGGTCATGATTTGTTTAGAGTCATAGGAAGTTTCTGACACAGGTTTTGATGGTTCTTCATGATTAAATCTGGGACTCTATACTCTATAAATGATTTTTCTATAAGTTAAAAAAGTAGAAAGAACCAAAAGACTCAGGCTTAGAACTGAAAAGATGTTAAAATTGGCATTTCCAGACATACCTGTAATTGCAGGAGTGAAATCTAATATATCCCTTTTAGAAAAGTACTCCAAACGCCTGATAAAATATTTGGGGATATAATCACTCCTATATCACTCCCACAAAAACAAAACAAAAATCTTTGCATCAGATATTTCTGATAAAAGTCAGATATCTAAGATATATAAAGGGAATTGATGCAATATATATCTAAAAACCATTCCTCAAAAGTTGAAGGATATGAACAATTTTTTAAAGAAAAAATGCAAATTAAAAAGTTCTGAGATTTCACCTTATAGTATGCAAACTGGTAAAGATGATAAAATCCAAAACCAAACAATATTGGAAGGGCTATGGTAAGAAAGAACACTAATATGCTTTTGGCGATACTACCAAAGTGATGCAACTGTTTTGAGAAACAATTTGGAATTATGGGACAAACACAACTGAATTATTCATACCCTTTGACTTGGTCATTCTACTATCATAAATATACTAAAAGGAGTATATATATGAAAGGTCATATATATACTAAAATATTCATATCGAGATTTTTTCAGTAGCAAAACCCTAAAAAGAAACCTTAAAAATATCATTGGCTTGAGATTACCTGAACAAAGTGTATATATGAATGTAATGGGATGTTTCAACACTACAACAAATAATGAATTATTGTGCCTTAAGACGTAACAAGATGAGGAATTCTAAGAAGTAAGGAGACTTGGCTTTTTGGGATTATATCCTTCCAGTAAGTTCCATATCTGCATATCCCTAGCATCTAGAACAGGGCCCAAGCCAATACTTCAAAAATGCTTATAGACTGGCTAATTGAGTATAAAAAGAAGGATATCTGTTCTGCTCTAGCAATGTAACCAGAATCCCCTTTTTCCAAAAAAAATTTTTTTTGGCTTAAAAAAAAAAAAAAAAATTCAGTGTCATTTTATACTCATATGAAAGAGTGTTCCAAATCATTATTGATCAGAGAAATGCAAATTAAGACAACTCTGAGATACCACTACACACCTGTCAGATTGGCTAAGATGACAGGAAAAAATAATGATGAATGTTGGAGGGGATGCGGGAAAACTGGGACACTAATGCATTGTTGGTGGAGTTGTGAACGAATCCAACCATTCTGGAGAGCAATCTGGAATTATGCCCAAAAAATTATCAAATTGTGCATACCCTTTGATCCAGCAGTGTTTCTATTGGGCTTATATCCCAAAGAAATACTAAAGAAGGGAAAGGGACCTTATGTGCCAAAATGTTTGTAGCAGCCCTATTTGTAGTGGCTAGAAACTGGAAAATGAATGGATGCCCATCAATTGGAGAATGGCTGGGTAAATTGTGGTATATGAATGTTATGGAATATTATTGTTCTGTAAGAAATGACTAGCAGGATGAATACAGAGAGGACTGGCGAGACTTACATGAACTGATGCTAAGTGAGATGAGCAGAACCAGGAGATCATTATACACTTCGACAACGATATTGTATGAGGACATATTTTGATGGAAGTGGATTTCTTTGACAAAGAGACCTAACTGAGTTTCAATTGATAAATGACAGACAAAAGCAGCTACACCCAAAGAAAGAACACTGGGAAACGAATGTGAACTATCTGCATTTTTGTTTTTCTTCCTGAGTTATTTATACCTTCTGAATCCAATTCTCCCTATGCAACAAGAGAACTGTTCGGTTCTGCAAACATATATTGTATCTAGGATATACTGCAACATATCCAACATATAAAGGACTGCTTGCCATCTAGGGGAGGGGGTGGAGGGAGGAAGGGGAAAAAAATTGCAACAGAAACGAGTGCAGGAGATAATGTTGTAAAAAAATTTACCCTGGCATGGATTCTGTCAATATAAAGTTATTATTAAATAAAAATTTAAAAATAAAAATAAAAATAAAAAAATAAACAAAACAAAAAAAAATTCAGTGTCATTTTATTTTTAAGTACACATCCTCTCCTTTCCCACAGAGAAAGTAAGAAAAACAAAACCCCAGAAACAGGACAAGACTCATATAAACTAAAGCAGAAAGAAAAACAAAGCCAGCAGAACAATATGCACAATGATTATAAAAATGCAAATGAAAAAAGCATTAAAAAGTCCTAGATTCAATGTAATACCCAATATAAGTTCCAAAGGCCAGAAGCTGAAACAGGTTTTCATTTTCTCAGTAAGGACTCAGAAAACAATCAGTACATAATAATGAGTACAAAGTTGTTATGAGAGTTAGCTTTTCTTAACTGCCTCTCTTTGTTAAATGGGAAGATATATTGGAACATGAATGCTAGTATTTTTTTAAGGCATTGATGTAACTTAAAAATTAGTAAATAAAATTTTAAAAGAATTTGTTATCCTCTCATCCCTGTTTCATTACTAATGTTCTAAACCACCTACGGTTTGTCCCACACAGATTCACGTCCCATGTTCATTAATTCCCACCCACGTTGACTACACAAAAGGAAGAAAGTGAAAAGGTACCATCGACGTGGAGGATCTGTACTCCCCAGGATCGGGCATTGGTCAGGAGGCTACTGCTACCACCTGGGCTGCTACTGATGCTACCCTGAAAAGGGAGAACAAGAGTTAGACCCTAAAGTTATCTCTAGACCTGAGAATTTGGACTGTCCAGATCTTTATTATAGTCATCTCTCAGATAACCATAAGAACTAAAAGGAACAATAAATGATAATACACTTAAAGTATTTTCCTTTCATAATTCAGAGGCATGTGCAACAAGGAAGGAAATGAAGCTCAGAGAGAACTCTCACAACTGGTAAATGGTCCATTTAGGATTGAGATTGCTTCTCCAGCTACTAGAACATGCACCAAGATGTCCCTAGAAGTCTGTGTACTATTTCAGAGTCTTAGGACAGCTACTGATGACTCTTTATTCCATGGGAAGACAGAGTGAGACAACAGAAGGGGAAAGTGCCTCAGAAATAACCTCTGGGTAAACAAGTCTGATGACTTTTTTCTCCATTCACTGCCTCCCCAAATCTAATAGCTCATACAATATGTCTTAATGGGATCATATATCAGATAGGGATGAGGCTCTATTCCAATCCTCATATTTTACAGATGAAGATGCTGAGGCTAGGGGGGAGTTCACTGTTTATCCAAGGTCACAAAAGTAGAAAATGTCAGAAGCAAGATTTGAACCCAGATCCTGAGCCCAGAGCCAGTATCCTCTCCATTTTTCCACACTGCTCCCTTCTTTCACTAGGCGAGAATGGAAAGCACATTTACATTCCTTTTTTTTAGGTAAAAATTGGCAACATCTATCAAATCCACTGGCCCACTGCATCCTCTGGTGGATTTCAGGAGATGCCAGAGAATTCAGAGCAGAACGAACCTCTCCCCTTACTGCCCTTCCCAAGCTTGCCTGATTTTTGATGGCTTTTTGCAGCAGCTCTTTCCCTCTGCTCATGGGGACCTAGCAGGAAAAAGGACAAAATGACATTGCAGAGCTGATGTTCACCCAGCACGAGGTATAGTTTTACAGGTATAGTCCTGATACTTCTTCCCTAGGATGGCATGTTCTTTATCCCAGTATGCGTATAGTCACTGTTAAGGAATGAAATTTGACTGAACACCAGAGTTTCAGGGAGCCAAAAGCAGACTGACACCCTTGTATGGGTATTCTAGTCAAATCCCATCCTATTAGAAAGTCTCAGAAACAGTGACAAATAGAGCCATTCCTGAAAAATCCACAAGTCTTATCAAATATAAGATAGAGAAGACCTTGCAGAATTAGGACTAAAACTCTGGTCTTTTAAATCCTAGCCTAGAATTTTTGACCCTACCTGCCTACATGGAGGCAGATATACAGTAAGTTGTTAAGGTTTTCTCAAATGCAGTATACATCTGACCTGGCCAATATGTCAATTTGTGCCCAGGGAATATACCAAATGAGGTAATGGCTATAAAGAACTTGACAAATCTAAAAATGCTAATAAATGCTAACTATTGCTGCTCTTGTTGAAAACTTTAGTATTGACTTACGTTAGTTTAAGTTAAGGTGACTTTTTGAGTTACCTACATTATTGTTGGTGGCTCTAAGGCTCCAATAGATATTGGAATAGTATTTGTATGGAAGACAAAGGAAGCCATTCCCCAGGGATCTTATCATGCACACTCAGGCAACATACATGCCACTTCTTGTGTAAAGAGGAATGGTGTCTATTATTGAAGATTTGTACTGACAAATGCACTTTGGAGTAATAAGATACTACAACCATGTTTACAGAGTCATTGAGCCATGATGAAAATTCAGAAAAGAGACGTCTGTCCCAAATTAAAGTAGGAGGTAGTGAACAATAACAACAAAGGTCAAAGCTCAACAACCTCTTTCTGGGCAGAGCTCTCCTCACCCCCCAAGGTTAAACGAACACATAAAAACAAGTTCACAATTGTTTCAAAAATTCTTACAGTATCTCTTGACTTTGGTCCAAGCTTCTGGCCGACTTTAGGATCAGATGGAGAGGTCATTTCTACCCGTCTTTTCCTAAGATTTGAAAAGCCTTGCTGACCCGAGGTACTCTTCTCTGCTTTGGGTTCTCTTCGACTAGTAATTATGTAGCTTACTTCCTTGCTTAGAAAGCTCTCAATTACCTGAGAGCAGAGAGGGAAAGGTAGTTTAAAAAAAAAAAAAAAAAAAAAAAGATTGCAATTGCAGAATAGAATCATCAGTGCCAGGGTCTAGGAAGATAATTCTCCTTCTCATCAAGCCAAAAGTGAAAAAATATTAATGTTTTAGAACAATTTGAGGATAGCTATGTAGAAAAATCCTAGGTTGCCTAAACTATAAACAAACAAAATAAAATCAAACTCAGTCAATTGTAGAGACATAATGCTTTTGACCAGTTAAAAGCCATGAATAGTGAGCTGTTCTTTTGGTAGTAAACATAAGTGGAACAGTTTTTTTTCTTTTTAACATGAACTGAACTGATCCATGTGAGAAATGAATCTTTAATTTCAACAAGACTATTCTCAAAAAGGAGCTTAGGAAAAACAAGAGAAGAAAAGAATTTGAGGCCATTTGTGATTTCTAATGAAAGAATCGCTAGCTCTTCAGGTGTTGTTAGAAGAAGGAGACAGAGTCCTTTCAAATGGCATACTGAGACAGCACTGTTATTCAGAAAAGAGACTGAGGAAAAGTTCTGGTTGTTACTAATATAGATGACTGAACTGAATATGTACAAGAATGAATGCCAAAATGAGGCTAATAATAACACCTACCAGATTTGTTGCGAGGATCAAATGAAATAAAAGATGGAAATGCTTTGTAAACCTTAAAGTGCTATGTAGATGTTAAGTATTATGTTATTGTCAGAAGTTAGGAGAATCACTGTGATGAATGGAGAGGACAAAATTAACCAGATTAATTCTGATCAGCAACTCTTCATTCCATCCCCCATACCAAGGTTTCTTTGCTCAAATTTTCCTACCAGTCTGATGGCAAGGAACTTTTGTACGCTAACCCAGTTTGGACAAAGCTTAAACTTCTGTGTTTACTTGCTGCTGAACCAGGTACTAGTAACTCACTATGCTGTCTTCAAAGAAAAGTGTCATATAGAACTTCATGGGATCTCCGCCCTCACCATCTATTCATATGACTTCTTTAAGCTCTGTTTAATAACTTTTCTCCAATTTAACTATTTGCTAAATTCAAAAGTATACAACTAACTCAATTAAGTCCCAATCTTTTTAGAGTTTTGACAATTTTCTATTTGCATGATTTCACAATGCATCCACTACCCTGCTCTTACCTTCCCTAGAAGATATCACATGCCATACTTATATACTATTTAATTAGTTGAAATAAATTTGACAATCTAATGTTGGTTCTTTGAGATACAAACTTAGCCTCAACAGGAACAAGACGCACTCTCCATATCTAACCCCCCCAAAAAGGACAAATCTGTCACTCACTCCACCCAGCTGCTGAATAGCCTTCATCAGAAATTGAAGATTCTTCCCAGCAGGCAGATCCAAGTAGAAGGACTTTCCAGAAAGTGGCTGTCTCATGTCACCAGGAGGTACTTTACAGTTTTTTCCTAACCAACTAACCACTTGAGCCCCTAGAAAAAAGAGATAGTAAAAAGGAACAATAAACAAAATATTGATGATTGCTAGAGTATCCACACTGACAAGATACTTGACTCACTTATCCTGCTAATTTTCTCATTGACAAAACGCTGAAGATCATATTTGCATTTTCCCCTTACAGATATTTGTGAGTTTCTTGGATACCTCGAATGTTTAAAGTTACAATCCTGCTTGCTTACATATCATTGACTTTTCATAATTCCTTCCCCCACTCTATAAACTCTGGCAACTCTTTATTACCTCCAGAATCAAATATGAATTCTTGTTTGGCATTTAAAGCCACTTACAATCTGGTCCCAAGCTACTTTTCTAGTCTTATAACATATTCTTCCCTTTCCACATGCAGTGGCCATCTTACTATTCTTCATCCACAGTTCAATTTCCCATCTCCATGCCTTTGCACTGGCCATTCCCCATGCATGAAATGTACTCCCTTCTCTCCTAGCCTCTGAGAATCTCCATTTTCTTCAATGTTTAGTACAAGGACCTCCCTACATGAAACCTTTCCTCAGTTCACCTTCCCCTATATCTCATATTTATTTTGTATCCATATTTTATACCAAGTTGCTCAGCATACCTCCTTACAGCGAGTTCCTCAAGGGTTTGGTCTATTTCATTTTTGTCTTTGTAAACCAAGTGTCTAGCATACAGTAAGTGACTAATAAAAGATTACAGGCTGATAAAGCAGCAATCAGAGCTAAAGTTAAGATTAGTTTTTGTTTCTAAACATATCCATTGGTCCTCATTTCTTACTATTGTCATCTTCACCATTGCCTCAGACAAAACAAGTCTCTTACTGTCAAGAAACTTATATTCTAATGGTAATACAATGTATACCATAGATAAGGAAATACAAAGTAACTTGAGAGAACTGAAAGAAAGAGATCCTCAAGATCATCTCATTTGATTCTTCCATTTTTCAGATGAAGCAACTAAGGCCCAGAGAGGGGAAGTGACTTTCCTAGGATTACGGCAGTTAGTGGCAAATCATGTCTCCCAATTTCAAGCCCAAAGCTTTCTACTTCCATCTACTATAAACTCAATAAGAAAAAAAAAAAATCTCCCTTCCTGAGGTGGCACAGTGAATAGAGTTCTTGGTCCAGAGTCAGGGGTAAGACCCGAGTTCAAATGACCAGCAGGATGAATACAGAGAGGACTGGCGAGACTTACATGGACTGATGCTAAGTGAAATGAGCAGAACCAGGAGATCACTTTACACTTCGACAACGATATTGTATGAGGACATATTTTGATGGAAGTGGATTTCTTTGACAAAGAGACCTAACTGAGTTTCAACTGATAAATGATGGACAGAAGCAGCTACACCCAAAGAAAGAACACTGGGAAACGAATGTGAACTATTTGCATTTTTGTTTTTCTTCCCGGGTTATTTTTACCTTCTGAATCCAATTCTCCCTGTGCAACAGGAGAACTGTTCGGTTCTGCAAACATATATTGTATCTAGGATATACTGCAACATATCAAACATATAAAGGACTGCTTGCCATCTAGGGGAGGGGGTGGAGGGAGGGAGGGGAAAAATCAGAACAGAAACGAGTGCAAGGGATAATGTTGTAAAAAAAATTACCCTGGCATGAGTTCTAGCAATATAAAGTAATTATTAAATAAAGATTTAAAAAAAAAAAAAGACCCGAGTTCAAATCTAGTCTCAGATACCTACTAGCTGCGTGACCCTGGGCAAGTCACTTACCTCCATCTGCCTCAGTTTCCTCATTTGTACAATGAGCTGGAAAAGGAAATAGCAAACTACTCTGTTATCTTTGTCAAAAAACTCCCAAATGGGGTCAAGAAGAGTCAGGCCCGGCTTAACAAGTCCACTGATGAGAAACACAGATTTGAACACTTACCTGAATGTGGAGACAGGGGCTGGAGCCTCATCTCAGACATTAGCTTCCCAGGCTGGAAGACCCTGACAACACACCTGGGAAAGGAGAAGAGAGCAGCTGCTCAGCACGCATGGGCCCCAGGCTCTTTCCCTCAGCCTGTCTGCAACTCAGCTCAGAGACCAGAAAAGGCTCTCTTGCTAGTGGTCCCTCATGACTTCCTAATCTTCTCCCAGGCCCTCTTCAACTTCTGCTCCCCCTCCACGTCCCCATTCTCTTTAATTTGTGCTCCCTACCCCTCTCTACAGCCCCATCTCCCTCCACATCTACATTCTTCTTACTGTGTATCCCAGTCCGTTTTATGTCTCCATTCTCCTTACTGTACTCCCCATCCCCCTCTAGGTCGCTTCCTTGTGCTCCCCATCCCCCTCCATTCTCTTTAACCGGTGTTCCCCATTCTCCTTGACCTGTACTCTCCTACCCCGCTTCCTCATTCTGCGGTCTCCAAGCTCCCTCCAAGGACCCAGTCTAATCCGTGCTCCCCAGCCCCTTCCACGTCCCCCGCTCCCCTTCTCACAGTGCTCCTCGAGATGCCCCTCTCTGGCACCCCACCCCCAACCGGGCTCCTTCCCCTGTTTGTTTTCCTTCCCCATATCGATTTCAAGGTTCCTTTTCGTTCTTTGGTTTCCATCTTTCGATCCCTACCTCCTCCTCAATTCCGGCTTGGGCCGCTTTCCCCGTACCCCGCGCCCTCAGCCGCGGCTCTAAGTTTAAATTTCCCGTCCGCTCCGCCCCTAGAAACAACCCAACCACTGCGCGACAAGGCAGGACGGCGTCCACAGAGGGACAAAAAGGCTTGGCAGATGGCGCGCGCCCTCCGTTTCACGCTGCTCCCCGCCTTGTCCCCGCCTTCCCCGCCTTCCCATTGGCTGATATTTCTGCTTGGCTCGCTCCGCCTCTTACGGCGCAGGCTGCAGGCCGGGCTTTAAAGTTTAAAGAGGGCGGGGCGGGCCTCCAGAGCGGAGGAGGGGTGGTTGGGTTTCCAGCCTGTTACCTTGCTACCTCCCGGCCCCTGGATGATGGGGAGAGTAGCGCCTCCTGGTTACTATCAGATCCAGACGAGTCGTGGATGGATGATTGCCTGCGGGGGCGGCTGAGTTTCAGCGGTTCTTACCTATTTCCTTTAATTCGAGCTGAGTCCCTCCCATTCAAATACCTTGGGCCTTCCTGAAGACCTTCAACTTCCACCTCCAAAAATTCTCCCTGGAGACTCCCAGTCCACCATGACCTCTGCCTTCCCCTGAACTTGATCTTTGCTGTTTATTAGTGTGGGGGGGGAGCCAATCAGATGATACGATATTTGTAAAGCGCTCTTCGCGATACCTGGTACATAGTGGATGCTTAATAAATGTTTATTCTCTTCTGTTTTTCCCCAAATAATTAAGTCTCATCTACTGAAGTCCTTCTCTGTTAATCCTTTTATTCTTTTTTTTTTTTTTTAATTCATTTTGCGCCTTTCCTTGAGCAAATTTGTTAAAAACATCAGGTATTTTTTAAGTGTCTACTATGTGCCAGGTATTATGTTAAATGCTGGAGATTTTTTTTTAATTACAAAAGATGATTTGTGCCCTCAAGGAGCTCACAGTCTATTAGCAAAGACAACATGCAAACTATGTATAAATAATCAATAAAAGGATAAACTGGAGACAGTATAACCTTCATCACAAGCACTCTTGAGGTCCAGAAAAATAAAATTCCCATATTGGCAAGATCTGAAAAATCGATGTTTTTTCCTG
This sequence comes from Antechinus flavipes, assembly GCF_016432865.1. NCBI lineage: Eukaryota > Metazoa > Chordata > Mammalia > Dasyuromorphia > Dasyuridae > Antechinus > Antechinus flavipes. The sequence continues at coordinate 140,784,340 of NC_067401.1, read as the reverse complement.
CATCTCTGCCTGAATGTCATTCTTTTATACTTGAAAACTTTGCCAGCAGAATACAATCTCTTGAAAGGTTCTGCTAAAGCGGAAAGTCTTTTGAGTATGGAGCTGATGGACAACTGTTTCTACCATCTAAGATCAGACTAAGATTGGCAAAGCCTAATAGTACATTTTGCCGTCAGAGCAACTCTTAAAGATTAGTTAATAACTTGTAGAGGAGGAACAGAAATGAATGCAAGGGATAATGCTGTAAAAATTACCTTGGCATGCGTTCTATCAATAAAAAATTATTTAAAAAAAATAATTTGTAGAGGAGTTTGGATATGGTAGAAGGAATATCCACAAAGGTCAAATCACTTAAGTGTTTATTCATATGTATACATCTCCCTGAATGTTGTAGGCTTCTTAAGCGCAGAGACCATGTCTCATTTTCTTTGAATCCCTCACAATGCCTAGCATAGTTTTAAAAATTATTATTATAGCTTTTTATTTACAAGATATATGCATGGCTAATTTTCAGCATTGATCCTTGCAAAACTTTCTGTTCCAACTTTTTCCCTCCTTTCTCCCACTCCTTCTCCTAGAGGGCAGGTAGACCAATACATGTTAAATATGTTAAAGTATATGTTAAATGCAATATATGTATACATATCCATACAGATATTTTGCTGCACAAGAAAAATCAGACTTAGAAATAAGGTAAAATTAACCTGAGAAGGAAATCAAAAATGCAGGTGGACAAAAACAGAGGGAGTGGAAATGCTATGTCATGGTTCATACTAATTTCCCAGAGTTCTTTCTCTGAGTATAGCTGGTTCAATTCATTACTGTTCTATTGGAACTGATTTAGTTCATCTCATTGTTGAAGAGAGTCATGTCCATCAGAATTAATCATCATATAGTACTATTGAAGTATAAAATGATCTCCTGGTCCTGCTCATTTCACTCAGCATCAGTTCATGTAAGCCTCTCCAGGTCTTTGCTAGATAGACTTTTAAAGCTAGAGAAGATCAGCTGTATGAAGAAGAAGAAGGGACAAGCATTTATTGGGTACCAAGTATCCTATGCTAAATGCTTTGCAAATATCTCATTTGATCCTCATGAGAGATATAAAAGTGTTTGTCTCCATAAATTTAGAATACCAGTTAGCAGAAGAACTAGATAAAATGGGATTTAACAGGTTTTGTCCCGCTCAAGGTTAGGAGAGAGTTAAGTATAATAAAGATTAAGCTTTGCTTGGAGTGCTCATGTGCAATTTCTCCTCTGGAGGAAAAAAGGCTCATTTTAATGGTCATGCAATATATGTAGTGAGAGGGAGAACATATTTAGGGGTAAATGTGTACTAGGCCTACCAGGAAGTTGTATATTTTGTAATACCCAGCAAATGGGGAAAGAGGAGAGGTAGTTTGTGCTCAGGAATAGGGATATAATGCTTATTCTCACTTCTGTAAGTCTGTATCTATTCCACAGACACATATGCTCTTACAATTACATAATAATGTGATCTTTTAACTTCACCACTCTTTAATCCAAGAGGCTTATTTCTCACACTCATAATAATCCTGGGAGATAAGTGCTAGTATTTATCCCTATTTTAGAGTTGAGGAAACTGGGGTGAACAGATAAAGACACTAACTCAGGGTAAAAAAAGCTAGTAAGGATTTGAGGCAGGATTTGAATTCAGAGCTTCCTGACTTTAGTTTCAATATTCTAATCCTGAGAATCTTCCTCTCCCAGATTGATTTTTTTTCTTTTTTGACTGAGTAAAAAAGGCCATTCTTTGCTTCATTTCTTTTTACCTACCCTTAATCACTGGATGGGTGTTGCCTCAGACAAACTGAGACCTGGAAAGACTTTAGTTTAAAAAATCCAGAGCCATCTCCAATCTGGAAGTCCTAGACAAATTGATGTTGATCTTTGATATATCCTTAGAAATGCTTCACAAAGCTGTCTTCTACTTGTGTATCAATCTTTAGCAACTCAGGCTAAACTCAGGCATCACTAGACATTGACTCTTTCCAAACTCACCCCCTCCAAAATGAACTTTAAATAAAACCTCCTTTATTGGCTTATCCCATTACCTGCAATATATTGCATATTAGGGTATGTTTCTTTAAGACTCCATTATTTAGCATCTCTGAGAGCTGGGATGTTAAACTTAATAGTCATTAATACTTGGTCCAAAGTGGCTTTTAGCAGATACTTTCCAAAGCAAACTGAGAACAAGGGGTAAAGATGGAGTTGGGATGGGGGCAAGGGGAGGTGAATTGAGAGAGAGAAGAAAGAAATGGTATTTGACAGAGCCTGTGGTAGACATAAGAATTGAAAGTTCAGTGACCATTTAGTTCACTTTATTTTATAGATGAAGAAACTGGGAGGTTGAAGGTTAACAAGTGATGAAGCTGGGAAAAACAGTTTCCAGATTCCCAACACCAGGGTCCCTTTCTGTATAGGTTACTCACTGATGTAGCATGACAGAACTTGTTGGTTTGGAAAATGAGAGAAAGAAATAGAAGTCGAAGGGGAACCCATATACTGGAGTAAGACAGTCAGCTTGACCTAGGCTAAATTATAAGGTCAGCATTTTGTTTTCAGAGCGCCTTCATTTTTCTTTCTTATCCTTCGGCTCACTCATTTTAGTGAAGTTCCTTTCCAAAGCACCCACCGTACTCAAGATTCTTGGAGACCCTAGTCTCCAATGATAGTCTACCTACTAGCCTTTTCTTAGCCCTGCCCTTCCTTTTGTGGGACAGGTCCCTTTTGAATACCAAACTCCTTTTTTTTTACTATTGTGATTATAGGCAATAATGCATACCAATAGCATGGCATAGGGCAGAACTTCTTAAACTTTTTCTTCTATTGACCTCTTTTTGTCCAAGAAATTTTACATGACTCTTGGCATATAAGTATATAAAATAGGTATACAAATCAAACATTTGCTGATAATCATAATTTTACAACCCCCACATTCAGTTATAAGACCCCATATGGGATTGCAGCCCAGAGTAAGAAGCTTTGGTATAGGGGAAAGAGGATTAGATGGAGAGTTGGGATGTTTGAGTCCTAATAACTCATTTTTATATATGGAAGTTAGATGATGAAAGGTAGAGTGAAGGTGCTGCAGTCAGGAAGAGTTCAAATTTAGACCCAGACATTTACTAAGTTGGACAAGTCATTTTAACTGTTTGCCTCAGTTTCCTCAACTGTAAAATAGGATTCATAATAACATCTATTCCTAGGGTTGTTATGGGGATCAAATGAGATGACACTTGTAAAATGTTTAGCACAGTGTCTGGCACATAGTAGGAGTTATATAAAAACTAGCTATATCATACTGTCAATAATAATAGTTGGCTCTCAGTGAGGGGAAAAGGGAAGAGACAGAGGAAGAGAATTTGGAACTCAAAATTTTAAAAAGTGAAGATTAAAAATTGTTTTGCTTACATATCTAACATATATAAAACTGCTTGCCATCTAGGGGAGGGGGTGGAGGGAGGGAGGGGAAAAATCGGAACAGAAACGAGTGCAAGGGATAATGTTGTAAAAAAATTACTCTGGCATGGATTCTGTCCATATAAAGTAATTATTAAATAAAAATTTTTTAAAAATTGTTTTGCTTGTAACTGGGGAAAAATGAAATGTTAACTTTAAAGAATAATAACGGTAGCTGACATTTAGATGGCATTTTGTGGATCTATCTTACACTTCATCTTCACAACATCCCTGTGAGGTATCATTGGGAAAAGAGCCCCTTTATTATTGGCAGGGATATAGGACAATGATTTTTATTCTGGCTGGTTACACTTTCTTTTGATTTGTAATCCTTTCCCACTCTAGCCATATGTTTTCCCCATACATGTTTCCTTTCTCAGTGTGTATGCTTTTTTATTGATTTTGCTACGTTAATGAATTAAATTTCTTTTGCTTTGCACTTGTAGTTCTCCAACTAGTCTGGTTTAAAAAAAATCAGTGGAGTTTACAAGCTATGAGGTTCTTTGTATGCCTTCATCCCAGTAGATTCCAGGACTCTACATCTGATAGGGACCTTGGGATACATCATTATTTTCCATTTTACAGATGAGGAAAATTGAAGTAAGAGCGGGATAGAATGTCTTTGTGTGACTTGACTGGAGGAAAATTCTTCTTTTTTTTAATTAAAGCTTTTTATTTACAAAACATATGCATGGGTAATTTTTTAACACTGACCTTTGCAAAGTCTTTTGTTACAAATTTCCTCCTCTTTCTCCCACCTCCTCCCTTAGATGGCAGGTAGCCCACTACATGTTAAATATGTTAAAATGTATGCTAAATCCAATTTACGTATACATATTTATAGCATTATCTTGCTGCACAAGAAAAATCAAATCAAGAAGGAAGGGAAAAAACTGTGAAAAAACAAAATGCAAGCAAACAACAGAGAGAGTGGGTTATGTTATTTGTTCTCCACACGCAGTTCCCATGGTTCTCTCTCTGGGTGTAAATGGTTCTCTTAATCACTGAACAATTGGAACTGGTTTGAATCATCTTATTGTTGAGGAGAGCCACATCCATCAGAATGGATTGTCTCTATAGTCTTCTTGTTGCCGGGTATAATGATCTCCTGGTTCTGCTCATTTCACTTAGCATCTATTCATGTAAGTCTCTCCAGTCCTCTCTGAAGTCATCCTGCTGGTCATTTCTTACAGAACAATACAACTCCATAACATTCATATACCATAACTTATTCAGCTATTCTTCAACTGATGGGCATCCACTGAGTTTCCAATTTTTGCCACTACAAAAAGGACTGCTACAAACATTTTTGCACATATGGATCCCTTTCCCTCCTTTAAGATCTCTTTGAGATAGAAGCCCAGTAGAAACTCTGCTGGATCAAAGGGTATGCATAGTTTGATAACTTTTTGAGCACAGTTTCAAACTGCTTAGAGGAAAATTCTTTATTATTTAATCAGCTGATCAGAATTGAACACTACAGCTAGGGCACTGATGCATATCCTAATTTTAGGCCCAGTACCTTGTCCATTACCTGACACATAAAAATAACTCATACTTTAATAAATAACAGCCAACATTCACATATTGATTTAAAGTTTGCAAAACATTTTTCATATATTATTTCATTTGATCTTTGCAACAACTCTGTGAACTAGATGCTATTATTGTCTTCATTTTACAGAGAAGGAAACTGAGGCACAGAGAAAATGACTCATTTAGGATCCCCATAGTAGTGGCTGAGGTAAGATTTAAACTCTCATCTTCTTGACTTGCAATGCTAACCTCTATCCATTATGCTACTTAGGTGTCCTGTTGATTGGTACTTTCTTTCCAAGGGATAAAAAAAAAAGGAAAAGCATAGTTAATGAAATATAAGCAGGTAAAGATCCATTAACTATTAACCAAAAAGACCCTTAAAAAATAATACCAAGATATGCAAGGTTATCTTCACATGAGTCTAATGTGAGGCAAGTCTTGTGGTAGTAAAGAACTGGAAACAAAATGGTACCCATTGATTGGGCAATGGCCCATTGAATTTGTGGTACTTGAATGTAATGGAATATTATTGTATTGTAAGAAACAGGAAATATAATGAATTCAGAGACATGTGGGAAGGTATGTATGAAGTAATGCATAATGAAATAAGAATAAACAAAAGTACAATATACACAAGGAATATAGTAATAAGAATGATGAAATGAAACTGAACATTTGGTAATTATAATGACAAAGTTTAGTCCTGGAGGAAGAGCTCAAGAGATGCAACTTTCATCTGCTAGTGAGCTAGGCTATCTTTGATCCAGCAGTATCTCTACTGGGCCTGTAGGAGATCATAAAAAAGGGAAAAGGACTCACATGTACAAAAATGTTTATAGTGGTCCTTTTTGTAGTGGGAAAGAATTGGAAATTGAATGGATGCTTATCAGTTGGAGAATGGCTGAATACGTCATGGTATATGAATGTAATGGAATATTGTTGTTCTATAAGAAATAATTAGCAGACTACTGGGCTTATACCCCAAAGAGATACTAAAGAAGGGAAAGGAATCTGTATGTGCCAAAATGTTTGTGGCAGCTCTGTTTGTAGTGGCTAGAAACTGGAAAATGAATAGATGCCCATCAGTTGGAAAAAGGTTGGGTAAATTGTGGTATATGAATGTTATGGAATATTATTGTTCTGTAAGTAACGACCAGCAGGATAAATACAGAGAGGCTTGAGGAGACTTACATGAATTGATGCTAAGAGATGAAGTAGTTCAAGTCAAGTTCACGATAGCAAAAATAATTTTTAAAAATATAATATATATCTGGTTACATTAGAGTAAACTAGAAGTTTTCCAAGGAAAGTTGTTGATAATTAACAGCAAACTTAACCACAAAAGTCTGGTATGCCCAAGCCTATAAAGTATAACTAAAGAGTTAAACATTGATTGGAACCCAATTCTATACTATTCAAATTATTAGTGGAATACTATAAGCAACCATCTGGGACCTAATATCTTCATGCTTTGACTCTTTATGTGAAGATTTATGGGAGAAAAGAGGCAAATGATGTTCATAAATACCACTAGAGCATTGGCTTTTTCAACTAAGGAGACGATCCTAAGAAAAAAATTTTGGTGACTTGCATCTACAAGTATATTATCACTGAATGAGTGAGATAAGGGACCTACCTTGAGGAGAAACCTTATTTAACTTATTGATATCTAACTTATTGATTTCCAAACTTTCTGAGAACATTCTACAAAAATTTCTTGATCTGGTCAGAAATCATTTAAAAATACTAATGGTCAACGGTATTATTACAAAGTCCAACAGCCCATAAGAATAATCTATAGTGGAAAAAGAGTGGGAATATAAAAATATTTAAAGAATAGTAGATTTTGAGCAAAAGAACTGGATGAGTATTTTATGCTATAGGGGAAGGATGACTTAGCTTGTCTGCTATACTGCCAGTATTTTCAGCCTTTGATTGTTGTGCAGATCAGATGAAGTAATATTTGTAAAATGCTAGCACAGTGTCTGGCACATAGTAGGTGCTATATAAATCTATTGATGTTGATATAATATCATTAAATATATCAACATATTATAATTACATACTATTGCTCATTGATATAATATAATTATTAATTTGTTTTATTGTTATTTACTGAGAAAGACAAAGACTGCTTTCATCTTTTCAGCTATCAGGATTTCATCAATGTGAGTCTTTCCTGGAAGTCATCTTAGAGGCACTGGCTCCCTTCCAACCGCTAATGGAGAAGATAGTCGGATATATGAATTATCTATAAGTGTTGTTATACCTGGATAGATAACCTCACTGTCTTTTGAAAGGCAGTGGAAGAACAAAAAGGAAAACTAATGAAAGTGTTGTGCCAACAAAAGAAAGTCGATGTGAATGAACAAAAAAGCACTTAAGTGCTTATTATATGCTAAGCACTAGGGATAAAAAATACAAAAGCTAAAACAGTCCCTGCCCACAAGGAGTTTATATTGTAAGGGGAAAACACATAAAGAAGAGATGGGTTGGGGAGGGGGCACTTTGTTAAAAAAAAAAAAAAGTTACAGGGATAGTAAATGGGGACATAGAAAAGTATATTGACATACTCTATCCACATCCACAGTGACTGAAGTGATTCAATTACAATTCATGTTAGAATTGTAGGGGACATGAACAAGGAAGATAAGTACTTGGTGGGTAAAACAGTTGTCCAGAAGGTAATTGAAAAGATGGTGGGGGTGTAGAGGGAAGCATGGTTGGGGCTTTCTTGAATAATGTTCTGAAAGGTCATCACCAGAGTGGAGAATGAGGTGCCAGGGCAGAAGTTTCTTTAAGGAAATGGTGTCAAACTCAGACAGAAATGGGAAGCATTCATCAATCTGTATATAAAGATCCTTACAGGCTACATAGTGACTTATATTTAAAATGTGATATTATTTATGTATTATTGTATTTTTAATTATTGCATTAAATATCTATCAATTACAAATTAATCCAGGATGCATTCAGGAGTGGATAGTTCAGGACAACTTTATTCTAAGGTATGGTCTCTGGTATAAGTAGCATGTTTCACTGGGACTTGCCAATTGACAAATGTCAATTTTATAGAATTTCTGTTAAGTATATGGGTAATACAGTGTCTCAACAAGACATGATCACTAATGCAGGAATGGTAGCTCTCCTGCATTGGCTATAAAATCTTTGAGATATGAGGACTTTTTAAGTTTGGACAATTTTTGTTTATTATTTCTTAATAACCATGTTTCTACTAAGAAACCACTGAATGAAATGAAACCTGAAGCACTGGATGAAATCATTAAATGATTTTACTCATGCATCCATGATTGAAGAGATCCAAAGGCAGAAAGTCAAGAAATGACATATTGCTTTGAAATTATAAAATCATTTGGAGATCAATGGACAGGAAAACATGAATAAGTGTTCAGAGACTTGATCAACTCACATACACACAAGTATTGGCCTAAGTGTACCTTAAGAAACCTTTTGTTTTGCACACAAGATGCCAAAGTATAGGACTTGGAAGGTCCTGTAGTAAGAGAGTGATGGTTATCAGAAACCAATTTTATTTATCAATAGAGAACCACTGACATAGTATTCATTGAACAATTCAAAGTCTACATATATGGACCAAAGTTCCAAGTAGAGAATGTAATCAATCTACTGACATATTTTGATGCCAGCTAATTTGAATGTTGTTTTCAGAGATGGATAGTAGCAAGTTATGAATAGCATACATTTTACATATATATGTATGTGTATATATATATAAAGGGAAGTCACATGCCAGATTTTGCATGTAAAGACCATATGACTTCCAAATGATGCTAGTACTAAAAGTGTGAAACTATATTTGATATCCAGGAAGTTGGATTATGATCAAGGGGGAAGTGTGACTGTTCCACTGGCATAGCCAACAGCCAAAAATATATGTTTTATTAAATCAACATTCTTTTAAAAAAATCAACATTCTTTATCTCAGTTGCCTGTAGATGATTGGCAATGAGAATATGTGGCTGATGGTGGACTAGAAGAAATCATACAAATCAAGAAAAAAGGAATCATGTCAAAGAACTCAAATTCCAATCTTTTGAAGACACTGTAATATAATGTAATGCCTTAATGTAGTTAAAGCAATGGAGTAGAGAACTCTACTGTGATTGATCCCATACATAGTACTAAAAGTACTTGGCCCTATGTAGAATATGTAGTTTTATGGCTATGAAATCATCACATCATAACTTTGCACATATGGGTCAAGGTAATAAGCAGATTTTACTATTTCAGGATGGTGGTAGATATCACTAAGGAGTGTAAAACTTATATGTGGGGTGCAAAAAAAATCACTGCCAATTTCTGCTGCATTTTTGGAGTATATAAACACTAACTAATCTTTGGACCTTGTATGCTTTGATTCTTTTAATATCTGGAAGGAAGTACAAAGCTCATAAGTAAGATCTTTGTGGTGATCAGTCATTTTACTAGTATTACATAAATATACCCAACCAAGTACCAGGAAAGCATCCATGGCTCTTAAGTGTGGGAGAAGTATTTCTCAGAGTATGTCTTCTCTAACAGGATCCATTTTCTCAAAGCTGAGATTTTCCAAGCAATCCACTTACAGAAATGTTAGCTTTAGCATTCAACAGAAAGTCTAAAACTATATCTTACCGTCTGTAAGGAGACCTACAGCCTGGACATTTCAGACATTCAACCAGACTGTTGAACATATTAAGAACGTTGAGATCAGAACAAAAATCTCATTAAAGTCAACGTGTGCCATTTGTAACACATATATAGCTCCACCAACTCTGGTCTGGTAGGTTTTGAACTATTCTTGCTTATATTTGACTTGTGGAAACTGACTCAGAGAAGTTATTTGAGAGACAGTGTGGTCCACTGGGAAAGCACTGGATTTGGATCAAAAGATCAAAATTCAAATTCTGTGCTATTTCTGTGGCACATAGCCAGAGGTTTAGTTGTCACACCTGTAAAACTGGCTTAACAATGACGGGTGTCACAGTGGCTATAGTGCCAGGCTTGGGATCAGGAAGACTCATCTTCCTGAGTTCAAAACCAGGCTCAAATACTAGTGGTGTGACCCTGAGTAAGTCACTTAACCCTGCTTGCCTCAGTTTCCTCATCTATAAAATGAGCTGGAGAAGGAAATGACAAACCACTCCATATCTCTGCCCCAAAAAACCCCAATGGGATTATAGCATCAGACACAATGGAAATAATCGAACACCACCAAAGATAGCATATGTAAAATACTTTGCAAAACTTAAGTTATAGGTAAGGGGTTACTGGTGATGGCCCATGTAGTTTCCTCTGTTCTCATATATCTACTCCCTTTTCCTGAGTGTTGTAGGAGCAAATTGTTCCCACAAGTGTGGCCTAAAATAGTGAATCTTGGTGCAATCTCAACCTTAACCACTAGGTGACACTCTGAGCTCAACCATGTCCAAGGTCCAAAGACCTATTTCCAAAGGTTGGACATAACTCTTTGTTCTCCAAACTTATTTATTTATTTAGAGAGGCAATTGGGGTTAAGTTACTTGCCCAAGAAGTATTAAGTTTCTGAAGCCCTATTTGAACTCGGGTCCATTCTGAAGGTTACATAACATAGGAGGTTTGGGTGGATTCCAAAGCCTTTTTTAGGCTTTTGGCTTTTGGCTTTTGAAGTTACCTTCAAAAAAAATTAAGAAAAAAGAAAAAGGAAAAACAAAGGAGTTGGATTTTTAGTAAGCACTGTGTTTCAAAGAATACTATTCAAAGCATCTACATCAAAGCCTCCAAGAAAAATATATGAATTGATCTCAGGCCATGGAAGAACTCAAAAGGATTTTCAAAGTCAAGAAAGAGAGGAAAAAGAAAAAATTAGGAAGTGAAATGAGAGTGATGCAAAAGGCAATATCAAAAACTAATAAGGAGAAGAATACCTTAAAAAGCAAAACTGGCTGATTGGGAAAGAAGGTACAGAAGCTCACTGAGGAAAATAATTCTTTAGAATTGAGCAAATGGAAGCTAATGACTTTATGAGAAATCAAGAAACAAGCAAATAAAAACAAAATGATGAAAAAAAAAGAAAATAATGTGAAATATCTCAGTGGAAAAACAACTGATAATTAATTATTATTTTTTAAACTTTGATTTAAATTTTTTTGTTTTGATGATAATTTCTTTTTATTTTTAATAATAGCTTTCTATTTTCAAACTACATGCAAAAATAGTTTTCAATAATCTCATCCTTGCAAAACTTTGTTCCAAAATTTTTTCCATCTTTCCCTCTACTCCTTCCCCTAGACAGTAAATAATCCAGTATAAATTAAACACGTACAATTCGTTTAAGCATATTTCCACATTTATTGTGGTGCACAAGAAAAATCAGATCAAAAAGGAAAAACTGAGAAAGAAAAAATCAAGCAAACAACAAAAAAGGTGAAAATACTATCTTATGATTCACATTCAGTTCCCTTAAGTCCACTTTCTGGATGAAATGGCTCTCTCCATCCCAAGTCTATTGGGATTGGCCTGAATCACCCCATTGTTAAAAAGAGCCAAGTGCACCACAATTGATCATCACCTAATCTTGTTGTTGTTGTGTACAATGTTCTCTTGTTTGTTCACTTACCATCAGTTCATGAAAGTTTCTCCAGGTCTTTCTAAAATCATCCTGCTAATCATTTCTTACAGAATAATATCAAAACCTTCATATCCCTTAACTTATTCTGACATTTCCCAACTGATATTCACTCAGTGCAGGAGAGATAATTTAAAAATTATTAGTATATCTGAAAACTTTGATAAAAAAATAGCTTAGACAGCATCTTTCAAGAAATTATTAAGAAAGACTGTCCTGATATTCTAGAATCTGAGAGTGAAATAGAAATTAAAAGAATTCACCAATCACCTCCTGAAAGAGATCTCATGATAAAAACTCCCAGGAATATTATAGCCAAATTCCAGAACTCCCAGGTCGAAGAGAAAATTTAATTTTCAGATACAGGGCTTAGCAGCATAAGGATATAATCAGGAAGGGAAATCATAAGGGAATTAATAAGATTTATCTGTTTACATTCCTACATGAAAAGTTGATAACTCAGAGTTACAAGAGAAAGGGCATAGGTATAAGTGGAATATGAAGGGATTATATCCAAAAAATAAAATTAAGGGGTGAGAGAGGAAGGTACTGGGAGAAAGAGAAAGGGTGATGTTAATTGTTTGAGGCTGGATTGAAATAAAAGGCTTTATTTCAAACAATACCTTGATCAGTGAAGCCCTGCTTTTCATGTGTTCTTGAAGCTTTAAGGAAACTAAATAGCGGTCATGAATGGGCCTGAAACCCATGGACAATCTTTTCAAGGTTAACCAGGACACACATATGTAAGAAAAAGTTTTTACAGTGGAAAAAGAAAAAGGGAGTGGAGGAGAGGGAGTAAATGAACTTTACTCTCATCAGAATTGAGTCAAAGAAGAAATAACTTACAAATTCAACATGGGTATAGAAATCTATCTTATCCTTCAGGGGAAGGAAGGGAAGTAGATATGAGAAGGGGGAGGGTAATAGAAAGGAGGGCATATTTGGGAAGGGGGTAGTCAGAAGCAAAACACTTTGAGGAAGGCTGAGTGAAAGGAGAGAGAGAATACAATAAACAGTTTAGGGTGAATACAGTTAGCAACAGTAATTATGAAAAGAATTTTAAAGCAAGTTTCTTTGATAAAGGCCTCTTTTCTCAAATATATAGGAAACTGAGGCAAATTTATAAAAAATAAGAGCCATTTCCCAATTTATAAATGATCAAAACATATGAAGTGTGCCCAAAGGGCTATAAAATCATGCATATCCTTGGATCTAACAATATTACTACTAGGCATGAATTCCAAAAGAGATTTTTTTTAAAAAAAAGAAAAGGACCAATATGTTAAAAAATATTTTTTTGCCTTCTCAGGGCAAAGAATTAGAAATTGAAGGTATTCCTATCAGTTGGGGAATGGTTGAATAAACTATGGTATGTGATTATGATGGAATAGTATTGTTCTATAAGAATTGATGACAGGATACTCTCAGAAAAGTCCTCCATGAGCTCATGCAAAATGCAATGTACTATATACAAAGTAATAGCAATATTGTGGGATAATCAGCTATGAATGACTTTGCTATTTTCAGCAATACAATGAACCATGACTACTCTGAAGAACTTATGATGAAAAATGCTATCCATACCCAGAAAAATAATTGCTTGTGTCTGTATATAGATTGAAGCATACTTAAGAAAACAAACAAACAACAACAACAACAAAAAAAACCACTTTATTTTTCTCAAGTTTTTTTTTTTGGGGGGGGGGGATAAAGATTTGTATTTTCTTTCTCAGCTCGATTTTTATGGAAATATTTTGCATAACTTCACATGTGCCTTCTCAATGTGAGGGGGAGGGAAGAAGGATGAGAATTTGGAACTCAAAGTTTTAAAAACAAATGTAAAAAATTGTTTTATACGTAACTGAAAAAATAAAATAAATATATAAACAAAGAAAAAAAATGCAATTGGGGGGGGGGGATAGAATATATATATTTTGCTGAGGCAATTAGGGTTAAGTGACTTGCCTAGGGTCATCACACAGCTAGGAAGTGTTAAGTGTCTGAGGCCAGATTTGAACTTAGGTCTCTTGATTTCAGGGCTGGTGCTCTATCCACTGTGCCACCTAACTGCCCTGAAATAGAATATATTTTTAAAAGTAACAAAGACAAAAAAAAAATAGTTAATGACTTAGAAAGAAAAAAAAAGAATACTATTAACCCTTAATAAGAATGTAAAAAAAGAATTAAATCATATATAAAACAAATGTTTGTTCTACTTAGAAAAGCAATCTCTCAAAATGGGGTTTGCATTAACATTTTCTATATGTAATAACAATAATAATGACAATATTCAAATTCAACAACTCAGCCATTGTGTATGTGTGTAAGGAGGGAGAGTAGGAAATGAGCCAACAGCAAAATAATAGAATTTGTGGAGCTATAGTAGCTGTGAAAGCAGGAACTCTGAAAGGTTGACAAATTGCACCTGGCCTAGATAGTTACTAGCTTAATTAAATCACGGGCAAGTTACTTAACCTCTATCTTAGTTTCTTTAACATTTACAACAAAAAAAATAGGGATAATAATAGTACCTACTTCTCAGTACTGTTGTGAGGATCTAGTGAGATAATATTTGTAAAGCGTTATTAGCAAAGTGCTAGGTATATAGTAGGTGCTTAACAAATGTTTGACTCCTTCCTTCCATGACAAAATAGGAAACAAATTTTATCTGCCATATACAAGGGCTTCAAGATCCATTTTTTTTTTGACTTCACATGAAGCATAGTAGATTTTGCTCCAACCTTTTACCTTTAACCTGCATGTATCTCCCCGCTTCAGGTGTGTTTCCTGTAAACAACATATTGTAGGATTCTGGCTTTTAATCCATTCCGCTAACCACTTCCTCTTTATGGGGGAGTTTACCCCATTCACATTTATGGTTAGAATGACCAATTCTGTATTACTTGCCATCTTGTTAACCCCAGTTTGTGCTTTTCTCCCTTCTTTCCCCTTTCCCCCCTTCCCAGTACTAAGCTTGTGAGCACCACTTGCTTCTCACAGCCTTCCCTTTTTAGTATCCCTCCCCCCGCCTTAGAGTTCCTCCTCCTATCTTACCCCTTTCCCTCCCAGTTTCCGTATTCCCTTCCTCTTAGCTTATTCCTTCCCTTTTCACTTTTCCCTTCTCACTTTTCAATGAGGTGGGAGAAGTTTCACCATAGATTGAATATGTCTCAAGATTTTTCACTTAAAGCCAATTCTGAAGGCAGTAAGATACCCACTATATTCATCCCCCTCCATTCTTTCTCTCAGATATAATAGGTTTCCTATGCCTCTTCATGAGATGTACTACCCCCACTTTACCCTTTTTCTGGTACAATGTCCTTTCCACATCAATTTCTAGAACAAGGTATACATGTATTCTTTATACATCTATATAGTCAAAATATAGTTCCCAAGATTAATCTTTACCTTTTTAGATTTCTCTTGAGTTCTATATTTGTAGATCAAACTTTTTGTTAAGTTCTGGCTTTTTCATCAGAAATAGATGAAATTCGCTTACTTCGTTGAATGTCCATCTTCTTCCCTGGAAAAAGATGCTCATTCGCGCTGGGTAAGTTATTTTTGGTTGCATACCAAGTTCCTTAGCCTTTCGGAATATCATATTCCAGGCCCTTCGATCTTTTAATGTGGATGCTGCCAGATCCTGGGTGATCCTTATTGTGGCTCCTTGATACTTGAATTGGGTTTTTCTAGCCGCTTGCAATATTTTTTCCTTCATCTGAGGGTCTGGCATTTGGCCACTATATTCCTTGGTGTTTTGATTTTAGGATCCCTTTCAGTGGGTGATCGATGAATCCTTTCAATGTTTATTTTTTCTTCTGTTCCTATGACTTTTGTCATAGTTCTCTTTGATAATTTCCTGGAAAATAGTGTCCAGGCTCTTTTTTTCATCATTCTTTTCTGGGAGTCCAATGATTCTCAGATTGTCTCTCCTGGATCTGTTTTCCAGGTCTGTTGTCTTCCCCAGAAGGTATTTCACATTCTTTTCCATTGTTTGATTTTTTTGGATTTGCTTGACTGATTTTTCTTGTCTCCTCGAGTCATTCAATTCCAATTGTTCAATTCTGATTTTCAGTGAAGTATTTTCTTCACTCACTTTTTAAAAATCTTTTTCTAATTGTCCCATTGAGTTCTTTTGTTCTGTGGAATTTTTTTCCATTTCACCAATTTTGTTTTCCAGTTCACCAATCCTAATTTTCAAGGATTTTACTTCTTTATCCACTCTCTCTTTAACTGACTTCTCCAGGCTCTTTTGCCAAGCCTCCCTCTCCTTTTCCCATTTTTCTTCTAGCTCCCTTGCGAGAGCCTTTTTAATTACTTCTATGAGGTTCATCTGTGCTGAGGAACAGATGATCTCCTCCTTTGGGGATTCACCTGGGGACTGTCTGTTTTTAGTCTCCTTAGGATTTAGAGTCTGCTCTCTATCTGTATAGAAGCTGTCAAGGGTTAAAGTCCTCTTCAGTTTCTTGCTCATTCTGTCTAATAATCAAAGACAAACTAGCAAAGAAAAACAGAAAAAAACTGGAGTCTTTCTTTGGGGGAGGGGCTGGGTGTGTTACCGAGCTTCCTCTACAGACTGCGGGAGGCAGCAGTGAGGCACTAGCCCGACTGTGCTGTGCCTGCACTCTGAGATCCCAGAGCGTGCTGAGTCACTGTGGGGGGGGGGGGGGTGAAGGGGGGGGCGGCCAGGTCCTGAGAGACTCCAGCTGTTTGGGGTTGTATTCTTCACCCCCGGTTTTTAGCTTCTCTGCTGGGCTGCTGACTTGCTGCCGGAGCAAAGTATCCAGTCCTGTAGCGAAGCTCTCCCCGCAGAGACGGCTGCAATCACTCCCCACCCCCTCTCCAGTCTGCTCCCGTGCTCTCAATGCCGCTGCCCGCCGTCTGCACCTGATCTAAAACCATTCCAGCCCTCCAGTAAAGACAGACCTTTCTTGGCGAATCTCAAGGATGGCTTCTCTTGGTAACTATTTGTGTTTTTTTGTTTTTTTTTTTTTCAGTCAAGCATTAATTCAGAGGCTTGTAATGAAATGGATAGTGAGAGAAAGTGTGGAGCTACACAGCTGTGTGCCTCCTCTCCGCCATCTTAACCGGAAGTCCCCAAGATGCATTTTTTTAAATAACTTTTTATTGATAGAACTCATGCCAGGGTAATTTTTTACAACATTATCCCTTGCATTCACTTCTGTTCCGATTTTTCCCCTCCCTCCCTCCACCCCCTCCCCCAGATGGCAAGCAATCCTTTACATGTTGAATAGGTTACAGTATATCCTGGATACAATATATGTGTGCAGAACCGAACAGTTTTCTTGTTGCACAGGGAGAATTGAATTCAGAAGGTAGAAATAATCCGGGAAGAAAAACAAAAATGCAAGCAGTTTATATTCATCTCCCAGTGTTCTTTCTTTGGGTGTAGCTGCTTCTGCCCATCTTTGATCAATTGAAACTGAATTAGCTCTCTTTATCGAAGAGATCCACTTCAATCAGAATACATCCTCAAATAGTATCATTGTTGAAATATATAATGATCTCCTGGTCAAGATGCATTTTGTTATTGGTAATTTCAGTTCCAACCTGCACAACAATGCATTGCTGACCATTATATAGCAAATATAGAAACTCAACTTTATCTCTAAATCTAAACAAAATGAGCACGAATTTTTTTGAGCTTTAAATCTGAAGAGCAAAAAACTGAATTTATGGGAAATCTTCACTGAATGTAAACAACAGCCATTATATCTAATAATAAAATGGATGATAAATATAATTCCTATCTTTCAACGGGAAATGGAATTTCAAAAAGAACTTTTGTAATCTGATGGCATGATTTCCCAACTAGTACATCAATTATATCAAAACAGGTTAATTTCTTTTTTTTAAAAGATGAAAAATACTATAATCATCATGAACAAACACATTCTTTTATAATGTGATAGAACAAGTGAAAAATATCTGATTGCTTACTGTCTCTAGGAGAGGAGGGAAGAGAGAGATAGAATGTCCATGTCTGGCAGTGTCTCTAGCATGGGGCTTCTTCCCACTCCCTCATCCCATCTTTTTTGTACCATTCTAGATTCGCTGGAGAAAGTTAATTGGTTCTTTATCATTAATCTTTCTTGAGTCCTATCCAGAGAATTAGACTTCTCACATCTTCCATATTGTCATCTGAATCAGCAGTTTTTAAAACATAAAAACTTAGCAGAAGAAATAAAAGTCATTCAGGTACATGACTTCAATAATTATACCATCACCATCATTCAGTTTGGTACTATAGTTGAACTAGGAAGCAACAATATCCTTTCAGAACAACAGAAAATGAAATTACTCCCAATACTTTTGTTCATCTACAAAAAAAGTAATTATTTTATTCAGACTTGACCCAGCATCTTTCTCACCATGCCTTCCTTCTGCTCTCCCCCTAACCACCTAGGGGCTGTTCTGATGCTACAGAATGGTCCAGACCCTATGGCATAGCAGGACAAGGAAAATGGAAGGAAGACTGCATGGCTGTTCACATCACTTGGTTCAGTTGGGAGGCACCAACAGCAAGCTTTCTGATATATTGGAAGAACACTAAACTTTACTTTTTGCCCTGACCCTGCCTCTGAATGTCCTTTACCATGTACCATATACCTCCCAAGACATATAGGCAGTGTTATCTGAGCCAATGTGCCTTAAGGATCCTCAGGCCTTCTGATCTCACCCATTTATCTACCCTTAGGAGCTCCAGACCCTTTCTTTCCCTTTTGAATTGAATTCTTTTTAAAAAATATGTAAATTGCTTTAACTTTATTTTTTAAAAATTATTATACCTTTTTATTTACAAAACATAAGTATGGTTAATTTTTCAGCATTGACCCTTGCAAAATCTTCTGTTCCAACTTTTCCCCTCTTCCCCCCGACCCCCTCTCCTAGATGACAGTTAGTCCAATACATGTTAAATATATTAAGGTATATGTTAAATACAATATATGTATACATATCTATACATTTATCTTGCTGCACAAGAAAAATCAGATCTAGAAAGAAAAGAAAAAACTGAGAAGGAAAACAAAAATGCAAGCAAATAATAACAGAAAGAGTGGAAATGCTATATTGTGGGCCACATTCATTTCCCTTAGTTCTCTCTCTGGGTGTAGCTGATTTTCTTCATTACTGAACAATTGGAACTGGTTTGAATCATTTCATTGTTGAAGAGAACCACATGCATCAGAGTAGATCATCATATAATTTTGTTGTTGCCATGTATAATGATCTCCTGGTCCTGCTCATTTCACTCAGCATCAGTTCATGTAAGTCACTCCAGGCCTCTCTGAAATCATCCTGTTGGTCATTTCTTACAGAATAATAATATCCTACAACTGAATTCTTTTTATGTGTTATCTCCCCTGAGTCCAGTGTGAGTTCCAGGAGAGTAAGGAATGTTTTGTTTTTATCTTGGGGAAACAAAACTGCCATTAGCTCCCATATTCTAGCTTAAAGTCTAACTTAATAGGAAAGTACATAAGATAGGAAGCTAAAGTCCCTCCTAGGAGCAAAGCTCAACTTTAAAAAATGAGCAAAAGTGCAACAAGAGCCCTGACCATAGAGAGCTATTATGGAGATAAGGAAGATCAGAACGCAAATCCAGAAGAGGACAGCAATGGCAAAATGCCTCTAGGTCAAGCCTCGAAGTAGGACATGAACTCTCACTTCCAAGAGAGCTTAAAAGGCTCTCTTGGAAGAGCTCAAAAAAGATCTTAAAAGAGAAATAGGAAAAAATGAAGAAAAGAAATGAGAGCTATGTAGAAGAATTGTGAAAATTTGGGGAGAAAAGCTAATAGCTTGAAAAAGGAAGCACAGAAATTAATTGAAGAAAGCAATTCCTTTAAAAATATATTTGGCAAATATTTGTGGCAGCCCTGTTTGTCGTGGCTAGAAACTGGAAAATGAATGGATGCCCATCAATTGGAGAATGGTTGGGTAAATTGTGGTATGTGAATGTTATGGAATATTATTGTCTTTAAGTAATGACCAGCAGGATGAATACAGAGAGGCTTGAAGAGACTTAAATGAATTGATGCTAAGTGGAATGAGCAGATCCAGGAGATCATTATATACTTCAACAATGATACTGTATGAGGATGTATTCTGATGGAAGTGGATTTCTTTGACAAAGAGAAGATCTAACTCAGTTTCAATTGATCAATGATGGACAGAAGCAGCTACACCCAAAGACAGAACACTGGGAAACTGTTTGCATTTTTGTTTTTCTTCCCGGGTTATTTTTACCTTCTGAATCCAATTCTTCCTGTGTAACAAAAGAACTGTTCAGTTCTGCACACATATATTGTATCTAGGATATACTGTGACATATTTAACATGTATAGGACTGCTTGCCTTCTTGGGGAGGGGATGGAGGAAAGGAGGGAAAAAATGGGAACAGAAGTGAGTACAAGGGATAATGTTGTAAAAAATTACCCTGGCATGGGTTCTGTCAATTAAAAAGATATAATTATTTTAAAAATGTATTTGGCAAAATGGAAAAAAATATATATACTAAAGACTACAACTCCTTAAAAAATAGAATTGACAAAATGGAAAGAGAAAACAACTCCTTAAAAATTGATTTGGCAAAATGGAAAATGGAAAAATGGGGAAAAAAATCCACTAAATAAAACAACCCCTTTAAAAGTACAATTGACAAAGAAAGGTCAAAAAACTAACTGAAGAAAATAATTACTTAAAAATTAGAATTGCACAAATAGAAATAAATGACTTGATGAGACATCAAAAATCAGTCAAACAAAATCAAAAAATGAAAAAAATAGAAGGAAATATAAAATACCTCCTTGGAAAAAGCAACTGACTTGGAAAATAGATCCAGGAGAGTAATTGTAGAGAGCCAGAACTCTGGAGAAGTATACTTGAAACAAGGTGTTAACTAAAAGGAATTGATAAGACAATGGTTATCTAGTTTACATATACTTAGTACTTAGCATAGTGATGTAATGGTTCTCTAAGTTCACACATAATCAGTATGCTGTAATGATGTAATTGCAATAAGGTATATAAGAGCCAACAAGGCTTGGAAGAGAGTCATTCCATCTCCCACTATCTTGGTGGCTCTTCTGCTTTCTGCATTCCTCCACTGAGATCAAAGCCTGTCTGAAGGTCCCCCAGAAAGCTAGCCTGGTCCCAGGTGAAGGAGACAGACTATGAAGAAGATAATAAAGACTTTGGACTTTATTCTTGATTATTTATGTGTTGATTATTCTGCTGAAACCAGGGCTGGTACCAAGGCCTTCCAGAAAGCTAGACAAAACATTATAGTTAATATAAGAATTATTTGGCTATCTAAAAGCCATGATCAAAAAGGAATCTGGCCATCATCTTTCAAGAAATCATTAAGGAAAACTGCCCTGATATCCTAGGACAAAAAGATAAAATAATTGACATTGAAATTATCCACTGATCACCTCCTGAAAGAATGAAAAATGAAAACTCCAAGGAATATTGTAGCTCAATTCCAGAATTATCATATCAAGGAGAAAATACAGCAAGAAAGAAACAATTCAAATATCAAGGAGCCAAAATCAAGATTATCCAGGATCTAACAACTTTCACAGTAAAGGATTGGAGGAGGGCATGGAATATGATATTCCAGAAGGAAGAGGAGCTTAGATTAATAATCAAAAATCAACTACCCAGCAAAATTGAGCATTATTTTTCAGGGGAAAAATGGATATTCAATGAAATAGGGGATTTTCAGTAATTTCTGATGAAAAGACCAGAGTTGAACAGAATATTTGATCAAGTCTCAAGAGAAGCATAAAAAGGTAACTAGGAAAGAATTAAAAAAAAAAAAACTACGTTTTTTAAAAGTTAAAATGTTTACATTCCTACATGGGAAAATGATACTTGTAACTCTTAAAAAGAGTTTGTCAGGGCAGTTAAAAGGGGTAAACATAGACACAGACGTAGGATGTAAGTATAAGTTGACTTTAATATGATGACATAAAAAAGAAATTAAGGGGTAAAAATAGGATTATACTGAAAAAAGAAAAAAAGGGGAGACAAAATGGGGCAAATTACATCACATGAAGAAACAAAGACCTATTACAGTAGAGTGAAATAAGGGAAGGGCATGAACATTGTTTGAATCTTAATCTCATTGGATTTGGCTCAAAGAGGGAATAATATACATATTTAGTTTGATATGGAATTTGTCTTACTCTATAGAGAAGTGGGAAGGAGCAAAGGGAAAGAAAAAGGAGAAGCTAATAGAAGTGGGGTAGAAGTAAAAAGGGGAAAGGCATAAGAAAGGGAAGGACTGATAAAGGTAAGGGCAGATTGAGGGAGGAGGGAATCAGAAGCAAAACACTGGTGAGTAGGGAAGAGTGAAAGGAGAGAGAAAAGTATATATGAGAGAAAATAAGATGGCGGGAAATACAAAGGTAGTAATCTTAATTGTGTATGTGAATAGGATGAACTTTCCCCATAAAATAGAAGAAGATAGAGTGGATTAAAAGCCAGAATCCTATAAATATGTTGTTTACAAAAACCACATTTGAAGTATATATATCTATATCTACATATGTGTATATATATGTATACATATATATGTATGTATGTATATATCGAGTTAAGATAAAAGGCTGGAGTAGAGTATATTATGCTTCAGTTAAAGTAAAAACAAAAACAAAAACAAAAAAACATGGGTAGCAATTCTGTTCTCAGACGAAGCAAAAGCAAAAATAGATCCAGTTAAAAGCGGTAAGGAAAGAAACTATACCTTGCTAAAGGATACTATAGATAGATAGATATTTTTTTAAGATGAAATTTATTTTTTTTTAAATAAATTTTTATTGACAGAACCCATGCCAGGGTAATTTTTTACAACATTATCCCTTGTATTCACTTCTGTTCCCATTTTTTCCCTCCTTCCCTCCACCCCCTCCCCCAGATGGCAAGCAGTCCTTTACATGTTAAATACAATATATGTGTGCAGAACCATACAGTTCTGTTATTGCACAGGGAGAATTGGATTCAGAAGGTATAAATAAACCAGGAAGAAAAACAAAAATGCAAGCAGTTTATATTCATTTCCCAGTGTTCTTTCTTTGGGTGTAGCTGCTTCTGTCCATCCTTGATCAATTGAAACTGAATTAGCTCTCTTTATCAAAGAGATCCACTTCCATCAGAATACATCCTCAAACAGTATCGTTGTTGAGGTATATAATGATCTCCTGATTCTGCTCATTTCACTTAGCATCAGTTCATGTAAGTCTCGCCAGTCCTCTCTGTATTCATCCTGCTGGTCATTTCTTACAGAACAATAATATACCATAATGTTCATATACCACAATTTACTCAACCATTCTCCAATTGATGGACATCCATTCATTTTCCAGCTTCTAGCTACTACAAACAGGGCTGCCACAAATATTTTGGCACATACAGGTCCCTTTCCCTTCTTTAGTATCTCTTTGGGGTATAAGCCCAGTAGAAACACTGCTGGATCAAAGGGTATGCACAGTTTGATAACTTTTTGAGCATAGTTCCAAATTACTTTACAGAATGGCTGGATGTGTTCACAATTCCACCAACAATGAGGATACTATAGATACTGAAGTAATAGCAACACTAAACATATGTGCACCAAGTAGTATACCATCCAAATTCCTAGAGGAGAAGTTAAGTGAATTGCAAGAAGAAAAAGACTATATTATATTAGTGGGAGATCTCAATTTCCCTCTCTCAGAATTAGATAAATACACAAGACACAACAGTCAAGGATTATAGTAATCTAGTGTTTGATAAATCCAAAGTCTCCAGCTTTTAGCATAAGAACTCATGATTTCACAAAAATTGCTGGGAAAATTGGAAAATAGTATGGCAGAAACCAGGCATTGATCACAATCTAACACTCTATACAAAAATAAAGTCAAAATGGGTTCATGATTTAGATATAAAGATATGTGCTTATCTTTATAAGCACATGAGTAGAACAAAGGATAGTCTACCTCAGATCTATGGAGAAGTGGAAAATTTATGGCCAAAGAAGAATGAGAGAACATTATGAAATACAAATTGATAATTCTTTTTTTATTATAACTTTTTATTGACAGTACATATGCATGGGTAATTTTTTACGATATTATCCCTTGTACTCACTTCTGTTCCGATTTTTCTCTTCCCTTCCTCCACCCCCTCCCCTAGATGGCAAGCAGTCCTATATATGTTGGATATGTTGCAGTATATCCTAGATACAATATATGTTTGCAGAACCGAACAGTTCTCTTGTTGCACAAGGAAAATTGGATTTAGAAGGTATAAATAACCCGGGAAGAAAAACAAAAATGCAGATAGTTCACATTCGTTTCCCAGTGTTCTTTCTTTGGGTGTAGCTGCTTCTGTCCGTCATTTATCAATTGAAACTCAGGTCTCTTTGTCAAAGAAATCTACTTCCATCAAAATATGTCCTCATACAATATCATTGTTGAAGTGTATAATGATCTCCTAGTTCTGCTCATTTCACTTAGCATCAGTTCATGTAAGTCTCGCCAGTGCTCTCTGTATTCATCCTGCTGGTCATTTCTTACAGAACAATAATATTCCATAACATTCATATACCACAATTTACCCAGCCATTCTCCAATTGATGGGCATCCATTCATTTTCCAGTTTCTAGCCACTACAAACAGGGCTGCCACAAACATTTTGGCACATACAGGTCCCTTTCCCTTCTTTAGTATTTCTTTGGGATATAAGCCCAATAGAAACACTGCTGGATCAAAGGGTATGCACAATTTGATAATTTTTTGGGCATAATTCCAGATTGCTCTCCAGAATGGTTGGATTCGTTCACAACTCCACCAACAATGCATTAGTGTCCCAGTTTTCCCGCATCCCCTCCAACATTCATCCTTATTTTTTCCTGTCATCTTAGCCAATCTGACAGGTATGTAGTGGTATCTCAGAGTTGTCTTAATTTGCATTTCTCTGATCAATAATGATTTGGAACACTCTTTCATATGAGTGGTAATAGTTTCAATTTCATCCTCTGAAAATTGTCTGTTCATATCCTTTGACCATTTATCAATTGGAGAATGGCTTGATTTCTTATAAATTTGAGTCAGTTCTCTATATATTTTGGAAATGAGGCCTTTATCAGAACCTTTAACTGTGAAGATGTTTTCCCAGTTTGTTGCTTCCCTTCTAATCTTGTTTGCATTAAAACTAATGCAAACAAAACTGTTTGTACAAAGGCTTTTTAATTTGATGTAATCAAAATTTTCTATTTTGTGATCAGTAATGGTCTCTAGTTCATCTTTGGTCACAAATTTCTTTCTCCTCCACAAATCTGAGAGATAAACTATTCTATGTTCCTCTAATTTATTTATAATCTCGTTCTTTATGCCTAGGCCATGGACCCATTTTGATCTTATCTTGGTATATGGTGTTAAGTGTGGGTCCATGCCTAATTTCTGCCATATTAATTTCCAATTATCCCAGCAGTTTTTATCAAATAATGAATTCTTTTCCCAGAAGTTAGGGGCTTTGGATTTGTCAAGACTAGATTGCTATAGTTGACTATTCTGTCTTGTGAACCTAACCTTTTCCACTGATCCACTAATCTATTTCTTAGCCAACACCAAATGGCTTTGGTGACTGCTGCTTTATAATATAATTTTAAATCAGGTACAGCTAGGCCACCTTCACAAAATGGATAATTCTGATTACATGAAATTAAGATGTTTTTGCATAAAGCCAATGCAGCCAAGATTAGAAGGGAAACAGAAAGCTAATAAAAAATATTTATAGTCAGTGTTTCTGATAAAGGCCTCATTTCTAAAATATATAAAGAACTGAGTCAAATTTATAT
Organism: Antechinus flavipes; assembly: GCF_016432865.1. Taxonomy (NCBI): domain Eukaryota; kingdom Metazoa; phylum Chordata; class Mammalia; order Dasyuromorphia; family Dasyuridae; genus Antechinus; species Antechinus flavipes. The sequence goes on along the minus strand of NC_067401.1, from coordinate 140,758,823 downwards.
GAATATGTCATTCCTCAATTGATAAATGGTCAAAGGATATTAACAATTTTCAGATGAATAAATTAAAGCCATTTCTAGTCATATAAAAAAATGCTCTATATCACTATTGATTAGAGAAATGCAAATTAAGACAATTCTGCAACATTACCTCACATCTTTCAGATTAAGATGATAAGAAAAGATAATGATAAATGTTGGAAGGGATGTGGGAAAACTGGAACACTAACACATTGTTGGTGAAGTTGTGAAATGATCCAATCATTCTGGAGAGTAATTTGGAACTATGCCCCAAAAGCTATAAAATTGTTTACATCCCTTTCATCCAGCAGTGTCACTACTGAGTCTGTATCCCAACAAAATAGTAAAAAATGGGAAAAGGATCCATATGTGCAAAAAATGTTTGTAGCAGCCTTTTTATATAGTGACAAGGAATTGGAAATTGAATGGATGCCCATCAGTTGTGGAATGACTGAATAAGTTATGGTAAACAAAAGTAATGGAATATTAATGTTCTTGAAGAAATAATGAGCAGGCTTGATTTCAGAAAAGTCTGGAATCATATGTGATGCTTAGTGAAGTGAAAAAAACTAGGAGAACATCAATCACAGTAAAAAAGATTATGTGATGATTAACTGTGATGGACTTGGCTCTTCTTCTATGATTCAAAGCAATTTCAATAGACTTGGGATGGAAAATGCCAACCACGTCCAAAGAGAGAACTAAGGAGACTGCTTGTAGATCGAAGCATATATTTTTACCTTTTTGTTTAATTCTTTCTTTCTCGTGGTCTTTTTTCCCTTTTAGCATAATTTTTTCTTGTGCAACCTGACAAATATGGAAATATAAAAAGGATCTAAAAGGATTGCACATATTTAATCTACATCAGATTGCTTGCTGTCTTGGAGAAAGGGAAGATTAGAAAGAGTGGAAGAAAAATTCAGAATACAAAGTTTTTACAAAAATAAATGTTGAAAATATCTTTACATTTATTTGGAAAAATAAAATACCATTGGAAAAAATAGGAGGGAAAAAGAGAAAGAAACAGAAACCGTTACCAGATTTGTGTTAACTAGACTTTTGAATAGGAAAACCTCAGAACTAATTAAGGTTATTATTGCCTTTTCCCAAGCCCAGAAGTGATTACATAAAGATCACTTCCTATTCCCTAAAGCAATGAAGGTAATAAGGAGGAAGGAGGAAGACAATTCTTGGACTACTTTAGTTAATGTAATTTAGATTGTTTCTTGTTACTGTTGGTCCTTTATTCTTAAAGAGGACCAATGATTTCAGGAGGAGGATGTCTTGATTTGCAAGTGAATTGGATTTAAGTGAGGCAGGACTGGCAAAGTCATCAGTCCCACTTTCTCTGACAGAGAAAGCAGAAAAAAGAAGGTCAAACAGAACCTGGAAGTGAGACAATCTTAAGTACTCTATAAGAGGAATTAAATGGTTTTAGAAAAATGATTCTTTGAGTTGTGTATCTAGAACTAAATATTATTCTTTTTGATGAAGTTAATTATTACTTAAATTGTTTCCTAAACTTCTTGTGAACCTTGCCGCGATTTTCCTTTTTTTTTGTGTCTGCAGGGTTTAATATAGTGGCTGGCACAAAACTAGCAGCTTACTAAATGCTAGTTAGTTGAATATGTGTACCAATCTTTCTATCATTTCCTTCTAGTTTAGGAAAAGAAGAAGCTAAAGAAAGATTTTAGGTGGAAGTGTTATGCCACAGTTCTGAGTTTCCATAATTATCCTGACCCAGTCCTGACTCAGTTTCCTTGCTTCTTAAAGCTCAGTCCTGCAAAACCTCTGCTCCCTCTTTATCAGAATATTTGATAAGGATAAAAGATCTTATGTTTTAGAATATCAGAATATCTCTCCCCATTTCAAACTATCGGAATGTCAGATATCCCCATGTCTGGGATGCCCCACCACCACCGTCTCCTCTCTGGAGGCTCACTCCCCTCTGTTAGAGTCATGTTCTGGCTCTCAGCACCTTGACTCTGCCCCTGCCTCAGTCTACCCCCTCAGTCTGAGCCATGTGTATATATAGGTCATTGAGAACTTTCATTGTTTGCTGGACTCTTGGAGACGATAGTCTCATTCAGCTCTGGGACCAAACCATGGATCCATTTGGTCCCAGTAAATGTCTCCTATTTAATTATTAAATACTCTCTAATCTCTATCCTGCCTCAGTTTGTCCGGCATTACAGAAGTTCCCCTACTATAGGAATTTTGAGGATTTCTTTAAAAATGAGAGAGAATACTCAGAGAAGATGAGACTTTCCACCACATCCTGGTGACTTCCTGTCCTCCCAGGAGACTAAAATAGTAAGATATATGACTGTGGTTTTGTTTTTAGTCTTTAATGCTAGAACCCTCACACACATATAAGAAGGAACTTCTTTCGTTGCTTTACTAAGATGAGTGGGACTGGCACCTGTGTCTAAGTATGATCTTTAATTCTACTGAATACTGCTTCAGACTGATTTAATCCTATTTTTCATAAATATTTGTATATGACTATGTGTGGGAGTTTTAGAAACCACAGAAGAGAGAATGACCCCCTCCTAATGCAGTTCTGGGGTCCCAATCTCAAAGTTACTTGTTAAAGACTTCACTCTAATTGGGAACAAAGGCGGAATCATAAAGAATCTAGGTCTTTTAAAATCTGCCTCTTGAGACTATAAGCCTAAAGCAGTCTTTTGATTACATGTGAAAAATACTTAGCAATGACTTAGGAGTTAGGGAACTGTTCAAGGGCATGTGGAGAGTATCAATTTGGTCATTTCTCTCTAAGAAGAAAAATGTAAGATATAGAATAACCTAAATTAGTAAAAATCATTTTTGACACATGGGTGCCTATGACAGAGTATGTAGTATGTTTCTTCAATAATTCCTAGAATTTAGCACAATTCTTGGTACACTTGTAGCAGTTAATGTTTTTGCATTCATTCATTCACTATGCAGTAGTCCATAGAACTCTAAATATAAAAGAATAATAGCCTAATAGTAATTTGAACTCTTTGGAATAAGATAAAAAGATAATAATAGAGAGCCCCCCCCCCAAATCAAAATATTGTTAACACAACACAATGCTTATCACCCCGAGGCAGCAACAGAAAAATGACTACTTCTTCCTTAAAAAGGAAGAAATGAATTGAGAGATCTTCTCAGAGCATATTACAAACAAGCAGAAATATTTTTTGGGAAAAAAAAGTTCACTTCATAAAGCAATAGTAAAGGCTGAGAACAGGTACATTTAAGTGTAACCTAATGAGTTAGGAAACTATTTAATGTCATAGAATCAAAAGACTCACCATGGTCAAACATTCGAATGAACTCAATCAACAGTATGTTGACAAAGTGTGAAACAAATGAATAAGTAAATCATAAGGATTTGTTTATAGAAATGGAAGGGCACTTTTTTTTTTAGAATTAAATAATTACCACTATAAATTATAGAAAAGGATTATTCTTAAGGACCTGAAGCTTAATGATTCATGCAAATCATGCAATAAAATGATGGAAATTGCAGGTTTGTAGAATTTACCATCATCCCCATCATCTTGTATGCTCCCAGAATTTCTGTGAAAATACTTGTAATGATCTGCAAAAAATGAGCTACCTTCTTACCACTGTATTCAATTACAAAAGCAATAACAGATAAGAATAAGATAATGATAGTAATTATAAGTGCTTACAGAAGTACCTTTTGAACAAATAGAAATCACCTTACAGAGCAATAGAAAAGGATAACTACAGATATGCCTCATCAGACTTGTGAAATGCAATCCATGCCTGAAAGGAATCCTTATTATAACATGCCAGTCAAGTGGTTATCTTGCCTCTGATTGATGGAGGGAACCCTCCACCCCTTATGTCAACCATGGAATATTCTATTGGTTATAAAGTTTTTCCTGATCCATTCATCTTTGACATAACAGTCTTTCTAATTTTAGAAGCCAGCTATCTTGCCTCCCTCCTCTCTTCCCCTCTCCCCAGGTCTTTTCTCTTCCAGGCTAAATATCTCTAGTTCCTTTAACTAGTTATAGGTACAGATACATGACATGGATTTTAGACCCATCATTATCTTGTTTTCTTCCCTTTGGATGTTCTCTAGAGAATCTCTGTTCTTTGGAATGGAATGTAGCCCTTCATATGTGGTCTCTGCCGGGCAGGACACAGAGTACATTGAAACTACCACTTCCCTGGACATGGAAATTACGACTCTAAACATTACTCAATTTTCACACTTTGGGGAAAGTGGATAGGGGTTGGCTGCCTCTTCAAACTGTGAACTAAAGTTTAAAAGTCCCCATATGGGATCGAAATCCACAATTTAAGAAGCTTTGCTCTAGATAGTCAAGATCTCTTTGGATTCTAACTCTGTTGTCCAATATGTGAACTATCACTCTCACTTTTTTTGGTCATTATTGATTTAATGAGCATAATATTTGTGCCTCTATCCAAGTCACTGGTAACAATAATTGATTTAATATTTCCTTTGTAAAAAAAAATAGCTTTTGTTTGAAATGACCATGGAAGAGGTACACCCTACCAATCTCATAAAGCATATTTCCTATAACAATCAGACTGTTTGTTTTTAATATAACCATACTCCAGTGAGTTGAAACCAGGTAAAGCCCTTCTCATCACTCTTATTTTCGCACACTTTGCCCCTATCTCTAACTGATCTTGGAAGCTTTCTGAATAGGGCTCATGTCTAGCCTCCATCAACCCACCAATGAGTGTAAAAGGATTTTATATAAGTATTTAAGATAATGATAAATATAAATAACAAATATACTGGGTACAGGGCAACCTTTATTTCATCCTACAGAAAATGAAACAAAAGACTCATCGCTCATAACTTTGCAGAAAGCAAAGGTTCCCCCAGCATATCTCAAAACAATCCATATAATTCTCCTCAGGCTAGATAATTGTTTTTTCGAGAGCTCTAAACCACCACCTCAGACTTAATATAGTTAGCATTAGAAGGAAAATGAATTAGAGTTATGAGAGGGGCAACTCCTGATATTTTGATAAGTCCCATTTTCCAGAGAGTTTTAACTTTCTCTCCTCTCCACGCCCCTTTCTCTTAGGTAAGGAATACACACTTAATGTTATTAGAGTGGTGACACTATTTGCCTATGTTGTCTGAATACCTCATGATTAACACTGGAAGGAAAAAAATCTAGGTTGTATCTTTCCTGTATTTTAGCTTAGCTTCTTAGCCATTATTTCAGTTTTGGAGCCACAACAATCCACTTATTTCAACCAACAGTTTCAGTCAACAATTCATCCCTAATTTAGTAACTTTTGGTGAACCAAATGGGTATGTCGGCATCTTCTATGGCAGAAACAAAGTCTACAATGAAGACTTTTTGTTTTTGTTTTTTATCTATAAGCTAATTGTGAGACTCCTTTGATCAAGACCTTATGTTATGTAATATACTTTGTATAATCAGAAAGGTGAAGGGTACCCTTTAATTTTGAAAATATAGTGTTAACATCTTAGAGTAGATACTCATTAGCCTAAGACCAGAAAGGAACGAACAGAAAAGAGGCAGCCTAAAACACTCTTTATGCTTGTAGGTCCAGGACTTGTGCTTTTGACACCATGTGCTCACAGTTGCATGGAGATTGAGGTGCTGGATGGAGGGCAAGATGCCCTTCTCCCATTCCTCTTCTGGAGAAATAGCTCAAAGAGTCCTGAGGTGATGTGCAGTTGGAGGTAGAGAATAGTGAAAAGGCTGCCTAAACCCCTATCCACTGAATCATCAGCCCTTAGGGCTATGTAGCCAATAAGGAGCCTCTGATTATCAAAGTGAAAGCCCTTTAACCTCAAGCCACACGGGGCTAGAAGGAGGCCCCAAAGTTCCTTACCTCATAAACTTGTTGATTGATTGAGCCATAAATCTTCTGTACTGGTCTATTTACGATACATACTTGAAAGATAGTAAGTGGTGATAATAATGCAAAAACCCCTAATTCTGAATTAGGTAGGAAGCTTTACATTGAGGGGAAATTACTCCTCAGGAACTCAAAACATTAGTTTAAACTTGAGGCTCTTTGTTCTACCTAAGCAAGACCTAGCTGATCACAAGAATATGAAACAGTTCTGAGATGCAGACAGCTACAACTTGTTTAATGTTTTCTTTCCTTAAAGGTATCCCATTCCTACTCTCTACATTTTCTAGTTGTAAACTATTCTAAAGTGACATTTTCACGTGTGTGTTTGTGTACAAAAACATCTGCACGAAATTTACTCTTTAGGGAAAGAAGTCTAAATTGAAATTTTCATTTTGGTGAAAGCCTGCAAACCAAGTAAAACTTGTTCTTAAGGCATAAATCACTCTCCTACCTTCCCTCCATCTGTAGTAGTTATAATCTCTTTTATTTACTTATTTTTAAAGGAATAATTTTTCACATATAAAATTACATGTAAAACAATTTTAACTTTTTTATAAATATGAATTTATCAAAATTTTGTAAGATTGAATTCTAAAAATTGTCTTTACATATAATTGAGAAGAAAAATGTTAAAATGTTTTGAATTCCAAATCATCTCCTTTCTTCCCTTTTTCCTCCCTGAGATAGTAACAATTTGATATAGGTTATACATATACAATCATGAAAAACAGAAGAATGATTACTAAATAACCAATTGTTGAGGAAATCCAGAGTGTTTTCCATTCCTACCTCCACATTCTCCTTTGAGTCAAACCAACATTCTAAGAGCATTGCAGATACTGAGATTAGATTAATTTTCCCCTGACACTTTATTCAGACCCTATCCAAGTTGGGAAATCCATTATTTTCTACTTAAGCTTGAATGGCAATGGTATACTTGGGGATATATTCTTGTCTAGTTTGCCTGAGGCTGGGAATGAGATTGATCAAAGTTATGTCTTTCCAGAATGTCATCAGAATAAGTTCACCTCTCATTATAATATTCATTCTTCTAATTATTAACCAACCAGAGTTGATTTCAACCCTCAGAAACACCTATTCTTCCAAAAGCATATATAAACATATGAATGGCACTGGAGTGCCATCGACTCCTTTTATTAATTATCCACTACCATAATTATAAAATTATTAATTACCCCAAACCAACTCTCTCATTTTATACATCATAAAACATATTCCCATATGGTGTAACTTACTCTTCATAACAGAAGTCAAGAGAGAGAAGCCTCTGTGTATGGTATAAAGTGAAAGCCCTTGAGAAAGAGAATTGTGGAATTGGAAAGAGAAAACTTGGGTTTTATTCCCAGCTCCACCACTTCCTAATTTTAGGATGGTGAGAAAGTTATCAGCTCTCTGACCCTTATTCCCAAATCTATAAGATAAGCATAATAACAAAAGTAGTAACTTTTATTGTGGAATTCAAATGAGCCATTGTGGTATATTAGGAAGAGAACCAGAATAAACCCAGAGAAATATGGGTAAAAACTTGGGTTTATTCCTTATATGCTGTTGTGTTGGGTATATCCCTTTTCTGGGTTTGTATCTTCCTCAGATCTCTAAAGTTCCTTTTGACTCTAACTTCTACAGGTGAGATGATTTCTGTAAAAGTGCTTTGTAAACTGTAATGTTTACATTATAGGGAGGGTAATGATGCCATTTTTATAAGACTGCAGAACGTTTCAAAGACACAAAGTTCTTTTTTTTTTTCTAGACTTCTGGGTGGGGCATTTAAAGCTCTTTAGGAAAGCTGAGTGCCCCAAAGAATAAAATTGTGGTGCTGGGGAAGACTTTTGAGAATCCTGTAGACAGCAAAGAGATCTAATACTTACATTCAGACTATTCGTTGGAAGAACATATAAATACGTTGGTCACATTGAGAAAAACCCTGATGCTGGGAAAGACAAGACAAAAGGAAAGGGATACAGCAGAGAATAAGATGGATAAATAGTGTCCCAGAAGCTCAGATAGACCCTGAAAGACAGTGGAGGATGGAAGGACCTTATATTGTTTGTATATGCCTAATTATTTACATGTTATCTCTTTCTTTAGAATGTAAGATCCTGGAGGTCAGAGACCACATTTCAGTACTTAGCACAGTAAATGACATACAGTAAGTGATTAATAAATGCTTGTTGACTTGATGTTGTACCCTCAGCACTTAGCAAGAGTGCCTGGCACAAAGGAAGTGATAGGTTGGTCCGGCACCAAAATGACACCAGATGATAGTAGGCATCAAAATTTGGGATTCAGTCACCGTGAAGAATTATCACTGGCCATTTTCTTTGGCAAAAGATTTATTTAGGGAAGAGCATATAGAAAAAAATGAAGGGATATAATAGGCACCAGGAATAGAAAATAGGAAATAGAGTGGGAGAGCCATTTGGATCTAGTGGTCAGAAATATATCAGGATGACTACAGATGGCCCTGGATATAGTGAGAGACCTTGGTCTTAGTTAAAGCTAAGATCTTCAACAGGTGTCAGTTTGATTTGAGGCCACATCCATTGGGTGATTTAAGCTAGGTAACAAATGAGGCAAAAAATGACCTCTTTCACCTAGTCAAAAAATTACATTTATATATGTGTGTGTGTTTATTCATGGATATGTGTGTATATATATATATATGTTTATATGTATACATGCATGTAAATAAATAAAATAATCCCAGAGACAAAAATGACTGCTATTTACATTCACTCTGAGTCAGGACCCAAACAAGACCAATTGGAACTTGGCTTGGGATCCTATTGTTGACCAATCAATGAGTGAGAGTGGTTTGGGTTTAAGGCATGGTCCTTAAGAAATCCAGTCAATGAACCCCAAGATATCTTACCAGGGTTCAATGATCCAAAAAAGAAACAAAGTTTTTGAGAGCATCTGCAGGTGAGGGTATGATCCTCTATGTGGACAGAGGGAGGAGAGGAGAAAGAAGGGAAGGGAAGGAGGGAGGGAGCAAGAGATACAAAAAGAGCAAAAGATAGCCCCTGCCTCCAAGGAGCTTACAATCGAATTGTGGAGATAACATGCAAACAAATATATACAAAGAAAGTGATATATAGGATAAATAGAAAACAATCAACAGAAAGAAGATGCTGGAATTAAGAGGGGTTAGTTAGGAAAGACTTCTTGTAGAAGCTGACATTTTAATTGGGATGTAAAGGAAGCTAGGGAGGTCAGTAGGCATAGTGTTACAGGAGATTCGAGCCTGGTCGACCTCCTTCCCTTTCCCCGACCCTTCCCCAGTAAACTATTGCGATTAGTTCAGGGCTAAGGTGATAAATGCTGGCTGACAGAACACACTGAACAAATGAATGTTGGAGTCAGGCAGACCTGAATTCAAATCCGATTTCAAACATGTAATATCTTGGACAAGTCACATAACCTCTATTAGTTTTCTCATCTGAAAAAATGGGGATCATAACAGCCCCTCCTTACCTGAGAGGGAAAGGGGGGGGGGGTCATGCCTTTTGAATGAATTTTGTAGAGCGATTTGCAAATCTTAACAGCATTATATAAATGCTATTATTAATGCAGTTATTAATAATTAATATACTGATCGACTGAGGTGAGAACAATGGAGTACGATCCAAGAACTCTGGGACAATTAAGCAGACATACATCGCCGCCAGTCTAAGTACCGCTGAAACACAGTGGGAAGTGACAGGTCTAAAGAGGGCGGGTCCTGTGCCTGCTAGATGCCAGACGACCAATCACTTCTCTTTCCCTCCCGAGGGGCGGTCTCTTTAATCTTTGACTCCGTCTTCGGCTCTTTCCAAGTTCGCCCCAGATCAAGCCGGCGCCCTACGGGAGCATGCGCAATAAGCCTGACAGGCCGTCCTCATCAGGCAATGCTTGAGGCGGCCCGGTGGCGGGGAGGACCCCGGCCCTAAGATGGCGGCGCCCAGCGGAGCCACGGCCTCGGGTGAAGGCGACGGCGGCTTCGGGCCGTGGCTGGATGGACGGCTGGAGGCGCTGGGGGTGGATTGGGCCGTGTACGGTGCCTATATCCGTGGCGTCCTGCAGGAGGATGACGAGGAGGAGAGGCTGGACGCGTTACAGGGCATCCTGGCCGCCTTCTTGGTGAGGAGCCTGGGCATCCGCCCCGCCCTGCCCTGCCCTGCCCTGGCTCCGGCGCCCCCGCGTGGAGCCGCCGAGGCCCGCCCCTGGAGGAGGTCGGGGTGGGGGTGGGGGGTAAGGGGGAGGAGCCTGCGGCCAGGGGTGAGGAAGGCGGGCGCGGGGGGATCTCCGTAGTAAACCCCGGGCCGGTGGCGGCAGGTGGCGGGAGGTGGCGGGAGGTGGCGGGAGGTGGCGGAAGGCAGCGGAGCGCTTCATCCTCTCAGCAGTCCCAGGGGACGGGGGCTCGGGTGGCGGGGTACAGGTGACTCTGAATGTGTGGTTCCTCTTCACTCCTCATATTTTTAGGCGGGTGAATTCCCTGAGCCTCAGCTTTCTCTTCTGTAACCAAAGGCTGCCTCGTGTTACCTTTCCAAATGGAGAGATTGTTTTGGGGAGATCTCTTTTTGGGGATAAACCTTGGGAAAAACTGGGTTTCATCTTTCCCACCCCCAACTCCCTTTCCCCCCTTCACTCAAATCCCTTTGATTTCTACTTTCTAATGGAGGAAGAAAGCACAGAACTCCTACTGGGTGTGAATCATGAGGTCAGCAGAGTCAGTCCGGCATAGTGTTAGATTTTGGAGCGGCAGGTTTAAATCTCCGCTCTGATATTTAGGTAGATGTATGACTTGGTCACAAGCCACTTAACCTTCCCAGCCTCAGTTTCCTCATTTATATAAAGGTTAGTAAACATTTATTAAACCCCCACTAGGGGCCATATCCAGTGTCAGGGAAAGACCCTAAGGAGCTCTTAGTGAGGAGCGGGGAGGGGACATGATTACAAGCAAACAATTCACGATAAACAAGCCAAAGCCTTACAGGGTTTTTTACATGACTCAAATAACATCTTGTACAGAAATAGTTGTGCAAACCTTTGCAAATTCTTTTGACATTGTTTGATCTGAGTCTCCCATAGTGGGGTAGTATGAACAAATGAATGTTGAAGTCAGGCAGACCTGAATTCAAATTTACCCTCAGACACTTCCTAGTTGTGACTTTGGAAAAGACTCAACCTCCCTCTGCCTCAGTTTCTTCATCGTAAAATGGATTGTAGTAACACCAGCTTCCCAGGATTATAGTGAGGACCAAATGAGATAATATTTGTAAGACAATTTATATTTCTTTCTTGGTTCCCTTTATAATATATTCTAGCTAGATAATTTGACTAAGTTAGCTATATCCCCTGTGGCAATTAAATTTTTATATTTAAAAGAGTGCCACCAGTATCATTCTCTAGGCAACAGAAAATGACTAAGGCCAAAGTTAAGTCTTGTCTTGAAGGGGATGCAGAAGACCAAAGTGTGTAGTTGTTAATAGCTCTCTCTGGCAGTCCTTTTCTTCTGTTCTGATATCATCTGAAATGAACAAATTCAGAAAATTGGTTGGGCACATTTTCCAGTTGCTGATGTAAAGCAAGGGTTGATAAAGTGATCAATAAACTACCAAACCCCATAATGGAAGGTATGTGAGGTATAAATTCCTCTGGGGGGGAGGAGTTGCTGTTGGAGTGTTGTATTAATGCATATATTAATAACACAATCCTTCTTCGTGTGCTCCATGAGAAAGGGAAAATTTGCAGAGATTACCTATGTGAGACTAGTGCAGGAAAATTGCACATAACTTGACATTTTTAGGGGTACTTTCTATGGCAGCCAAACATATTCAAAGTCTCTTCATCAGAGCTCTCTGTAGCTTATGGAACTCTTTAATAGTAAATTGCTTACTTTACAAAATCGATGAGAGTGACACTTTTTCATTACCCTACCAGTGGATAGGTTGGGAAAATTAGAAGCTGGAAAGGACTAAGACCAGCAGCTTCCAGTGACCTGAGATGAAGAGATCAGGAAACACTACTCTGACTGTAGCAAAGGGGGAATTATATTTTTTTAATTTTTTATTTTTTAAATAATTTTTATTGACAGAACCCATGCCAGGGTAATTTTTTACAACATTATCCCTTGCACGCACTTCTGTTCTGATTTTTCCCCTCCCTTCCTCCACCCCCTCCCCCAGAGGGTAAGCAGTCCTTTACATGTTAAATAGGTTACAGTATATCCTAGATACAATATATGTGTGCAGAACCAAACAGTTTTCTTGTTGCACAGGGAGAATTGGATTCAGAAGGTATAAATAACCCGGGAAGAAAAACAAAAATGCAAGCAGTTTATATTCATTTAAAGGGGGGAATTATAAAGAAATGGGGTCCCAGTTAGGTAATTTTAGTGGCCTTGAGGATATCAGGCCAGACCAAATGAACCAGACTTGGAAACACTGTTGTAGAGCCAGGAAAATGGAGAACTGCCCAACTGGTCAGTGGATACATAGTTGTACAGTACTTGATTTCTTGTATTCTTTGAACATCTGTGAATTTGCTTGTTCCCATTCTATATTTATTATACCTCCGAGAGTAAAAGCAGCTGGAGAAGATTGATAGATGCTGATGGTAGGAGCTTTTGAAAGATGGCATCAGCTTGTGGATCTAGTAAACTGGAGACTGAGTTAAGTACAGATCAAAACATTTGTTGCTGCCTGTAAGTCAGTCCTAAGGCTTGCTCACATCTACAACAGTTTATAAAGATTTATAAGTTACTTTCAGCATGATACTGTGACAAATTGATACCAAAACATTGTCTCAGATTAAGTGACTTGCTCAGGATCAGTGAACTAATGTTAGAGTGGGGGAGAAATTTAGTTAAAACTGGTATTGGGATCTGGGAGCCCTGGCTGGCTAATTATAGTATGGGAAATAGCTATATTAGGGAGTGGGTAGGACCCATCCAGAATCATGACCTTTTGGAGGGTAGAGAATCAAGTTTTCCAAATATATTAGAGCCCCTTAATCTTTCCTTCCCTCATACCAATCACATTTTTCCTTTAGGAGATCTGTGCAAGCCAACAGAAGAATATTTCATCACTGGAGAGATGTAGCAGTAACTTGACACAGGGGCAGCTGTCTCCTGGCCAGGCTTGTTATTACCAGTGACTCAGCTAGTGGCATTAATTAGGTCACAGAGCAAAGTTGGACAAAAGGAGGAGGTTTCTTAGGGGTCTCCTAAAATCTTTAGTTGAGGCTCTAGGAATGTGGATTAGCCCAATTTAGAAGGTCATGATGGAGATTATTTTCTCCCTGCTACCAAGAATGGGTGGCTGGGAATTGGAAGCTGATTGATTAAGATTCTTTTGATCCCATCTGGAAATCTCTAAAAACTTTTAGATGGAAGCTATAGTGCCATCTGCCATGCCCACCTGTTTATAGGTTGTCCTTATTTGGAACCATTCATCCACTCACAAAACCAAATATGAGGTATCCCAAAAATCTTAGCTCTAATACCTTAAATTCTTAATTAAGATTTTTGAGACTCCCTGCATGAATTTACCCAGCTTACCTTTCTTTTCCTAGTAGAAAAGATTAGTTCTTCAAGAATCAAGCTAATGTCTTAAGACTATACCACCTATAGAAAATTTGATTTGTTTTCAGGGTGTTTTTTTTTGATCCATTATGTTCCATTTTCTCTTAATTTCCCCTACCACATATTAAACTTCCAGGAAATTGGATATGACATCAATATGACAACAGCATCATTTGAGCAATACCAGTCGGCAGGGCCTTGAAGTGAGGGATGTTTGTAGTGAGAGGAATCTTGGAGAAATAGAAAATATTCCTATCCTTGGAAACTTTTCAATTTAACTGGGGAAAGGAGATCCATCCATTAAGTTAATATCTCATGCGTGCCTACTTACTTTAAGCCTCTAAGGTAGGTACTGTTAGCTTTATAAATTGTCCCAGCCAAATAGATGGGAAAACTGAGACAAGAAATATGAAATGATTTTTGCCCAGTCACACCGTAAATGGCAAAGCCAGGTTTCTCAGATGTAAGACTCTTTTTTTTTTTTTTCCTTGCTGTTTCACATTGGCTCTCAAATAAAGAGACTTATGGAGGAAGGGTTTCCAAAAAATGTACAGTGCATTCTAAGTACCTAAAGGGCATCTTATTAGCACTCCCACCACTCTCCATAATGTATGTTGCTTTCTTTCCCATACAAATCTGATGCTGGAGTATGATTTTATAGTTCCCTGACAAGCTGTCAGATCCCCTTCCAGGAAAACCAAAGTTTTCTAATGAGATCAATCTCTAGATCAGGCCTGGGTCCAATAACTAGAAGTGATATTTTTTTAAGGCACATTTGGAGGCAGGGTTTGGTGATTAAGGTTTCTTTAGGACTAGAAAGATCAGCCTCTCCAGACTTCACTTTCTTGTCTGTTGCATGGGCCAATCACAAGTCAGGCAGGAAACCCATAGCTGTTCTAGGGAGACCAAAGGAGTAACATAAGGGATGAATCTGGGTCACAGGCCCATGCTCTCCACATCAGCCTTTTTTCTACTCCCCAATGCCCTTTATTTTCTCTATCTCCCCTTTTCTTTGATCCCTGTTCATACCTCAGGCCTGCCAGTGGTATATATTAACCACTAACATTCAAAGTTTAAAATGTATTATCCTCTAGTACCCCTGCTGAGTACTGTAGTGTGCTTCCATTTGGATGCATTGTAAGCATTTTGGCATATCTCAGTGACTTTTTTTTTTCTCTCTTGCTAGCTTTTGACAGGAAGGAATGAAGACATAATAATTGTATTAAAAAAAAAAAAAAGGTATAACTGGTACAGTGTATAAGTCTATATATGTAAATGTGTGGGTGTGGATAGATGGATAGATGGACTGATAGGACACATCTCTCTTCTCTCTATACCTTCCTTGTTGTAGTCCAGTAAGTTTGGAAGTCTGATCTTCATTAAATATCTGACAAATCCAAGGAGAAGAGTGATTTCACTAAAGTGTGGTTGGTTAGTAAGGTTCTCTAGGAGGCAAGCTCTTAAATTCTTTAAAAATTCATCTTCATTTCCCAATATTTTCCTCTCTAAGAGAGCCATACTAGACGGGGCTCTCTTCATTGAGATGATTTAGACTAGTTCCAATGATCTTGTGATGAAGAGAGCCATCTATACCCAAAGAGAGGATTGTGGGAACTGAATGTGGATCACAACATTGCATTTTCGCTCTTTTTGTTGTTTGCATTTTCTTTTCTTTCTCATTTTTTCCTGTTTGATTTTTCTTGTGTAGCAAGATAATTATATAAATATATGTGCATATATTGGATTTAATATATATTTCTACCATGTTTAACATATTGGATTACTTGTCATTTAGGGGAGGGAGTGGGGAAAGGAAGGGAAAATTGGAACACAAGGTTTTGCAAGGGTTAATGTTGCAAAATTATCCATGAATAAGTTTTGAAAATAAAAAGCTTTTAATTAAAAAATAAAAAGCCATCCTTTGGGACAGGACTTTTTAAAAGGCAGATAAGGGAACAGTTCAGCAAAACTACACATGTCCACCAAACGCAATAGTATTTGCAGTATTCCACAACCATAGTGCCTGATGAGTGATATGCCTGAAAGGCATGATTATCTCAAAGTGATCAGTGAAGTGATTCTGTTAAGAAGATTCTTTTTCCCTGGAGTTTGGCTCTTATGGAGATAGGTGGGATTGACCTAGCAAGTATGAATTCTAGGATAGTGATGAGACTAGAAAATTACTGCCGGGGTACTCTGCCCTTTTCTGTTTGGGGTGTTTAGAAGTCCTAAGAGTGAAATAATATGTTTTGTCTTCCAAAACATCTGGGTCCCTTTCCAGCTTTGGCTGGAATGAGCCTTGTCTTGTGCATTGAGCCTCTCAGATTTCTTAATTCAGGTCACCTGAAGATTTTTTTTTGGCATTCTTGGAATTACCTGGTCTACTTCTCTGACTAGGAAGAAGATTCACTCCTCGATATCTGCAAGGAGATTGTTGAGCGGTGGTCAGAAACCCAGAATGTTGTCACCAAAGAGAAAAAAGAAGGTAGTACGAGTTGGCACTATTTCTTGAAAGCTTCTCCAATAACTCTGTGAAGCTCAAAGGAAAAGCGCTTGTCCTTTATATAAATCATGTCAGTGTCAAATTTCTTCTAGTTGTCATTAGTTTCCTTTTCCCATTTTGCTTCAGTGATAGCACACTGATCCTATCCTCTCCCCAAGTCATTCTGATTTTTGGCTCTCCTTATGGATTTGCAAAGGGGCCAATATCCCTTCCTTAAATGTTGCCTCTCTTTTTACAATTAATTGTGTATGATGCTGTAGATTATATGAAATATTTAGGGCTGACTCTTTCCTTCCAGAGGAAGCTTTTACCTTACTTTCTATTAAGTGTTTTGAAAAGCAAATTAATTTGGCATGACAGATTAATTGGCCTAATTGGTCATTAATTTGGGAGCTGGGGGAAAAAAAGTCAACTTATAGCAAATGTTAGTACCAAATTGAAATCAATTTCAAACAATCTGCACTATTTTTTCTGCTGGTGTTCATAGTTGAAAATGGACTGTATTTTAAACTAGCATAATCATCCAAAATAGTCACTCATTCAGCATCACTAAAAGCATGAAAGAGTTGATCCTTGTTTTACTAGGTTTCTTGAGAGGGAAGTTAAGAGTAAGCAAGTCTTGAGAATGAACCCTCTCTGGTTTAGGAAAATGAAAATATGAACCCCTGCGGCTATAGAGCCGGAGTGAACAGGCACTAGTATCATTAGTCTCAGCCCTGACCTTGTTGGAACTATTGGCTTAGCAGAGCTGACTCCTATCATATACAACCTCATATACAACCTTATCACTACTTCTCTCTCCCCAAACTCTATACTAGATGAGGTACAAGCCATTGCCACCCTTATTGAGAAGCAGGCACAGATTGTGGTGAAGCCCAAGATGGTGTCAGAGGAGGAGAAGCAACGGAAAGCTGCCCTATTGGCCCAGTATGCTAATGTGACAGATGAGGAAGAATATCCTTTCTGGAACCCTGGAGATTTATCACTAAAGTTCTTTTAGATCCAAGATGTCCCCAGTTATTGCCAGTCCACACTGTAACTTTGGGAAGCCTACAAATACTTTCTATGCTTGCCTCAGTTTCACTTTCTAAAATGGGAATAACTTCAAGAAAGCATTGTACAGAACTAATGTAAATCCTGAAATAACATCTAGGACTCTGCAGTTTCAATTTTTTAAATGCAAGTGTTTATTCTCATTTTACAAATGAGGAAAATGGGGCTGAAAGGTTATGTGACCTTTCCATGATCATAGCTAGTAAGGGTTAGAACCTAGATTTAGGTCTCCCAATTCCCATATGTGAATCACAGCTTTTACTGAACCAGTGACAATAACTTTGTTACCCTTCATAATCCTTTCACTCTGAGGCATAATCATAACAAGCTCCATTTGCCTACGACAAATAGACCTTAAATCACTTATGTTCTTTCCACACTACCGGGTGATTTTTAAGTAAGGTATGCTTCACTTCTTACACATTTTAGGAACATGTTGATTGCATAAAGTAAACTATTTTTAATATAGCAGGGAAACAACTTGCAGTCTGGTGAACATTGTGTTAACCACTTTTTTTCCCCCCAAAGCATTATCTTGTGTTATTTTACATTTGTAAGAATTATTCTTTCCATACTCTTAAGTGGAAAAACTGAGGTCCTAGTAGGTGAATTGACTTTCCTCTCTCCCTGTCATTCATAGGTTTTGGGTGTCCTTATGCATTTACAAACAGAGGGCCCAATATCCTTCACCCCAGTGCTATTCATACTTAGACCTATATATAGATATATTTAGTGGCAGAGCTGGTTTCTTTTTAATTACATGATTTAGTAGCAGAGCTGGTTTCATGAATTACACTAACTAAACCCAAAATGGCCTTGTTTGGATTTTATTTTCTTAGTATCTGTTGTTGAAAGTAGATAGAGAACCCAGGACTCTTGGTTTTGACCCAGGGGAGCATACAGAGAGTTATATACCACTGGCTGGGTGAAGTGAGAATCAGTAAACATTAAATGCTTGCTATATGTCAGCCACTTTGCTAAACCCTGGGGACAAAAGAGAGGTAGCAAAAGACAATTGTAGCCCTCAAAGAGCTCGCAGTCTAATGAAGGAGACATAACTATATACAAAAAAACTATAGACAAGATAAATAGAAAATGAAAGCACTAGAATTAAAAGTGATTGGGAAAGGCTTCTTGTATACCTAACACAAGTCAGTTGACTAGAACAGAGTTAGGCTCTGTTTTCATTTTTAGGAATTTACTTGCAGCTTAACACACTCACCCCTAGTTTGTCTGGCAAATACTTGATCATTCACCAGATAATTGGCTGCTAGGCTCTAACTTAGGGAGAAATTGTATTTTCAGGTCAATTCTTTTTGTCCCCAAGACTCTTGAGCAGATTAATATTTTTGATAAAAATTTCTATTCCTTGGGTTGGAAAGAAACCTTCAGAGGTCATGTTTATAAGCATAGTATCTTGCATTTAAAGTTTGTTAAACTGAATGTCATTCATCTCTTCACTTAAAAGGTTGGCCAAACCAGACCAAATGAAGTTTGTAGGGAAGGGTCTCATATTAAGGCAACAAGGTTGAAGCAAACAATTTATATAATTCCTTAAATTACCATGCAAATTAAGTCCTTCTTCCTATTTGGGTAGCAGAGATGAATCTATGGAATAATTTGGTTTGGAATTAGCCACTCCCATTTCCTGTCCATTCCTTAACTCTCTTTACTGAAGCAGATGAGAAGGATGGTTCAGTTTCTACAACAATGAACATTGGGACCGAAAAATGTATCCTTCTCTGGTGTCTCTTCCCCAAATACTTCCTCAATCTTTCCTAAGAATGACTTTCATACTACCTTGTGTTATTGGGAAGTAGTGGGGAAGAATAAATTTCATGGGGATTCCAAAAGCTATTTCTTGAATATTGTGCCTGTCCTGGGGGAGGAATGTAAAAGAAACGTCTCTTTAAGTTCCCTTCTACATTGGCTAGCAAGGTAGCATACTCTAATCAAATAATGATTCTTATAGATTCAAGTTAAAAAGATAAATTTGAAATTAAACGTGTTTAGGGGAAAGCATTGAGAAATCAGGTGAAATCTGATCAGGGAAGGATTCCTGGAGGTTGTAGATTTGGAGGTGTCTGAATGAGGAGGGAAACAGATTGGGAGGAGTAGAGAAAGACAAATGCAAAGATACCAAGACAGAAACAATTTGTGTTTAAGGGGTAAAGAATACTTGGCTAGTACAGCCAGCCAAAGTTTGTGATTAATTCCTCAAATTTCGAAATAGCTTACCCAGGTTATATTTTTCTAACTGCTAAAACTTACTTAGATCCCACTAATATTCAGATTCTGTGATAATTGGAATCAAGACTAAGTGGACTTATATCTTGGTACTATCTGAAAAAAGCACAGTATTAAATTAAGCAAATTAATAAAAGTATAAGAAAATGTTTAACCAGGAAAGTATTTCAAATACTTGAGCATCATCTACCTACAATTTTCTAATTATGTAGAACTTAAAATGTCTACAAATTTTACGTGGGTGTGTATCTGTGTGTATATATATACATATAATTACATGTTAAAATATTTTTAACTTCAGTGGGCTTATATGCATAAGCCTGATGCAGATATTCCCTTTACTAGGACATAACAAAATTTCATGTATGTCATTAAATCCTCCATAGAGGGTAGGAGGAGGTATTACATTATGTGTTGTGAATTTTCTCTGCTTAACATTGCTTTTCATTAGACAGCTTGTCCATTAGTTGTCCTTCACTTATAAGTACTTTTTCCAGACATTTTTGATAACATCTTTTATGATAGCAGTTATTAGCAATGTACTCTTATTCTTATGCTTTTCATGTTCAAAAAGCGAATAAATTATTAGAGCTGAAAGGGTACTCATATTTGACAATCTGGTGAAGCCTATGAACTTCTCAGAATTAGTTTTAAGTGAAAATAATTTAAGTTTTTTGCAGCCAATGTTAAGTCATTAAAATTAAAAAAAAAACCTTCATGGATCCCAACTTAAGGACACTTGATTGGTCTAACCCTCTCATTTTACACATAAATAGGTTTAGAGGGATTAAATGCCTTGTCTAAGCTCACAGATGATGAAATGGCAGAGGTAGGAAATCAAGGATTTCTTCATTCTAAAATCAGTTGATTTTTTTAAACTGCATTATATCTCAGAATATCTCTTTAATATTTAGTTGGTGTAATGTGAGCTTGGTGAACTGAAGGCTGGCTCTGTGTTAGAAAAACCTGGGTTCGAGTTTTGTCTAATACATGCTAGCTTTGTGAACCTGAGCAAGTCTTTAACCTTTAACCTTCTTTCCATGTCCCAAGGCCTTTAAGACCATAAACTTAACTCATCTGCATTGGTTCAGACAATGTTTGGCCTATAAAAATCCAACTGTGTATGCAGAAATAAGATTATTTTGTGTGCAGTGCTCTTTCAGACTTTTCACCAGTTCAGGCTATTTTGCTTCCTATCTACTATGCCTGGTATCTAAATTAAGACTGAATGGCTGAATGATCTTTACCCTCCAGAAGGCTGTGTATAGAAATTAAGATGATCTAGAAACAGATAAAACATAAGAACTCATTAAAGAGGGAGAAGGCAAACAAAAATTTGAGGAATAAGGTGGTGCTAGTGCTAGTGGATGTGTCTGTGCTACTAACCCTTAACTCAACAGCAGCTCTCTTCCGAAACACCAATGTAGAAGATGTTCTGAATGCTCGAAAATTGGAGAGAGATTCACTACGGGATGAGTCTCAGAGGAAGAAGGAACAAGACAAATTGCAAAGGGAGAAAGACAAGCTGGCCAAACAGGAACGAAAGGAGAAGGAAAAGAAAAGGACACAGAAAGGGGAACGCAAACGGTAACGTCTGGATCCTGTCTTCCTCCCCAAGGATTTGATCAAAGGAAGAAACTGGGTCTTGCATATGGTGTGTATTTTGGAGAAATAAGTCCTGATGGTTTCCCTAATGCATTTCCTCTCTTGTTTACACAGCTAAAAGAAAAATCACAAATGTTTAATTACAAAATGTGCCATGTGATTTGTGGTGTGGGTAACTTTGGATTGATGTAGCCAATTCTGTACCAAAGATCAGAGAAGGCGTGACTTATTTTCAGCAAATCAATTCTTGTGATCCTTTTATTAATCACTTAAAAATGTTGGTCTTCCTCTTCTTGGCCAGAAAACTAGCTTTGTAACTTTTAAACCTGGAGTATGTAGGATTGGAATGGATACTACTCTCCCTGACAGAATGTAGAGTGGAAGTGTATTTTGAGATAGCAGTTAGTTTTAAAATGTGGTGGTTTTTATTTCTATCAAGATAATATAGGAAGCTAAATCCAGATTTTATTTTTTTAATTATAGGAGCAGAAGCTGCTAAAGCCTAGGGAAGTGGAGGTAGTTGTGGATGTTTAAAAAACAAACAAAAAATAGTATGACTATCACATCAGTGCAAAGCTAAACACGTAGCTATGATTTTATAGCTATAACCATGATTTGACTAATGTGACAGTAGACAGTTTAGTACCATTCCTACACCTTAACACATCTAAATATAAATAAAAACTTCTAATGGTTCCTAGTTTAAAAGAAGAAGGGTAGAATAGTGGAGTGGATAGAAAAGTCATCTCCCTAAAGAAAAAGGCAACACTAGGAATCTCTAGCAACACTGGGTATCCAACAATGAGGTCAGCCTCTCAGCCTGGTCCACCTTCTCATTCTTCAAGTAGCACTGGGGAGAAGGAAGCCACTGGCTATTCATCCAAATTTGGATTCTGGGAAGATATTGATGCCTGCATTATTGTTAAGTCCATTTGGATGGACCAGATGCCCGCAGAAGTTCTCCATCTTTGCTTGCTTCAGTGGCTAGATTTAGTTGCAAGTAACTTCTCTTTGATTGTAAACAACTACTGACTGTAAAATAACCCAGAGAAGGCACTTTCACTGAATAACACACTGAAGAGATATCAGTTTCATATGATTACATGGGAGTAACAGACCGTTTTAACTTGTATGCAGATTATTACAATGATGCTTGGCTAAGGAAAGGTTTTTCTCTCTCTCTTTCAAATATTCCTGAGCCATAGCATTTCAAAAATGTAAATGTTCACATTTTCCACTTTTTTTTTCAAATAAACTTCTGATATTTAAATCACCATTTTCTGATTTCTTCTGGTTTTCTCTTCAACCATCTTTAACCATGGGAAAAGAAGTTCAGAGTATGATAAAGCAGAAAAGATTGCTGGTTTTGGAGGTAAGAGGAGACTTTAGTTTAAATCTCATCTCTGTTAACTTCTTGTAAAGTTACTACCAATGTGACTTTGAGCAAGTCATTCAACTTCTTTTGCCTTATTTTCTTCCTCTGAAAAATGGGAGGTTTGGACTAGAGGACCTCTGAAATCCCATCTTCTTCTAAATATATAAAATTATTCACTTAGAAGTGTAAGAATTTTGACTTCATGCTATCTATTATTAGAGTTCTAATATGCTGGCTAAATCTTTGAGGACAACTGGAGTCTACCCTACAGCATTTTAACATGGTCATTTCTTGGACCAAAGAGAATAATTCAAGTACAGAAGAACCCATATGTGCTTTAACTTCTCCATGAAAGTACTATATCTTTATAACTTTCATGTTTGAAAGTCCTCAGTTATTTGTAACAAACATCCATTTATATTTTGGATTTCAGACATCTCAGCTCTCATGCTGTTAAAGACATTATAGAAGTCCTTTTTTGGTTGCTAAATTAATTATGCAGTTTAAGTTAAGATTTTTTTAAAAGTTGAAAGGAATCAGTCTTTATTATTAAAATAACAAATTACATCTGAATGACTTGCTTCAACCTACCTAATACTGTAATCATTAAATATATGATATATTGAGACTGTATGTGTTACAACTAAAATCCAAATGACAAAAATATTCTGCAAAATTTTAGAGAAAAGGGAATAGGTTTGTTCATTAACAGCTTAAGTATGTCATCCAGATACCTGAAGTCCTAAATGAATATGGGTCTTCAGTGATGTCAGTTTGGGGATGAGGCTGTTTAAATTCCCCCTTTTCCTATTTCCTCATTTAATACTAACTAGCCAAAATTTTAGGTTTTGCTGTAACATTCTAGAACATCTCAAGGAGAACAACCCCAAAGCACTGAATGTCCAGGCTCTTCTAGGATGACAATATTTTTCAAAGTAGCTTTTCAACCACTTTTGGTAGAGTTTAATTTTCTTAGGTTTGACCAGATTTTTTAAAAAAAAGAACAAAAATGGTAGAAATACACTACATATTCACTGGAGTAGCTGTTGGCTATTTCCCAATAACTTGTTCAGATTTTTACTTAAAATGATATAAGGGAATAAATTGAAATATATAGAAATTTCTAAAAATTATGCCATAAAAAGACAATGTATATTGATTCAAATCACCTAAAGGTGTAAATAACATTTTTTATTTAAAGATAACCAGGTCAGGATCAGTTAATAACTGGAAGTGGGGTTATTATTAGGAAAGGATTTCTAACATGGTTTCTTTAGTGTAAATATATATATATGTATACACACACACATATATATATATTCTTAACATACAATCTATACCTAACTTATTTTGATTATATACTATAAAGGCTTCTACAGATTTTCGAAACATCCTGAAATTCTTGGATCAGTACAAGGAACAAAACTTCAATTTTAGGTAGTAGCATTTTAGCAACTAGTATATTCAGCTGTAACCCAAATACAACATAAATATTCATTCAAAATTACTTAGCAGCAATACTCACCAATTTTATGTAAATTTAGTTACATGGTTTCCTAATGAGCATAGTGAGTGAACCAACTCAAGTCTGCTAGCTGTATCAGGGATGTAAATGTTGAATAATGATATCAGACATTTTCAACAAATGCTAATTTATTTCTTACCTGACAGTCTAAATTCAGTACAATATTTGTTTTCATAACATCCAACATGTCTTATGTCAAACTTAACCAGTTTCTGTGCAGTGACTGTGGTGGGGTGATCTATTTTATTTGGCTACCCTCAATGTAATTCATTTGGGCAGTTCTCTTAAGGCATATCAATGATCAAAATGGTTTCACTACAGTTTCTCCTGCATTCTCAATCAGTTTCTTCCGCACATCATCTAAAGAAAATTTATGTGGTGTGATTACACTCCTTTTTTTGCATACCAGGATTTCTAAAACTAGGAAGAACACTGATATTTAAAACATCAGTATTTCTAGTCAAGGGTAGTTCAATTAAATTTCATCAGTACATTATATTATAGTTTAACTCATGCTAGAATTGTTAAAACCCAAGGTCTTCTGAGCCACATAATACAACATTTCATATTAATGAATAAATTATTCACGTTCAATACAAAGATATTAAGTGATGAGAAACAGAAAAAGCCAAGCTTTCAAGAGCTCTCAAAAAAAATACAGAAGCAAACTAATGAACACAACTACACGAAATATACACTAACCAATTGTAAACCAAACTAGCTAAAGAGTAACTTTAAAAAAATACATTTTAGAACCTCGTGATACCCTCTTAAAAGCAGCAAAACCAAGGGTATTAGAACTATAGTCATTATTTCAGTTGCTGTGCAGCAAGTCTTTCTAAAAGATTCAGATAATGGAAATGTTATGTTTTGATTCAATTTAAATACTTTAAAATTGGCAACATTTAATAATTGATATTATAATTAAATTTTAAAGAATATACACAAATGATTTGAACAGGTTTTATATTCAGTAACTTGCATGGTTTTTACACTGGCACTTTTATCACTAATTTAGGAGAATCAGATGCATTTCCCTCCATAAATTTAGGCGCTAAGATTTCAAATTTATAAATATGGTAGTATTTTAAATATTAAATTTTTACATGAATATTGGGTATAGCCTTGTTTTCCTTTGGTTCCCAGGTATTATCCAGTTTTGCAAGGAAAACACTTTTACATCACAATCAAAACTTGTCTTGGTTACAAGACTGTAGTCCTAGTTGGGTTACAGTCACTTAGATTCATTATTTGGAATTATTACTTACTAAGGCAAACCTAAATGAAACTTATCACCTAGAAGAATTTCACATTTGCGTTTACCTGCACTGCAGAATAGGTTTAAGTAATACTTTAGTTGTTAGGAAATATTCAGTTTACTTAAACTAACCTGTTATCTTTGACTAGCTAGAACTCCTAGAGTAGTCAACTTTACCTTTGAGAGTTCACTTTTAACTATATCTGATCCATTAGAAATAGTATTCTAGATTTTTTTTTAAAAAATAGAAGTCGAACTTCATTAAGGTATTAACTTTAAATCTGGAAGAAAATTAATGTACTGAAATTCTCGAGCTTGAAAAGTTCATTAAAATTACTTTAGAATGTCTTGATACATTTACTTAACAGCTTTTATTCTTCATGTTCTGCTGGCATTTCCTTAATGTTTGTTTGTTTCACCTCTCTGGTTCATAGGATTGCTGCTATTTATACTTTCATGGACTTTATCTTCACAGTTTACTATATCCTGTAAAGCCTTCTCCACATCCACTTGGCCAGCAGTACTGGCTGTTTTGGGCAAGGTCATCTGCAGTGCACACCACAGGGTAGTGCGTGCTTTCCGAGTAGCCACACACATCTCTTTGATGGCTGAGGCAAGGGCAAACACATCTAAAAAATATATATATATATAGTTCATGTTAGATATCACCTAAAAAATTCTTGAAGTCTAAAAATAAAACAAACAAAAAAACCACCTGACATTATAGCCTCCAAAATAAAGTAATATCGCTCTTATTTAAGAAGGATGGCTATTTCTTGAGCTAACAATATTCTGTTGGGATATATGGAGGGGTGTGTGTGTGTGTGTATGTGTGTGTATGGAGAGTGTTTAGAGGGGAAGAGTGTGTTTGGTTACTGGAAAAAAATAACATGTTTTATCTGGGGTACAGATTTTTTGTCTCAATTGCACAGACAGAAATCAAAAGGCTGCCAAAGAAAAGCTAAAAAGAAACACTTTTTAATTTTGAAGGACATAAAAAGTTATCAGGAATTGCATTTTCTTCCGAGTGTTTAAAATCTAAGTTAAGTTTGCCTAAATACTTAAAAGTTCTAATGTAAGCTAGAAGTTTTCCCTGGGGGGGAAATGTTTATTGATCCTCTGATCAAATATAAAATTAACATACTACTCTGTTCTTTTATAATAACTCTTTAGATTTAGCATCACCTTACCAAAGAAGGAATATTGATTGGTACCTCTGTCATCTTGGCATCTAGGAACTCCTTGCCTTTGCCGATTTGAAGCATTTACAATTTCATCCTTTCTACGTGACTGTACAATGTGAATAGACTCCAAGTGTCTATCAAGAGCAGTAGAAATATTGGCATGAAGGGGAGAGCTGCGAAGACGTTCCATTTTGCCAAGTAAAGTTACAACCTGTAGGAAGTATTTTAAAGTTAGGTAAGGCATATAATCACACTGCCTTGCCTCAAACTTCAGCAAAAATAAATTTGTATTTCAAGAATATTAAAATAATTTATCTGCTATTAAAAGCTCATTTCAAAAGTTTAAGTGTCTGACTTCAAGAACTTACCAACACTGAAAAAGTTAAATATGTTAGTAAATAATATGCAGATATAGAACAAGGTATATTCATTTTTTAGCATTTGGGGGGATATCTTTGGGGAAGTAGATTTAATAAATAAAAGTCATTAAATTTCAGATTGATTAATTTTGATTTTGTTTCCCCATGTGCAAAAAAAAAAATGGAAATAAAACCTGTCCCCTCTCTACTTAGAAATGTGTGAAGATAGAATGAGATGGTTATTAAAAATTTACTTTGGAAGTAAAATACAATTCAACATTAAGAATTCCTAGTCACTGGGGGTAAGGAGGGAGGGGAAAAAAAGCAGACAACTCATCGTTTTTTTCCTGCTATTTGGTTTCCATATGGTCCATTCAATTTTTAACTACATTCTCCAACAACAATTCAATGGTGCTTTCAGTGATAACCTCATTTTAATCCACTCAAATGAGTTCAAAGGAGAGAATACAGATAGAGATGAGTGGGAAGCTGAGAACTGCTCTAAAAAGAAACCATTATTGATTGGTTTAAAGAATTCAGAATTTGGGAAAATCCAGGATATTTTTTGTGACTGTTAAAAAAATTCCACAACTATTAACATTCCCCAAAGAAATTTTGGAGAAAAAACAGTTTATTCCTATTGATTACTATGCTAAAAAATTAGTTTCTAATTTCATTTCGGCAGACATGAACTTTTGGAACATTAAGGGGTTCAAGCCACCTAATTGTGACTGTCATATGGCTTGCTTCAAGTTCTTAAATGGCGAGTAGTTTTCTCTGACAGAATTTCATAGAACAAATCAATACAGTAATTATCTCCAGAAGCTAGCTGATTCTGATTCTAATCATATACCATACAGCACAGTTCTAAAAAACCTTTGAGCTTTATCACTGTTTCCTTGTCCCATCAAAATTTGTCTTTATGGATTGAGACTATGTCAAATCAGGCCCATAGATTCTCTCAAGAAAAACAGGTTGATAGGACAGAGTAAAATATGTAACTTCATCTTATGCCCCTAGAAAACAAAACACTACACTAAAAGCACAAACCTATAACTAAGTTATTATTAATTTTAAAAAGCAAAGTTATTTAAAGGTTAAGGGAAAAAATGTGATAAAAAGTTTTATGTAGCTTTTAGTGGACTTATTTTTTAACAGATTTCTGAAAAATTCCACAAAAAACACTAGAAACCTACAAAAGTTAGGACAGTCAAAAAAGGTTCAACATTTGAATATTTCTGAATAACAATGGTATATTTAAATCAAATAAAATTATTATAACCTATATATCAAAATCTCCAAGTTAATAACTAGCAGGAACATTGTTAATTTTTAGATCCTCTCTTGTGACTATTATATTATATATTATAGTGCTAAGGCGTTTTTAACCAGAAATTATTTTTATAAAAAATAAACTAGTTTTTAAATTATAAATTAACATGATAATATTTACATGCAATCCATGACATTTCTAATTTATTTTAACTTGCTAGACATTTTTCTCAGCATAAACATTTCTCTTGGATTTAAAAAGACATTTTTCTCAAAAATTTTAAGTGATTGGATATAAACGGGTTCAGTAATTTATAAGAATTGAAAAAAAAACAGGCCTACTTCTAGGAAAGGTCACTAATAGTTTGTTTATAACAGCTTAAAGGATATAATTAGGAAATAACTCGATTCTACTATATTCTTGATTCATAAAGCTTCTGTTAAGTCACAGACATAACCTGATTTTTTTTGAACATTTAATTTTAAAACTTTAAAAGACATTTTTAAAAAGTTCTACTTAGAAAGTGTTAACTTTTAAATAAGATTTTAAAGAATATATGCAATTATTTGCAAACTGCCATTCCAAAATCCAAAATTACTAAATTTTTGTGGGGTTTCATTAATCCCAATAACAGATTTATCTCAAGATTCCAGCACAGTTCCCCCCATTTAAAAAATATGATACCATTACATAACTATACTACTCTATGAAGTCAGGCACATAATTAGGCACATAAATTGATAAATGAAATAAACCAATGATGCATAGCTAGGAAAATTAAGAATTATAGCCCTATGTTTCACAAGGTACACACTACAAATACACTAACGTAAGTTATAAAGATAGCTTAAGTTAAGAAATGTGGGGAAAATTTTGGTGTCAATATTTGGGAAGAGATTTTTAAATATTTAAAAACTTTTCTATAAAAGTCTTGTTAGATTACCAATTTATGTCTGAAAGTAGTACCTTTTAAGATGCTGGTAAAGAAATTTTTGATTTATAAAGGTCCTCTTTCAAAATAGCTTTTATTATCTTCATGCTAAGAACATGGATATTATTTTTAAAAATCTAATTCAAATGAGGTTTTTAAAATCCTTCAAAGTCTTACTTAAAAATATACAAACCAATTTAAATAAACAATTTTTTTTTTTAAAAAACAGCTTACTCTGGCTTGTTCTCGTAGTTCATCCACAATTAAACGATCAACTCTTGATGGGTTAGAGGTCAGCCTTGGAATTGGAGTGTTATTAGTACTGGAAACTTTCTTCCCTGGATAGTTCTTGGCAAGAGCCAATTCAGTCTAAGAAAAATTGCAAAAGTTTAGACATCTCATTTTTTCACAATATTAGACAATGAATAAGTTTTCATATACACATACATGTATGGATCATCCTGGCAAGAGCCAATTCAGTCTAAGAAAAACTGCAAAAGTTTAGACATCTCATTTTTTAACAATATTAGACAATGAATAAGTTTTCATATACACATACATGTATGGATCATCCCATTTAAGCCAACTTTTTATCATTCTATGGCTTAAATCTTGCCTGAACATACAAACTTGCCCAAACACTTCAAATACCAAAGGAAGTTTGAATTTGCTGAAGTTGGCAAGGATTTAAATATTAAATATATTTAATCTAATTAAATATTAAATCTAATAGCCTCTATATATGAAGATTTTATTTCCTTCAAAATTAGTAATTAAGTCATTAAATGTTTATTTATGAAAGATAACTTGGAATTTGTGGTCTCTAAATCATATAGTTATATTCAAAATGTTTACTTCTAGCCATTTTATATAGCAGTCTGTAGGTACTTTGCTAAAACAAAGCATTATTAAATGTTACTATATTCTTTAAATTATTTGTAATGATTTTTTCAACATTGATGAGATTGACACAAATTCAATTGTTAAATGTTTTTGTCTTGTTTATTTCTGAGACAATTTTTCTTATTATCTAGTCCCTCTGCATGTAAAAACACCTTACAGTTTTTAATACTGCAGAATAAAGATTTCAGCTTCATCAGCAAGACAGGCTATTCTTGAACATGATGATAATACTGAATAATAATGATAATACTGGCATCCCACTAATAATTGATTTACTCCTAAATAGCTATTTTTATATTACCTTTTTTCTCTCTTTTTCTAATGCTCTCCATTGTTCATAGCACTCTTCCAGACGAATATGAAGTTCACTAGCTGGTCCACTTCGGGTTTTAATTGGCCTTTGAAATCCAAACGTTGGCACAAAACCAGAAAAGGAATTATCACCATACATCATGTCATTGAAATAAGGATATAAGTGACTTAAATCGTCATAAGAAAACAAATCGTAGGAATCCAATAGTGGAACAACAGAATGGCCAAATGGATGGGTAGATCGCAAGGGAAATCCATTTGAACCAAGTTGCTGAAAACTTTGATTATGCCTTAAGTCTCCCATCATGTAATTATTAGAAAAGCATGAGGCTTGCGTACGATTCACACGGTTATTAACAATATTGTTGTCTCCACTTCCCTGTCTGTGGCTATTATAGTGACCTTGTGATTCCAACAGATCTTGATAAGTATTTTGAGATAAACCATCTAAATGCTTCTGTCCTTCCTCAGGATCATAATGTCCACTTTGGGGCTTAGCTTGAAAATTATGTTTGTTCACATTTTCAATGATCCCATACTGCTGAGCTGAATAGTTATCACAAAATCCATTTGGCTGCTTTATTTTTTTATCTGTAACTGATTCAAAGAGACTTTCTTCACCAGTCTTAGTCAGTCCTTCCATGTGATTGACAGACTGAATTCTTTCTGTACCATTGTAACTGAAATCAAAACTAGAAAATGCTGAAGGATTTTCTTGGCAATATTTCTGAAACAAATTACTATTCTGGGTTAAATTTGTAGATGATAGTTGGGGAAAATCTGAAGAATGGTTACCACCTTTTGAAGCTGCACTTAAATGGCTATTCAATTTCATCAAGTTACCTTGATTTCGATATGGTACAGGAGTGCTGTTTTTCGTTTGAACATTCATCCAGGTTGGCCTACTTATGTTGATACCTCCGGAAGATGTTGCTGAGTTTGATAATAAATTCACTGATTTAAAATATTCAGAATTCTGGGGCTCAGGTTTAGAAAACTGTGCTTTTTCTGAGACACTAGCAAAATCATTATTACCTGGGCAAGCTGTGTGAGATTTCAGTCCATATTCCGATTTTAACCCAAAATCAGCAGTGAATGCTGCTTCCTTTGCAAACTGCTTTTCTGCTAAATGTGGTGTAGTCTTTGAAAATGTGAAATTCTGTTGATCTTGTATCGTCTCCTCCATTTTTTTCTGATTTGTTGGTTTAACTTGAAATAATTTAGTGTATGTGTCTGTTTCTACAGCTGGTGTCTCAGGTGTTCCATTGGCTAATTTTTTGTTATCTTGAACACTAAAATTTGAACATTTATTTAGCTTAGCTTTATTAGGATGAGAATATTCTGGATATCTACAGTAATCTGCATTTTCATTGTATCTATTGAATTGAGAAAGAAATATCTCTGCCCTTTTTTGCTGTAATGGTGCCTCAAGCCCTTTGGCACACATTTTCTCTCTTCCATAAGGGTAAGTATCAACTCCTGATTCTTTCATGATATCAGATAGGCCAGCTTGTGGTGTAAAACAGTTTTTGATAAATGGATATTCTTGGAATGTTGTCTTAGCGGTATCATTTGTCTGAATATTGTAACAGTTGGAATGATCACTTCTTGAGGGGTACATCCATTGCTCTTCAAGGTCTAAGCTAGTAAATCCATGATAAAGTTCATCTATTTTCTGTTGTGGTGTGAGATTACTACTGTGCAGGTACTGCTTTTCCACTGCTGAGACAGATTCACCACCATAAAAAGCTTGTTGAGAGATGGCTGTATCTACTGGCCTTTTAGTTTCTGACAAGAGGTCATGGTGATCTGCAAATCTGCTTGTATTCACGGGCCAAACTGACTTTAAGTTGGAGGAGCAGGTCCTAGAACAAATAAATATGTTTAATTACAACTTGGACTTTTAAGACTTTTCCCCAGTAAAGAATGTGAGAAAGGAATTGAAAGATCTCGGTCTTTTGTCCCACTCAGCTTTTCTTCAATTATCCATAGCACATTATCAACCTTTTTTATCATAGAAAATTTTAAATAATGGTAGCTATTTCCTAATACATATACACAAAACACCTTCTTAATTTTACTCTCTTCAATGTATTTTTTCCTATGGACCACTCAAGCCAATGAATGTAATCCCACTATAGCATCTCATTAACTACAAAATGAATAAAAGATTTTTTCTTTTGATTGGCTTACTTTTACTGTTAACAGACACAATTAACTTAAAGAAAAATAAAGTTCTGGAGAGTCTATTCTTTCATAATTAAAACAGATGTGTTTTGATGCAGATGTATTTGAAATTAGAATATTTTAGTGACTATATATATACGGCATAGTTTCTATTTAGGAACTATTCAAAATCCAGAGCTTCTGGGTTAGTTTTTTCCATACCCAAATAAAACAAGGTGTCTTTTTTAACAATTAATTTTACTTTGTAAATAAAATCCATGTGTTTTTCTGGATAGAAATCACGAAATTTTATTCTTTTTATTTATACATTTATTATACATTTATTCAATGTATAAGAACTGCCTGAAATTTATGTATTTCTAATGCCAAGCTTTAGCCCATGTGCCAAAATGTTTTGAATATGATAAGAACAATTTTCCTAATAAAAGTTGTTAACAGCAATTGAAAAAAATGAAAACAGAATGAAAATTTGAGTAATAGGACCATATTGATTTACATGTCAATGAAGTTAAGCCTAAAAGTGAATATGATTTAAATCTGACTGCCAAGTAATCCTCTATTCACTAAAAGAAGGCTAAGGATGAGGTGCAGATAGTATATGCAAGCTTAAAAGATCATATATAATATACTAACCCCTCAGCAAAATATGGCTGTGACTTATCTTGTTCTTCCAAAATGTTAGACACAAGTCCATATAAGTCTGTTTCACTGCCATAGTCATTTCTTTCAGTCTGAATCCTAAAAACAAATCACAGTTGGTGAAAACTGAATACCACTTGTAAATTGCTTATCTATAATATATAATAATAATAGCTAACATTTATAGAGTACTTACTATATGCCAGGCAATTGTGCTAATTTCTTTACCGTTATCTCTTTTGATCCTCACAAATGTCTTTTTCTAGTCTTACATTATTTTAATACTTAGCATTTGGATTGAATTTGTATTTGCATTTCAACTAGTATTAGTAACTAAATTTTTTTTTCACTTTGACATGAAATCTGTCTACCTGTAGGACAGTTCTATTTCCATTTTATTTCAAACCATATAGCCGATTAATAATTTCCTAGCCATTTCTCTATACACCAAATACTGTACACTTTACAGTGGTTCTCAAACTTTTGTTCTCAGTATCTTTATGTTGTTAAAAAACTATCGAGGATCTGTTCAAAGAGTTTTTGTTCACATGGGTTATATTTGTATCTATTTACTATATTAGAAATAAAAAATGATTTTGAATTTGTAGACCCTCTGAAAGGGTTTCAGAGACCCCAACAATTCTTTGGACTACACTTTGAGGACCACTGCTTTAGACTAAAGGAGATAAAATTTTCTGTTCTATGTCCTTATCTAATCCTATAACCTATTATTCCATCAACACTTAAAACTTATTCCATCGATACCTATAACCTATTATTCCATCTATATCCCTATATAATCCCATAACTTCTTATTCCATCAACATCTAGTTTCTTCATAAAATATTTAAACATGATGCTTTAGTCAGTACTTTCCCCAAAATTTTGTTTATGAAAGTAAAGTATATCCAGAAACTGTAATGTTTCTTCCAGTAACTCAAGATTTTAAAGGGCTTAATGTAGATAGAGTATTAGTTAAGAGACTAAGTTTCTAGACCCAATTTGCTACTAATCAGAAAGGACAAGTAATTGTGTGACTTTAGGCTCCAAATTAACTTCTTTAGGTTTCAATTATTTGTAAAATAAAGAGCTTCCCTAGTTCAGGGGTTCTTAATTTCTTATTGTATCATGGACCCCCCCCCTCCCACACACACACCTCAGCAATCAAGTAAGCAAATGGATATTCAAAAAGAAACATTCTGTGGAAATGCAGTTATCAAAATAAGTCTTAAAAACAAGTTCATGGACCTCAGATTAAAAATTGTTAAACCAAAGAGTAGCAAATCTGAAGATCACCAATTTAAGAGTTAGAAAAGACCTCATAGATCATCAAATGCAGTGCTCTCATTTTGTAGAAAGGAACACAGGCCTCAAGATGTTGATTTGCCCAAGGTCACTAGATATAGCAAAGGGCAGAACTGGTATTAGGATCAAAGTTTTCTGATTCAAAATCCAGTTTTCTTTCCTTTGCACTGAAAAATCTACATTTTTTTTATTTTCAGTGTCAAAGTTTGCTCTGTTACTACTTGTCATTTGGCCAAGTCATTATTCCTTTGGGGTTTATAAAATGATAAGAATGGACACTAAGGCCTAAAATTTGATATACTAAGGGAAGTATCAACTGTAATGGAAGCCATAGTTTCAAATTAGTTAAGTAATGTCTTACCCAGTGAGTTGGCATAACCTATAAATATATAATGACAAATTGAAGGATAGCATTTTATCCTCTTCAGAGATTAAATCAACTTCTTAATCTGAGATCCATGAACCATTAAAGGTCCAGATATAGATTTCAGGAGGATTATTGAGAACTGGAAATTTTTACATTTTTATTTTTTACTGGCCTCTAACTGAAGTTTAACAATTTCTTATATTATTTAAAAACATAGTGAGAAGACCTATAGGCATTACCAGTTTGCCAAAGGGGTCTGTGACATTAAAAAAAAGTTATAAAAATCCCATTTTCCTTGAGAACAGGAAATATTTCAGTTTTTTGAATCTATCCCCAAATGGTTAACATAATGCCTAGAACATGAATAATTATTAAATGCTTGATTAAACTATAATTTATTGTTTTGTAAAAATCTGCACCACTTTTTATCCTTTTCCTAAATTTTTTTAGTATTATGACATTTTAGATAACCTATCTATTTATATAACTATATACTTTTGAAGATGTTTTCACATAAATCTCATTTGATCCCCAAAACAGAGCTTTTGAATTAAATAGCAGAGATACTTTCATTTTATATATCATAAAATTGTAGAATGTTCAAGTTGGGCGGGACCTTATGTATTATCTGAATGATTCATCACTGGATCATGAATCACAAAGGATCTCTGAGGACAAACATTTAGTCCAACCTCTTTTCGAAAACAATGAAAATCAGCCCTAGGGAGGTTAAGGGATTTGCCTAAGAGGTCAAACATACTATTAGCAGATCTGAACCCAGGTGCTCTTAAGTGCCAGCTTCTTAAAGTGTGATTCCCCATTTGGGGTCATGTAATTGAATGTGGCGGTTACAAAATTAAGATTTATTAACAGTAAATATTTGTTTTGATTACCTACTTTACATACCTATGTACCCAAAATACATAAAATTTTTTCAGGCAAATAGGGATTGCAAATAGAAAAAGTTTAAGAAGCTCAGCTCTAAGTCAATGTTTTTTTACTTGTACCACACTGCTGAAATTGAGAATCAGTAAGTAAGGTTATGCTTACCAGCAAAATCAGATTCCTTAAAACTAATTTTATAGTAATTTTTCACGACATCATTTTCCTAAGCAATCATAAAATTTATGTGTTATCTATTGTTCCTGACTTTTCTGAAATGTAGAATTTTTCCAATAAACCTGGAGTGAAGGGCAAACCAAAACTCATGGACTAGATAAATTATGGTTGTTGTCCTTCTTGAGAGCAAAGACTGTTTCATTTTTTGTCTTTGTATCCACGAATGATTAGCACAGTGCCTGAAATGCAGGAGTTTAACAGAAGCTATGTTCTGAACAATATTATTTTCCCCGAAAAGAGTCCCTTCTTCAGTATAAAAAAGTTCTCCTTTAACATTTTTACTATTATTTTAGATATATGTATTATTTGTTTAATTGTACACATTTGAAAATCATTTCATGTAAATTATCTTGTTTGAGATTATTTTCAGTAAAGACTAGCATCTTTGGGGGTTTTACTTTGAATTAATTTTTTAAAGGTCCAATATTTTTCAATGAATAAGGACCAAAGTTTAAAAAGTATCTAACATTGCCTCTCTCTTGTTTATTAAGAGTCAAAGTTAAGTAAAAGTTTGTTTTTTTCTGATTATCATACTTTTGATATATCTGTGAATGAGCTATCAAGAAGGAAAATCTACAGAGATGGAACGGTAAGGAGACTATTCTCTTTAACCTAACAAAAAAAAAATAACTTTGTAAATGGGAACTCTCAAATCTTATTAAAAGAAAAAAAATACCAATTGCTATTAATTAACTTTACCTAAAGTAGCCTCTTCAAGTTATTTTAAAAACTTGATGAATAAAACTAATGCCAACCAATCACAATCCTGACAAGGCTGAAATAATGAGAGAGGATTTCTGTATTTTAAGAGAAAAGTGCATATATATGTATATAAAGTTCTAAGGATCTACGATTCATTGTATAATCAAATTAGTATTATATGAAGCCTCGCTACACAAAGGTTTCATTTTTATGCAATTTAGAACAGCAAATACTAAGTTAATGTCTCAAAACTAGATGGTTTTTGATGATATTGTGATTCATTTTGAAAAGTAATGTAAAAAATGGGCTTATGTAGTTACATGCCCCGTATACTTAAATCAAGTTGGTCAACATAGTAATTGAATGTTTTTTTATCCTAATTTTTCCACCCTCATAACTTGCAAATGTTTGGTTTTATTCAACTTAAAAGCTAATTTAATTTCAGATGTCTTATTCATTAACTTACCTGTTCTTTACATTGATTTGAGAATTAGTAGGTTGCTTGATATCATCTCCATATGTTGACCATGGTGCATAGAAAAGGGAAGAATCAACAGAACTTGAATATTCTGTGGATGAAGAAAGTGGAGTGTATGTCTGCCGTAAATCTACATTGTCTTCACTCTGAAATTTAGAAGAAACATTTTAATCACTAATACATTTATTTTCTTTCATTCTTCTATTGACAGAGTATTAGTTAAGGTGATGAGAAATATAAGTGGAAAAACACAAGAACAGGATTTGAGAAACTAATCTTAAATCAGAGCTTAAGGGACTCTGGCTGTCTAGCAGAGTATGTACAGTGGCTCAAATTTTCATTTTTCATATAGATATCACATTGACTTAGTGTAACTTTGGACAAAATACTCCACCTCACCGGAAAAAAAAAAAAAGTATGTAAAAAAGTAACACTTTACATTTGTATATTGTCGTATCTCAAATCTCATTTGTTTTTCTTTTTTTTTTCTCTCTCTTTTTTTTTCTCTCATTTGTTTTTCAAAACAACTAGCAGAGACAGTATTATCTATATTTTAGTAATAAGGATAAGTCTTTTGGAGGTAAAATGACTTGCCCAACATATTATATTACTGTGTAACAGCACCATGACTAGAATCTTAAGTTTTCACATTATGACCAGTGCTGCCAAATAGTGGAATTTTAAAGCTGTTTCCACTTCCTATAATGTTGTCTCTTTCCCCCTTCCTCCAGTTTTATATCTATTGAATTTCTATTCCTGCACATTACAGAAATGCCAACTCCTCCATGGAGTCTTCCCTAATTCCTCTTCAATAACACCATCCTTCTCAGAGCCCAAAGCATTGTTTTATAACTTTCTAATACAATGATCATAAAATATTGTGTTATTATAGCACTCTACTAGATTGAAGGTCTCTTGAGGACAAGCATAATGTCTCATCTAAACTTTGTATCTCTGCCAGCACATAGTGTGATTCATTCAGTGTCACTTATGTTTATTATTGATATTTCTACTATACAACACTACCTCTTACTCTCTACTCTTTTACCTCTCAGAGAAACTATAAGAATGAAATGACACATATTAAGTATTTTTTAAGAAATTTAATAACTGTTTTTCACTATTTGAAGGGTTCCAGCACAGGTTTCTGTGAAGAAAATTTTAACAGGTTACCAATAAACAGAACAAAATTCCTCGTCTGATATAAATACTTCAACAATATCTGAAACTGAAATATATAATTAATTTTAAGTTTATTCATATTAGAAAATGCTTTTATAAGTGAACTCCAAAATTTTAGATTCACTCTTTTCAGTCCTAATACAAGGAAATGATATAGCTTTAACCCTAAATAACAATACAATAAAAAATTAGTTTATTTAATGTTTTAAGTATAACAAAAGGATCTGAAACTGGATAAATAAATATTTTTTAAACTGTGCCTATTTTCTTTGGATACTTGGGATAAATTTTTGCCTTGATTTAAACTAAATATCTATTAAAATACTTCATTTGTACAACTTTGATTTTTATGTTTTTTTTAAATTAAGTATTCTTATAAATATGACTTAAATCAGTGCCACTAAAACAATCAGTAATTCAAAGTACAGGCTAATGATGGCTAGTTAATATTAGTAATACAGTCAACAAATATGTTTAGAAAAAGTTCTTTTTAAAACCATCTTCAGAAGCTTAAATTTTTTTGTAGCATTTGCCATTTTGACTGTGATTATTTAAAACTTACATCTCAGAACTTTCTTGAGTAAACTGAGGTACAGAATTACTTTACTGAAAGTTCCATTAAAATTTTTATCTTTCCAGAATTCCAGTGGTATTCACTTATAGAGGTTTTTTATTTTATTCTGTACTTAAGAGACTTACCATTATTCAGTCTACTCATTTTTTAATCCAACTATTGGTTTTTACTAAATTCTTTAGTGAAATATTTAATCATTTTCTTTTTATGTCTACAATGATGAAGCCCTCCTGCTTAGACCTAAATATATTTTAAGGATATTCTTTTATTTCAACTGTAATCTGCATTTTAAATGAATTTTTATTCAGATGTGGAAAAAAAATTAAAAAATTTTTTTAAGTTCAATTTTAAGCTTAGGCCTGCCAGGAGGCATTTTAACACTGAATTTAGTGTGGTAGAGATTCATATATATAAATACATGAAACATCTGGGTCCTCTTCCAGCTAAAATATGTATGCAAATGTAATATACAGATGCCCAAGTGTGTACAAAATCAAATAGTCTTGGATAGCTACCAGCCTCTAAATGTGAATTATTATTATTACAAGGTGTATATATAGCATTTTTCTTTCAAACTCCCTATATGAAAAAGATAAGTATTATCCCCATTTAAAATATTGATGATACACAATTGTGTGTGTGTGTGTGTGTGTGTGTGTGTGTGTGTGTGGTGCGGGGGGAGGGTAGTGTGAATTCCACTGACTTTTAAACCATGGGAATTTTTGTTAATGATGAGGAATATTTCCATGCATTCAGACTTGACCAAATGAAAAATTCAAATGACAGCAATTTAAATTACACTAATAAGTCAACTTTTTTCCCCCTGAAGCAGTTGGAGTTAAGTGACTTGCCCAGGGTCATACAGCTAGTAAGTGTTAAGTGTCTGAGGCCATATTTGAACTGAGGTCCTCCTGACTTCAGGGCTGGTGCTCTATCCACTGCATCAACTAGCTGCCCAATAAGTTAACTTTTGTTAACTTATTTTTTGAAGTTTCTAAGAGAGAAAAAGTGGATAGTATAGTAGCACATATCAAAAAAGAGCAAGAAGCTAATAAAACTTTTCCCCTTAAATTACCTACTGTTTAGATTCATATAAGCCTATAAAACTTTTTAAAAGTGTTCCCCAAAATT
The DNA here is from genome assembly GCF_016432865.1 of Antechinus flavipes. Taxonomy (NCBI): domain Eukaryota; kingdom Metazoa; phylum Chordata; class Mammalia; order Dasyuromorphia; family Dasyuridae; genus Antechinus; species Antechinus flavipes. Next base: position 140,719,110 of record NC_067401.1, on the reverse strand, counting down.
AAGAAATGAAAAAGTTTCCTTAATACATCCTGGATCACATCAAGCTGAGCACAGGATAAAAAGGTTTAATGAAAAATGTTAATATACTCCACAGAACAGTTTTTCAAAGATATGCATTTTGCAAATTCTCAGTTCTTTCCTCTTTTAACCAGAGATTCATCAACACTATGAGTTAGTTTGTGAAGATGAATTTGTAATAATTTGGTATGCTTGACAGTCCTTAAGTCTTTAACATGGAATTAAAGTTTATTAATGAACCTGTGATTTGTAGCAATCATAGAAGGAAGTGGAGCCAGTCAACATCACACTGTTGAACACATCAGTTAATCGGCTGCTGGTATCCGCATTAATGTTCCAGCAGCGATTCGCACCTCCACGGAAAGCGACTTTGGGCTGCGGACAACAGGAATCAAAAAGGAGGAAAGCATGAATAAAGGGAAATGTTGTACAGAATGAACTAAGTCTCAAAGACTGATTTGACAACTTTTCTGTAAAAGGATACGGATTTCTGCTCCTTAACGAGTAAATCCTTAAAAATTGAGATTACACAGGCCAAACAATTGGTATCCATTCATTCAAAGAGGCCAGATAGGTGGGATCCCATCAAAGAATTTTTTCCTATCCTCCCGAGGCCCGCTCTAGTCTCTTCTGATCCCAAGGGAAACCCAACTCCGTATTTGCAAATCAGCGTAACCGGAGGTCGCTCCTCCCAGTAAATTCCTCCTCGGAATCCGTGTACTGAGATCCCATGGACTTCCTAGTAGGGATGGGAAGGGAAAGGAGAAGTAGAAGTACGGGACTATTTAGCTAACTTCTCAACCTCCCGGTAACGCAGTCAAATTTCTTTTGATATCTTCCTCCGAGATCTACTCTCTCTAGGTCCTCCCAAGAGCTTTTCTTCTCTCTCTCTATCCGCCCCCATCCCTCACCTAGAGGCCTCTAACTCTGTCAGCTCTTCCTCCAGCCACTCACACAGGCCCCCTTTCCCGTACAAGGACTCGGAATCTGTCAGCTTCGACCTTCCATGTCCCCCTCAGGTCTACACGTCGTGTCATCTCCTGACCCCAGTTCCTCAACAAGCCATTTTCTTCAAAAGACCTTTGTCAATTCCCATGATTATTTATTAAGCGCCTACTATATATGCAGCAAGGTGCTATGCTACTTTAAGTGCTGTAGTCTCTGTCAATCTTTCCTTCCCACTCCCTTTCCTTAATTCAGGATGCTTACTCCAGGATCCTCCCAAGCTTCTTTCTCGTTAGGAGGCCTGACCCTGGCTTCCAGTCCTCCTCAATTACTTTCCCACACCCTATCGCCTCCAAACTCCCCCTCGAGAGACTCGCGACCAGCTAGCTCTCCAGCCTCCCCGCCCAATGCTCTTTCCTCACAGAGAGCCTACATCTCGTCACCAGCGCTTCTCTCACTAGGGCTCCACACCCTGCTGTCTCCTCAGTGACTCCCGTACAGGGTCCCACAGCACCACGTCACCTCCTCAGCCCTCCTTTCATAAGATCTCCACACCCTGTCAGTCACCTCAGTCCCTCAGCCCTCCCCCTCACAGGCCCCACCTATCCCGTCACCTTCTCACCTCTCCCTCTCACATGGCCCACCACATCCCGTCACCTCACCCCTCCCCCTCACATGACTTCCCCCCCACATTCGTCACCTCCTCACCTCTCCCTCACACGGTCCACTACATCCCGTCACCACTTCAGCCCTCCCGTCACACGCCGCCCCCAATCCCCTTTCCCGTCACCTCCTCAGTCCTCTCCTCACACGGGCCACTCACAACTCGTCACCTCTTCAGGCCTTGTAACCTCCACACCAGTCACCACCTCAGCCCTCCCTCTCACACGGGACACCCACAACTAGTCACCTCCTGAGCTCTTCCTCACACGGCCCCCTCCACACCCGTCACCTCAGCTCTTCCCTCACACGGCCTCCTCCCTATTCCGTCACCTCCTCATCGTTCACAGCCCTCCTCCCCCAATCGTCATCACCTCAGCGTTCCCCTCATACGGCCCCCCCACAACCCGTCACCTTCTTAGCCCTCCCCTCACGGCCCCCCACATCTTGTCACCTCCTTAGTCTTCAAATTGGGCCCCCACATCTCGTCACCTCCTCCTCACACCTCTGCGATCTCTCGGTCCTTCCCTCACAAGCACCTCAAAAACTTCCTCAGGACCTCCCTCCCCTGCCCTCGGGTCCTGATCTTGGTCCTGTCAGTTCTGTCGTAGGGCGCCGCTCCCTTAACCCCGGCCCAGTTCCTCCCTCCCAGGCCTCGGCCCTCCGGGGCTCCGTCTTCCTCCGAAGATCCCGGCCACTGATGCAGCCCAGCAACCTGCCCCTGGCCCCGGTCGGTTATCTGACAGGGCGGCAGGGAGAGTTGCTCCCGTCGGGCCCAAGCTGGGCCGTTCTCCCCTCCCGCCTCCCGATCCTCCGCGGCGCCTCGCCCGCGCCCGTGCCCAGCCACTCCAGGGTACCCCGACCCCCATTACCTCCACACCCCGCCATCCCCCTGTCCTGCCCCCCTCGGGCTCGAGGGGGCTGGAGTGCTTGGGGTAGGAGCCGGGCGGGCCGCCTCCGCCTCTCACCTCCATCTGGGGCCCCCCCAGCCCCTCCGCGGTTAGGCTCGGCTCCCGGGGTCGGGGGTGAGGGGGGGCGTCGGGCCGCTGCTCCCCTCAGCCCGCACCCCGCCGCTCCCGCCGTAGCCTCCGCCCCCGGCGCCGCCTGAGGCCCGTCTGTGGGGAGGGGGGGAGGCCGGCGGGGGAGGGAGGGGCCGGGGAGGGGGGGAGAGGCCGTTACATTTCATACCCAAGGGCTCGCGACCCGGCACGCGACCTGGCACCAGCCCGTCCCCGCCCCCTCCTGCCTATCCCCTCCCCCCTCCCTCTCAGGTCCTCTTTCCTCTCCCCTACATCTGATTGGTCCCTGCGGGAGCCAATGGGCATCACCTGCCAAGAACCTGTTTCCCCCAGAGACAAGGCAAAGAAGGGGCAGTTAGCGTGCTACTGCCTTTCCCGTAGCTTCGGCTTTTCCCGCTCAAAACAGGAAGGCTCGGGATTGGCTGAAGCGGGGCAGGGGAGCCGTGATGATTGGCTAGAGTAGGCTGAGATGGGGGAAGAGAAAGAGGAGGGGCTGGGGAAGGGCGACACTAGAGACTGGCACCCAAGGGCTTCTACGTTAGCAACAGTTGAAGGAGTGTGGAGTTTGGGTGGGGCTTAGGCTCACATTTGCTTGAGCCATGAGGTCATTAAGCCTGCCACACCCAACTTCCCTGAGTTAATACCCAACATGCTCCCCTTGGTCCGCACGTGGAAACAGTTCCCAGAATCCTTCTCAGTGGAACCAGAGAATTCTGGGTAGCCAGCCTATGATGGAGGGCTTTGGGCTAGGCAGGCTCCAACCCCGGCATTCGGGGGTGGTTTGGTCGGATTGGGTTTACAACCCGGGCTAACCTCGAGGTTCATGTGGCCCAGAAGGTTCCAAACCTGTTAGCATCAGTAATGCAGACAGTGCCCACGATACGCGTGGAACCAGCCAATGTAGTCTGGCAAAGAACTTGGATTGCTGTTTTTCTCAGTGAGATACACTTTGACTTAAGTCCCATCCCTCTATGAAAAGTGAATCTTCCTTCTTCTCTCCAGATGGTGCAGGGGGTAGAGCATTGTGGAATCGGGAAGACCTACATTCAAATTTGGCCTCAGACACTTGCTAGATGTGTGACCCTGCACAAATCACACTTAATTGCTGTCTGTCTCAATTTCTTATCTACAAAATAGGGATAAATAGCCACATCTCAGCACGGTTTATGACATAAAATAAATGAATATCTAAAGAATTTTGCAAATTACGTAAATGCTAGCTAACTATTCAGTGTTCCATTTGGCTTTGACTTCAGAAAGATGGCCAAATAGCTCCAACTTCTGTTGATATTGCTTTACCATTATATGCTATAGGTGTCATTCCTTTGCTGAGGTTGATAAAATAATTGCTAATTTTTTATTAATATGCTGTGAGTTAGAAAGTAAGAAACATGCTCATTAAAGTATAAGGAATAAGAAAAAGACTATCTTATTCTATAGAGCATATTTTAAAATAAATTCCAGGATTTATGGTTTTGTTTCTGTGCATTAGTTGATCTACACACTGAAACAAGCTGCTGCAGCCTGGCCCAAAGTTAAGTATAAACCTAAGATGAGAGACAAATCATTCTTTTTTTTCCCCCTACAGCTCTAAGCCTTTCCAGTATGGTAGCATCTGGTGGAACTTGTGTTCCTTGACATAGCCTCAAGTAATCCAGAGTCAATGACCAGGATCTCTGCCTAGAAAATCCCAAATGAGATAATGAAGAGTTGTACATGACTAAATGCTTATTCCTAACATTAAACCCAAATCTCAGGAGATAATGGAGGGAAAGCATTATAAATACCCAAAGAATTATTCAATTCTCCTGAGTTTAATTCTTTTTTTAAAAGTGGACTTTTCTTGAGTTGTTTTAACATTCTCAAGATTTTCCCTTGTGCATCTCCCCTACCTCCAAGATAGCCATTTATTTTAACAAGTAATTTTAGTATTAATACTAGAATTCCTATAGCACCTGCTATGGGCTAGATATTGTGCTAAGTGCTTTGAGAAAGAAATTAAGAAGAGAAAAATTGAATATAATTTTTAATTTGAATTGGGGATTGAGAGAGAGAGCCATCTTTATGAATACTAAATATGGTCCCAGCATAGGTCCAACAGGGGAAAAACCCTGTATATTCATCAAATTAATTGATTTTTACTATTTATTACCATCAACCATCTTGACAATGATGATCACAGGGGCAAATTGAATTGTTTTAATTTAGGTGGGATACATGCTAATCTGAATTTGTCAAAAACAAATATCTAAAGAGCTTACAAGGTAGGAAACCAAGAATCTCTTGTTCATACCTCTAGGGATATTACTCAGTTTATAACTAAAGAACTTTATATTACTTCATTCTCAAAATTAAATATAGAATACAGAGTTCCTTTCCCTAAACATACTACAAAATCAACTCTTTTATGAAATACTAGATCAGTGGTTCTCAAACTTTTGTTTTCAGTATCTTTATCCTATTAAAAATTATTGAGGATCTCTCCAAAGCATTTTTGTTTATCTGGATTATATTTATAGACATTTACCATATTGGAAATAAAAACTATTTTTGAATTTGTAGACCCTTTAAAAGGGTTTCAGAGATCCCCAGGATTCTCTAGACCATATTTTGAGAATCACTGTACTAGATGATATTGAGTAATACAGTGTCCTCCAGATCTTTTAATAAGACTCATTTTATACATTTGCGAATGTCCAAAACAAATAGTTTCTTCTAAAGCAAAAAATAAATGATGGTCCCATTTGAAAAATATTTCTTACTCTGGCCAATGGAAATGTTTTGAAAAGAGAAAGTCTGTGTAGGATATGAAAATCCTCCCAAGTAAAACTTTTTGAGATCAAATAAAACAATTTTGAAAATTCATGTGTGCTTGTGGATATAATCTAAATGTCATCTCATTTATGGAAGATTGAGAATGAGCTTCTAAAAGGCATTTAAATAAGTCCTCTAGGTAATCATGTCAGTCCAAGGCATTATGCAATTAAATCATTTCAAAAAAGAATTTTTTTTGAAAACTTCATTAAGTTAATTGTTTTTTCAGCTTGCTAATGGGCTTGTGGTCCATTTAAATATCCTGGAAACAATTTTTAGCCCATTTCTACATTCTTCATGTACTTCTCCAACTTCGAAGAACTAAATTTGTTTAATTGTAAACTGAAATTAATTGGGATGCTGGTTAGAGTCCCAAATTCTAAGAGTCTGTTGGAAGTCTTACAGAATGAATGTTCCTTATTAATGCCAGTGGCAAACTCCATCTCTCCTTTTGAATCTTCAAATTAGCATTTTCTTGGCTGTCTAGAATATTTTTTTTTAAATATGCTCCAAGGAATTTTAAAATTGCACTTTAGCACTGAATTGGGTCCTACAGAATATGTGCTTTGACACTTGCTGAGTGATCTGTTTCCATCTGGAAAAAAGATCTCACTGTTTTAGTTAGCTTTTTTCAAAGATAGTTTTAATAACATCTCTTCCAGGGGAATGCTGAAAAATTTTATAACTTTATACACCATGTCTCCCCTAATCCAGACTCCTGAAAAGAAAAACAAGAAAAGGAATGTTCTTTTAGTATTTAAAAAAAATTTTTTTTCTTAGAGATCTTGCTTATTTCATGGGAAATGATAACAGAGGAAGTTAATTTGATGTTTAAAGTGATTCTGATCACCACTACTATGCAATCATGTACTAGAAATATTAGCTCTAACAATGAGAAGAAAAAGAAAATGAAGGAATTAAAGTAGATAATGAGGAAACAAAATTATCACTCTTTGCAGATGATATAATAGTATACTTAGAGAATCCTAGAGAATCAACTAAAAAGCTACTAAAAATAATTAACCACTTTAGCAAAGTTGCAGGAGATAAAATAAACCCACAAAAATCATTAGCATTTCTATGTGTTACCAACAAAGTCCAACAGGAAAAGATAAAAAGAGAAATTCCATTTAAAATAACTGTAGATAATATAAACTATCTGGGAGTCTACTTATTGAGACACAGCCAGGAATTATGTGAACACAATTACAAAACATTTTTCAAACAAATAAAATTAGATCTAGATTATTGGAAGAATATCAAATGTTCATGAGTAGGCCAAACTAATATAATAGAAATTAAAATTCTATCTAAATTAATCTACTTATTCAATGCCATACCTCAATACCAAGAAATATTCTATAGGGCTAGAAAAAATAATAACAAAATTCATCTGAAAGAACAAAAGGTCAAGAATTTCAAGGGAATTAGTGGGAAAAAAATCAAATAATGGTGGCCTACCTGTACCACACCTAACACTATAGTATAAAGCAGCAATTATCAAAACCATATGGTACTGGCTAAGAAATAGAATAGTGGATCAGTAGAATAAGCTTAATTCACAAGACCCAATAGTCAATGACTATGGAAATTTAGTGTTTGATAGCCTCAAAGATTTCAGATTCTGGGATAAGAATTCACTATTTGACCAAAAAAAATCTAGAAAATATTATGAAAGAAACTAGGCTTTAGCCAACATCTAACATCCTATGCCAAGATAAGGTCAAAATGAATTCATGACTTAGATATAAAGGGTTATATTATAAATAAATTAGGAGAACAAAGGATGGTTTATTTCTCAGATCTGTGGAGAAGGAAGGATTTATAGCCAAAGAAGAACTAGTGAACAGTATGAAATGAAAAATGGATAATTTTGATTACATTAAATCAAAAAGTTTTTGTAAATTAAAATCAATGATTAGAAGAGAAGCAGAAAGCTGGGAAAATTTTTTACATCCAGTGTTTTTGATAAAGACCTCATTTCTAAAATATATAGAGAACTGACTCAACTTTATAAGAATACAAGCCATTCTCTGATTGATAAATGGCCAAAGGATGACAGTTTTCAGATGAAGAAATTAAAGTCATTTCTTGTCATTTGAAAAAATGCTCTAAATCACTATTGATTAGAGAAATGAAAATTAAGATAACTCTGAAGTACCATATCACATCTAGATTGGCTAAGATGACAGGAAAAGATAATGATAAATGGTGGAGGGATGTGGAAAAACTGGAAACACTAATGCATTGCTGGTAGAATTGTGTATTGATCCAACCATTCTGGAGAGCAATTTGGAACGATGTCCAAAGGGCTATCAAATTGTGCATATTCTTTGATCCAGCAGTATCTATCTGTACTGGGTATCCCAAAGAATCATAATAGAAATAAATCATAATAAAGAAAAAATCACAATAAAAGGAAATCATAATAATCATAATAAAAGAAATCATAGTAACAAAAATATTTATAGTAGCTCTTTTCTTTGAAAAGCCTGGAGATACTTAAATGAATTGATGCCAAATGAGGTGAGAGAACCAAGAGAATATTGTACACATCAACAAGATTGTGTGATGATCAACTGTAATGGACTTGGCTCTTTTTAACAATGAGGTGATTCAGGCAATTTCAATAGACTTGTGATGGAAAGAGCCATCTGCATCCAGAGAGAGAACTATGGAGACTGAATATGGATCAAAGCATAGTATTTTCACCTTATTTTTATTGTTGTTTGTTTGCTCTTTTTTTCCTTGTGTTTTTTCTTTTACCTTTTGATATGCTTTTTCTTATGCAGCATGGTGAATGTGGAAATATGTTTAGAAGAATTGCACATATTTAACCTATACTGGATTGCTTGTTATCTATGAGAAGAGATAGGAGGAAGAAAGGGAAAAAAAGGAACATAAGTTTTTTGCAAAAGTTGTGTTTGCTGAAAACTATCTTTGCATGTACTTGGAAAAATAAAATATTATTAAAATTTTAAAAAGAAATAAGAAAAAGAATTTTTAATCTTGCTGTCAAAGAAGGGACATGAAAAGTACCAGAGGTGGTAGACTGTGGGTGTGGAACAAGGGATAGAATGTTAACTTTTCTGTTATGTTGATTATGTTTAGTGAATTGCTTTTTTCTTCATTGTCTATTCTTTGTTGTAAGGATTATTCTCCTGGATGGGGAATGGGGAGAGATGCATTAAGAAACATAGATGATATAAAAAGTTATCACTAAAATTAATTTTAAAAAAATAAGGTGATTCTGACATTCAAAAGAACTTATCTGGGCCTTTCATGGTAAAAATGAAAATTTCTTTCTGCCTCTGCCTTCCAGAATTGGATTTCTGTTTCCTATATTCAAAGCAGCCAAAGGATCCAGAAAAGCACCATTTGAAAACAGGCATCTAATAAAATCTTGTTGATTGATATTTAGTGTCTCTTCTTTCCTAAATGTTTTCTAAGTTCTAAATTTCTAATATTTATTGAATAGATAGTGGTGTAATTACTTCCCAAGTTCTCTAAAATAGGTATGCCCCTTTCCCTAACCCAATCACAAGAAAAAGCTATTCCCTTGCTTTATCTAGAAGTAATGGAAATTGGAACAATCCTATTCAATTTTTTCTTATTCCATTGTGTTTGGATAATATATCTAGAATACTTTTTGGGAGGGGGTTGTTATTGTTTTTTTAATTGTTTTATTTTTTCTGGTTATACACGTACATTCATTAAAAAAAAAAAAAAAAAAAAACCAAATTTCTTTACGAATCATGTTGGGAGAGAAAAAATCAGAACAAAAGGGAAAAACCAAGAAAGAAAAAAAAATAGAAGAAAATAAAGTGAACATAGCATGTTTTTGATTTACATTCAATCTCCATACTTCTCTCTCTGGATGCTGATGGCATTTTCTATCCAAAGTTTATTGGGATTGCTTTAGATCACCAAATCCCTAAGAAGAACCAAATCTTTCATAGTTGATCATTTCATAACCTTGCTGTTACTGTGTACAATGTATTACTGGTTCTGCTTGTAGAGTACTTTGTAAACCTTAAAGTTCTCATAAATAAAAGTTTCTCTTCCTCTTTCTCTTCCCCCTTCCTCCTCCTCTTTCTCTTCTTCCTCTTCCTTCTCCTCCTCCTCTTCTTCCTCCTTCTACTCTTCCTTTTCCTACTCCTCCTCCTGCTCTTCCTCCTCCTCCTCCTTCTTCTCTTCTTCCTCTTTCTCCTCTTCCTCCTTTTCCTCTTCCTCCCACTCCTCCTTCTTTTCTTTCTCCTTCTCCTTCTTTTCTTCCTCCTTTTCCTTCTCTTCCTCTTCCTCCTTCTTCTCTTCCTCCTTCTCCTCTTCTTCCTCATTCTTCTCCTCCTCTTCCTCTTCCATTTCCTCCTTCTCATCCTCTTCCTCCTCTTACTCCTCCTTTTTATTTTTCTCCTCCTCTTCCACCTCCTTCATAATCATCACAAAGAGAGGTGACATGGTCTACTAGAGAGCTGACCTTAAAGAGTCGGGATGACCTGGGTTCAAGTCCTGTATCTGATTTACTGATAATGTGACTCTGTAAATCAACAACTTCTCAGTACCTTAGGCAATTCTCTGAGTATAAATTGCAGAGTAGGTGTTAACTTACCTGTTGACAGAAGCACTTTTCTCATCAAAAGTTCTCTATAGCAATGAAATAGTTGGTCTGACCTAAAATAATAATAAAATTTATACTCCTTTAGCTATGGGTTGGAGGATGGATGGGAACTGTATGTGTAAGATGTGTAATTATTTGAACAAAACACACCAACTTCTTTACTGCTTAATTTATTTAATTATTAAGTCTCTATCCAGGTTCACAAGCAATCTGGGATGTGGCTATTGCGTACTCACCAATGTTGAAGACATTCTTTTCTAATCATTTTACTATCCCAGTCTCCATGGTAACATTTCTGGATATAAGAACTATATTATTCAGATTACATTGACATCAATTATATGACAATAATCATATAAAAAGTACTATTATATATGTATATATAATGTCACTTTATGTGTATATGTGTCACTTTTCATTTATTCTTTTTTAAATTTAATTTTAATTTATGATATCCATTGAATATATGAAGTTATATAAAACATGTTTCTACATTAGCCATGTTGTAAAAGAAAAAAACAAGAAAAAGACAGAAAATGAAAGAAAAATGAAAGAAAACATGCTTCAAGTTCATCAGTTCATCTTCTGCCTCTGGAGTTAGGACAGTATTTTTCATTTTGAGTCCTTTGAAATTGTCATGGATCATTGTATTTATCAGAGTAGCTAAATCTTTCACAGTTGATACAATATTCCTGTTAATGTGTAGAATGTTCCCCTAATTCTTCTCATTTCACTTTGCATCAGCTCATATAATTCTTCCCATGTTTTTCTGAAATCATCCATTTTATTTTTTAAATGACATCATAATATTCCATCATAATCATATACTACAACTTATTCATCCATTCCCCAATAGATGGGCATTCCCTCGTTTTTTCAATTCATAGAAAGAACTACTATAAATATATTTATACATATGTATCCTTTTCCTTTCTTGTTTTTTAAATCTTTTGAGGGTATAGACCTAGTGGTGATATTGCTGGTTGAAAAAATATGCAGTTTGATAATCCTTTGGGCAGTTTTAAATTGTTCTCTAGAATGGCTGGACCAGTTTTGGACCAGTTTATAACTCTACCAATAGTACAATAAGTGTACCTATTTTTCAACATCCCTTCCACAGTGACTCTCTACTCTTACCTCCACTCTAAAAGAACTATCCTTGTTATTCCTTCTTATAAAAAGCACTTTATTCCCTATCTCTTTACCTTTTCACTTGTTGTCCCCCTTACCCAGAATGTAGTCACTGCTTAACTCCATCTCTTAAAATTCTTAATATCTTTCAAAGTTTAGCTCTAACACTGCCTTCTTTATGAAGTCTTTCTCACCTACCCCAAATCTCCCTAAAACACTTTATATCTATTATGTATATGCATATATACATATACTATATACATATACACACATGCATATACGTACATATATGTATGTGTATATGTATACACATATACACATACATATATATAGACCCTCTATAGAATGTAAACTCCTTGAGGACAAAAACTGTTTCACTTTTGCCTTTGTAGCCCTCTCAATGATGAGCATAATGTCTGGAACAGAACAGGCATTTAATAAACAATTGTTAATTAACAAAATATAAAATTAAGAAAAAGAAATCAACATACTGATCATATTTAACAATGCACGCCTTATCTCACCTACTATATATATCTCTTTGCTAGGTTAGTCCTCTAAAGTCAAAATTGAAAGTATTGTTTTGACCTAGTTAAAGTCCTATAGATGATAACTGTTTTAACTCACCCCAATGGGCTAATATTTTGTACTAGATTTATTTGTTTACTAGAATGTAAACTCCATGAGGGCAATGATTGTATTTTACCTAAACTTTGTTTCTTCATTGGTCCTTACCAAGAAGAAAGGCTTAGAAAATGTGTTTTTTGACTTAAAATACAAATAAATTAAGGAATCTGGTTAAATATTGTTTAACTTCAAGACAGGAATAAGGCTTGGAATTCTGGATATCTCTCTGGAAATGTTCTCTCTAAACTCAAGTAAATTTTAAGTAGCCCAAATGTCTGTAATAGTAACTACCCATTTATGTAGCACTAAGATGTTTACAAAGCACTTTCCTCAAACTACCCTGTGATGTAGGAACTGCAAATATTATACCCATTTTACATCAAGGTAAAATGAACACCAGAAAAATTAAGGGATTCATTCAATATGCAGTTGTCCTCCCCATTAAAGTGTAAGCACATTGGAAATATAAATTGTTTTATGCACTATATTTGTATCCCCAGCATCTAGGACAGTGCCTGGAACATAGTATGCTCTATTGATTGATGTATTAGAGGCGAAGTTTTGAATCAAGATTTGATCCCAACCCCTAAGCTAGAGTTTTAAAAAACCTAAGCAGTTTGTAGTACTTCCAGAGCATCTTTTGCCTTTTCATTGATACTAACTTTTAGTGGGAGAATTTACTTCATATCAAATGTAGTAGATAATGAGGTGGACAACTTTCTAAAACTATATATTACAGGCTAGTTGCTGATTTCAATTGGTAGGAGTTTCCTCACCAGGAGTTTATGTCTTCCATCAAGAAAATCACACATGCAGTCTGTCTAAATCTTAAGGAACTGTCCAAGTCATTAGTTGTGATGAAAACCCTCATATTAAATAACTTGAATTAAGTAAGTCATTGACTGGGGAATTTAAAATCTTTGTCAGGACCTCTCAGGGTTTGGAAAGAGTTGCTTCATTAACTCCAGTAGCCTTTAAATTGTAAGGCTTTGTCTTGCTCTGGAAAGCCAGTTATTGCTTTCTATTGGAGAAGAAATAATAAGAAAAGCTTTGTCTCTCAGGCAGGTTTTTCTTTTCCAAGGTTCTCTTGCTCTCAAATATTGTGTCTGCTTATGCTATTCTGATTATTGACTTTTGACCTATTATTCTGTCTTGATTTATATTTCCTTGTAATCTGTGGATCCCAACTTTGTTTCCACCCAACATTCCCAAACTTTGTCTTTAATTTCCAGTTCTTCACTTAATAGTTTTAAGTCTTCATTCACCATTATCCATGACATAACATAGGGATTGGATTGTGGTCTGAATGGCATTTTATTTTATTTTTTTGTGAATGGCATTTCAAAACAAGATTTGACTATTTTATTTGAGGCTTCAGAAAGGTAGACAATATTAGTTCCTTCGTCCTTCCTTTTTTCTAGGACTCCTTGACGAATCACTAGCTACAAGGGAAGAAAATAGTGAGAGAAACACAACAATTTATTTCATCTCAAATAAACTTCCCTAAAAGTTTTAACATTAAGTTGAAGGTGAGCCTGGTAGTGTATGGTTGGCTTTGTTGTACTCTTGTACTGCGACTCCCACTTCTGGGTTTAACTTTGCCTGCCTTCATTCAGTTGGCTTTCTCTGCACATTGTCTTGCCAGATGTATGTGGAAATTGTTATGACAGTTTTTCCATCCCATGGAACAGATGTCAGATCCCTCCTGATCCTTGTTTTTCTCCATTGGCCTTGATGTATAACCATGGCCTTGTTGTCACAATGAATCTTTATGTTCTTGTCCTTTTATGGGCTTCCCAAGTATTGCTGAGGTTTCCAGATCTTAATTGATAACAGCTATACTTGGCTGCATTATGTTTTTTAGCTCTAAAACTACATCCTTCCCTAACAGGTTGGTACCAGTTTAGAGTCCTATTTCTAGAAATACACAGATGTGTCCCTTGTCCCTTTGTTCTTTGTTCTTTCTAACTGTGCTTTTATTTCTTTAGCTTTGATACAAGTGGTCTTGCTGGGAGACCCCTGATGGTAAGAATGACTGAGTTTTTGGTTAAAAGGAGGTTAGTGGAGAACATGTTGCACTGCAAATTCATTCATTCTTTCCTCTCCTTCCTTCCTCACTTCCAGTTAGTTGCTAAGTCTTCTCCAATTTACCTCTGTAAGATCCCTCACATCGTGCCCCTTTTTCCCCCACTCACATCACTGACATCCTTGGCTAGGCTCTCCTTACATCTCGCCTGGACCACTGCAATTGATCTCCCTGCTTTTTACCCATCTGTCACATACCTATCAAACTTATCTTTCAATGATTCCCTATTGACCTTAAGATATAATATAAATTCCTGAACTTGGCTTTTAAAGGTCTTCAAAATTTGCTTCCAGCTTACTATTCTAGATTTATTTCACTATGTTCCCCTCCACTCACTTTACAGTGAGTCAAACTGGCCTATTTGCTATTCTCCAAACTCAGCATTTCATTTCCCAGCTCTTATCTTTGCACATGCTCTTCCCCAGGTCTATAATGCACTTCCTTTTCACATTTGCTTCTTATAATTCTTAGATTACTTCAAGAATCAGCTTGTTTCAAGCTGCTTCTTCCAAAAAGTCTTTCTTGATAAGCTAAGATATTAGTTTCTTTTCTACTTCAAATTATTTTATATTTATCATCTGTGTAAACTGAGGTCCAGAGCAGGGCATAAGAAGAAATAAGAATCCAAATCTCTTCACTCTAGGGCTACCAAAACTTTAAGCAGACTTTCCTTCTTGTTGTCCTACTTAGGCTAAAAAAAAAAAAAACAAAAAACAAGAAGAAGAAGAAGCAATCGAGATTTTTGCAGGTTTTAACCTTTAGCAGGAGTTTTTTCCCCCCATCAGTGGAACATATTTAGTGGAACCACAGAAGGTCTAAAATAGCTCTTAAGAGCATAAGAATCACAGTTGATTAGATGACTTCAATTCAATTCATTTCATTTCTTTCCAATGTTCCTCAGAATCCTTTTTCCCCGTCATATTGTTCTAGGCAAGACCTGGATCAATTAAATGGGGTAGGATTAAAACCAGATGAGACATTCATAGACTATAAAAGTTTAACAAAATGAAGTTCATTAACACTAATATGAAGAGGATAGCAAAAATATATAATCAGGGTATACAAGAAGAGGGATATATAATGAGGAGGAAAGTGTAGAGGGGAATAGATAATACCCAAATCTCACTGATAGCTGAACTAGTCAAAGGAAATGAAGATTATACACACATAATTGGGAACCAAAATTCAGCTGACGAAGAAATGGGAGAAAAAGGAAGAAGACAGAAGGAAGAATAAGGGAAGGATTGATCCTAAGAAAATGAAATCTAATTAAGACTGTATAAAAACATTATAGCTATTCTTTTTGCAGTAGTAAAGAATTGGAAACTGAGGGGTGCCCTTCAATTGGAGAATTGCTAAACAAATTATGGGGTATGAATATATATGAATATGTATTTCTATGTGTATATGTGTGTGTGTGGTAAACAACTGTTGTTATAAAATACTATTCTGTTTGGCCTCATTTATTTACTCACATATGTGACCTTAGGAAAACTATTTTACCTCTGCTTGTTTCAGTTTTCTCAACTGTAACATGGAGTTAATAACAGCATCTACCTCTCAGGGTTGTGAATATCAAATGAGAAAATATTTGTAAAAAAGTACCTAGCACATTGCTTGGCTGTATAAATGTTTATTCTCTTCTCTTTCCTCTTCCCTGTTTTGTAAAAATTATTCACAAAAGGACCTTGAAAGATTTGTGTGAATTGGTGCAAAGTGAAATAAGCAAAAACAGTAGAAGAATTTAAATGATGACAGCATTATGAAGGCAAAGAATTTCGAAAGACTTAGAAACTCTGGTCAGCATAATGATGATTCCATATTACTCACCTTTTCTTAAAGAGATGAAGATCTCAGAATGAAGAGAATATTTAAAAAATATGGTCCATGTAAGAATTTGTTTGATTTAACTATACATGTTTGTAAAATGGGCTTGGTTTCTTCTTTTTTGCTCAATTTGTGGATGGGGCAGAAGGTGAGAGGTATATGTTTAACAACTGAAATTTTTTAATTATAAAAATATTTAACAAAAAGATAAATAAGGAAGATATTAAGTACCTGAATAAAATTTTTTAAAAGTTATATAATATAGACCTTTGGCAATTTCAGAATGAGAACAAAAATGTGTCATATGCTAGGGCATACAAACATCAATAAATACAAAAAGGCAAAAATGTTAAATATATAATTAATGACTGAATTACAATGCAATAAAAATTAGAATCAATAAAGATATTTGGTTAAAGAATTCAAACTTAAATGGAAGCTAAATTATTTAATCCTAAAGAATTTCTGGGCCAAAAAAGAAACCATAGAAACAATAGTTAACACCACAGAAGAAAATTACAAAAATTAGATATCATAGTAAAACTTTTGGTAACCAGCCAAAGCAGTTTCTTAGGGTAAAATTCATAATTCTAAGAACAAAAGAGGGAAAGAACAGATCCAGGAACTAGATATGCAAGTAAAATATATAGAAAAGCAACAAATTTTTAAAAACTAAATACAAAAATTTTTTTTTAAAAATCAAAGATAAAAATGAAAATTTAAAAAAACCATTGAATTAACAAACAAAACAAAGACCTGTTTTTTGTTCTTGTGTTTTTTGATGGGGGTGAGAAAGTATAGGGAATGAACAAAATAAATATTTTATTTTATCTAGTTTAAAAAAGAGAGAGGAAAACCAAATTGCCAATATAAAAATATGAATATTTTAAAAATGAATAAATTAAGTGGAAATAAATGAAATCATTAAAACTATGTTGATTTTGTATTTTATGATTTACATATGTTATTTCTTTATAATGAATCTCTTTCATATGTTTTTTCATTGAATTCTCATCACTTAGCACTAAATAAATGTTTGTTGATTGGTTTTCCAAGTATATAACAATCTCTTCCCAAAAAACTTACATGAAACAGACGTATACTTATAAAAACATTAAAATACATTAATAGAATGAGAAGAAAGTTTAAATAACTCAATATTATAAAAAGAAATCGAGCAATCCTATGTCATATTGCTTCCCAAAAGGGGAAAACTTCTGAAACCAGCAAACATTCAAAGTAAAAATTAATTCCACTATTACATAAATTCTTTGGAAAAACAGAGAAAGGCAAGATTCCAATAAAACCCTTCTATGAGGCAAATAAAGGTCTTGATACTCAAATCAGGAAAAGACAAAGCAGAAAAAGAAAACCATAGAATACAATCTCAAATGACTATTATTGCAAAAAAAATAAATAAAATACTAGCAAAGAGAATACAACAACATATTTAAAAGATTATAAATGTTGACCAGGTAGAGTTTATACCTAGAATAGGTATTGGTTCAATATTGAGGAAACAAAAGGCAATAACAAAAACAATAAAGAGGAAAACACAAACCAATGAAGAATGACTATTGATCAAACCATTGAACACTACACTACTTTGTCCATTTGCTTCTGTAACTTGAATACATTGAGCAATTTTTCTTTTTAAAACTAGTTATCAAATCGTTTTAATTATGATTCTGTAGTAGAGTTTGAGATTTGTAACTGCTCTGTCTTCTTCCCTTCTATCCCACTTTTAAAATTCTTTACTTTAAGGTTCTTGACCTTGTATTCTTGCTGATAAATTTTGTTAGTTTTTCTAGTTCTTTGGAAAAATTATTTGGTAGTTTGATTAGTATGGTCCTGAATCTGTAGAATGAATTAGCATTGTCATTTTTATTATATTGACCAAACTTGAGCAACTAATATTTCTCTATTTATATCTGTCTTTATCTCTGCAAAGAAGAAAAAAGAAAGGAAGGAAGGGATGGAGGGAGGGAAAGAGACAGAGAAAAATAGAAGGGGGGAAAGAGAAGAAGAAGAAGAAGAAGAAGAAGAAGAAGAAGAAGAAGAAGAAGAAGAAGAAGAAGAACAACAACAACAACAACAACAACAACAACAACAACAACAACAACAACAACAACAACAAGGAGGAATAGGAGGAGGAGGAAGAGGAGGAGGAGGAGAGGAAAAGAAGAAGAAGAAGATCTCTCTATGACATATGAGGGGTTGAAAAGGAGGAATTATAACACTTGGTTCAATAGACCAGTTGTATGTGATTCTCTCTTCACTGGTGGAGATGGATTATTTAGTGTCCTTTGCCTGGGGCAAACAGAGTCAGTGTAAGCTGAAGGGAGAGAGTAAATAGAGAGGCAGAAAAACAGACAGAGACAGAGAGAAAGAAGGAGGGAAAGAGAAAGGGAGGAAAAGCCAGGCTTTTCTGGTTTACAACTTTGAGAGAAAAGATGCATCATTCTAATCTCTATTCAAATCTCTGATGGAAGAAAAAGACTCTGGGAAGAAGCAGAGAAGCGTTGGTAATCTCAATCATGTCCCTATCCTCAGCTTGTTATACTAGATTTAGGAGAATTTCTTATTGAGGATGATCTGAAACTCTTTCTCTTGATTGAATTGAATTATCTCACTCCTAATGAGAGAGCTCCTTTAGTATATATTGTCTAATATATTCTTCTATGTATACTTTCCCTTGTTGATTTTTGGCTAAGATCAAGTATAGTATCTGTTCTTTGGGCAGCAACGTGATACTGAATAAAGTGCCAGGTCTGGAGGCAGGAAGACTCCTCTTCCTGAGTTCAAATTGGGTCTCAGACACTTACTATATGTGTGCCCCTAAGCAAGTCATTTAACCCTGTTTGCCTCAGTTTTCTCATCTGTAAAGTGAACTGGAGAAGGAAATAGCAAATTACTCCATTATTTCTGCCAAGAAAATTCAAATGAGGTCACAAAGAGTCAGACATGACTGAATTAACTAAACAATATTAATCTACTTTTTCTGATTTCTATTTTGCTATTAATTCAGATTTATGGATTCATTTGCTATTTGCAATGTGTATTCATTTTGGAAGTGGAATTTGATGGGAAGGAAAGCAAGCTGTGGATATATAATTTAGGGCCCTCCTTTTTTGTAAAAGAATTGTGATCAGGAGTACATCTTGAACCTAAAACTTACTTTCCCATGACTAACAATATTTAAGACAGCAAATAGATATAACTGTAGCCTAGTACTCCCTCTTTTTGAAGAGAGCAGAGTGTCCAACTTTTGGCTCCAACCTCTTGCTTTTCCAGTTGACAGGAATCAGTTTTCCTTGGACAAGAAAGATGGGGAGGAGACTATATTTTTAGTCATGCCCTTGAACCTCTGTGACATCTAGAGTGAGCCATGAGATATATGATCTCCACATAAGCAAAAACAAAACAGCTCCCACCCACCCATATCTTACAGAATGAAAAAGCATTTTAAGTACTTATTGTATGCTGTCAGACACAAATACAAAAGAAAGACAGACTCTATTCTCTTTTTTACTCTTTTTTTCCCTGAGGCAATTGGGGTTAAGTGACTTGCCCAGGGTCACACAGCTAGGAAGTGTTAAATGTTTGAGGTCAGAATGAACTCAGGTCCCTTCAAGGCTGGCACTCTATTCACTGTGCCATCTAGCTCCCATGACAGATCCTGTTCTCAAGGGGCTCATATTCTAATGAGGAAGACAAATATATAGGAAGTTTCAACTGCAAAGTAGTTGGAAAGTCCCATCATTCCTTAGAAGATAATGTATCTTCTGCACCTTAGAAGAGAAATCCAGGCTGTTTCACTGCCCCAATTGATACTTCTGTCTCACTAACCCAACAAGAAGATACTCAGTGAATTAGTCAATAAACGCTTATTAAGCATCTATTATGTATATTGTACTAAGCAGAGAGGATACAAAGAAAGGTAAAAGTCCTTGCTCTAAAGAGTTCACAACCTAATGAAAGAGACTACATGAAAATAGCTATGTCCAAACAATCTATGTACAGGATAAATAGGAAATAAGCAACAAGGGAAGGTAGCGATGCAGGTTGTGGTCCCTTTAAGAAACTAGTCCTTTCAGATTGATTTATCAATTCAGGAAGCTAGAACCTTTGATTCACAAATCCTGGTCAAAATCATCCCTTTGAATTCCAATAGAAGATCTGGGTCCCAGCCCCCTCTCAGATCTGAGACAACTTGGGCTGTCCCAGCCCCTATTCTAATGATCTGCTCAGGTTTCCCAATCCCCACCAAGCAAACTCTAGCCCTCATTGAAACCCAGTGAGGACCCAACTTGGGACTCTACCTACAGGCCCCTTTAGCTAAATCTATCATTATAAAAGAGCCAAGCTAGAGCCCTCTCTTTGCAGAGGTTCCAAACATTCCAGCCTTACACCTGGCATGCCAGGGTTCTTTGTCCACTGGAACCCTGTTTCTGGTGCCCTCCTCTCTTTATCCTCACCTATTTCCTTAACTAGACTTTAACCTTACTTCCAAACCCCATAATAAACCTCTTTTATCAATCTAGGTTTTCGGATTTGTAAATTCCTTTACAGGGGACTCTTGTGCTGCTCCTAGACGTCATTTAATTCTGTATCCTGTACTGAATCCAAAGGGGTTTCAGGGAAGCTCTATTTGACTCCCTGCACCCTGAACCTGCCACTAGACTTCAATTAAACTCTAATTTCATTTAGGTACCCCATATCTAGACCTCATCAGTACTAGAATTAAGGGGAATTAGAAAAAACTTCCCAAGGAAAATAGATTTTTACTGGGACTTGAAGGAAGCGAGGAAAGCCAGAGGGCAAAAATGAAGCAGGGAGAGTATTCCAATTACTTTCAGAAAATAGTAGAGAATCTGAATGTACTCTATAATGTTATTACCTCATCATTTTCAACAGAACTCAAATAGAAATGATCCAAGAATAAGACACCATGTTGTTATTTTCACTTTATACTAATGTTCTATAGATTATTACATAAGTGGATTAAATAATTATTTTTTGCAGTTAGTTAAAATTATTGGGAGGTAAATTCATTCTCTGCTGGCTTACTAGAAGCATCCTCAGATAGTTCTAGTGGCAGATAGTATAACAGGGATACTGTATGCCTTATCCTGTTTCCTCATGATTTTAATCTCCTCATCTAGATCTCTTTATTTTAAGGGGATTTTTTGGTTCCATATAGTTTATATATGTTGAGTATTTGGCAAAGCAACATTCAATTTTGTTTTCCTTTTTTATCATTACTAACTTAACAAATATTAACATTCCTCCAAGCTAAGATCACATGTAAAACCATGAATCTTATAGAGTTCTGTGTTGTTTTCAAAATCAATTTCAAATTTGATTGAAATCAACAAACATTTAAGGACCCTATATGCTAGGCTTGGTATCTGGGCATGGGGATACAAGATCAAAATAAAATATTCCCTGCCCTCAAAGAGCTTACTGAGGAGATACAACCTATACACAAAAAAATTAATACAAACACTATACAAAGTAATTTCAAGAGAAAGAGTTTAACAACTAAAGGAAAAGTCTTCATGTAGGAAGTGTCACTTGGAAAGGAACAACTTGAAGGAAACTAGGGATTCTATGAGATGGAGATGAAAAGGGAATGAATTCAACATGAGTGACCACTTGGTCACTAAGGCAAAGAAATGGGAGATGGATGCTGTACATAGAAAAGAGCCAGCATGTTAGTTTAACTAGAGACCAGCATGAACAGCATGAGGTAAATGAGAGCCATAATGTTGAGGGCTTAAAGACCAGGTTGAGGATTTTGTATTTAATCTTGGAAACAACAGTTAATCACTAAAAATATTTGCATAAGGGTCATAACTATGTTTTAAGAATATCAACTTGGCAGTTAAGCTGGAGAATGGATTGGAAAGGGAGAAGCAATTGTAAAAGTTCAGGTAAAAGCTGATAAGAGTCAAAACTGGGATAGAAAATGTGTGAGTAGAAAGGAGATCTATGTGAGAGATGTTGTAGAGGTAAAATAGACAAAAGCTGGCAGTATTTTGATATTGGTAAGCAATTGAAGAGTCAAAAATGACTCTAAGGTAGTACATGGGTGACTGGAAGGATGGATTTGCCATCAACTGAGATAGGGAAATCTGGAAGAGGGATGGGTTTGGGGGCAAATATAATGACTTCTGTTTTTCCCATGCCAAGTTTGACATGCCCATGGGTCATCTAGGCTCAGAAGGCAATTGGTATTATGGGAATGAAGTTCAAGAGAACTTATGGGCAAAAAAAGTGGGTTACTGAATTTATGTTATGATTTCTAAGAACTTAATGATGTGACTATTCAAGACTAGGACCCCTTTGCCAGTAATCCCAGGTCTGTTAGATCAAAAAAGTGATTTTTACCAAGCAAGGGGGTCTTACAACATAATATGTGTTTAAGATAATAATAAGTAGATGATTTTCCAAACATGCTATTGGCAATTTAATTACTAGGTTGTGTCATTTGGGTTATGGTAGAAGATAATCTACTTGAAGGGAAGGACTTTTAAAATTTTTCTTTTATCCCTGGCACTTAGCCCAACACATAGTAGGTGCTTAATGATGCTAATTAATTGATTATATAACAGTCCATGAGCATCATTTCCCAGGTTTCACTGGACTGTGGAGTGGTATTTTATTTGGTTGCTAATCCTATTTCCTCCAAGACCCCAGCAATACATAAGCTAGGTCCAGACTGTGCTTTAGCACTTGTACCAGCACTACCTCTTTGTCATCTTGGAAAAAATGCCATTTTGGGCAGGAAGATACACAAATCTGTTAGAAGAGAGCACAGTTAGACCCACACAGAATACTTCAATGAGGGACGTTATTCAAAGATGTCTAAAGGTTCTAAAATGTTTACAGGTACTGTTGCTGTTCATCCCTTTGCTTGTTTGCTCTCATAGTTCTCCAGAAGCCTATGGAAGAGATGATTTTTGGTGAACTTAAGCAGCAATGGTCATGTACCCACACCACCACAAGCCTTTTGTGGTTGAGACCAATGCAACAAACACAGTAGTAGAAGTGATTCTCTTGGAAACCAAGACAGTTCTCAACATTCTTTGGCTTTGTACATATTTCACCCACAAATTTTCCTTGGCCTAATGGAACTATACAATTTTAGAGAAGAAGCTATTTGCTATAGAAACCACACTCAATTTAGGTTCAGAGTCACTATAAAGGTAATCCCAGAGTGGTAAATGCAGACCATAAAAACCTGGAGCACCTCCAGACTGCCAAAAAATTAAACCTATAAAAATCTAACTCATGCTTCGCTTCAGATAGTTCGACTTCTCAGCAGTTTTATCTTAGGGAAACAAAATTGCCAAACTGATGCACCATTGTAGAAACAAATGTCACTCTTTAGAATCTTCACTGTGTCAGCCGTTACTGTGTCCCAAGAACTTTTTGATTACATAGCACTAAATCGACTCACCAGAACTACTCTATCAGTAATAGGTTCCAGAATCTATTCCCAGGCTGTGATAGTACAAATGCATAGTTGCTTCCCTAAAATGAGTTTCATGGGAGTGATTGTGACTGGATGATGCAAGTCTAGTTCTTATGAACATGTATATTGTGATCTTTCTGACCCAGTCTTTATGTGACCTGGGGCATGTACAGATATTATTTCCAGCCATCTTTTCACATGAAGAAGAGAAAGTTTTTAATTGGCTGTTGAACCAGACGCACATTTATTTTTTTATTAAAGCTTTTTAATTTTCAAAACATATGCATGGATAATTTTTCAACATTAATCCTTGCAAAACCTTATGTTTCAATTTTCTCCCTTCTCCCCCACTTCTCCTAGATGGCAAGTAATCCAATATATGTTAAATATGATAAAAATATATGTTAAATCTAATATGTGCATACCTATTTATACAATTATCTTACTGCATAAGAAAAACCAAATGAAAAAAGAGAAAGAAAATAAAATTCAAGCAAACAATAACAAAAAGAATGAAAATGCTATGTTGTGATCCACACTCAGTTCCCACAGTCCTCTCTCTGGATGCAGATGGCTCTCTTTGTCACAAGATCATTGGAACTGGTCATTTACATTTACAAGGTGCTAACTGGCCAAGGCAATTAATCTTTCCCTATTGGCTATGATTAACTAAGGAATTCTGTTAGCCTCCATGTGGAGAGCTCATATTTCCCTACCTGTGCAGCTGCCATGTCGAGGAAGAGCCCCTATTTCTGACTTTATTGTATCTATTCCATTCTTTTCTTAGGTATAGTAAAGACTAGGCTATATATGACCTTGCGAACTTCAAAAAGTCAGAGAGCCAGCCACCAGAGGTCTGGAAGCTAGAGTACATACCATATTTTGAGAATGGGAGGGCATAGAGAGAGTTAATCACTCTGGTCATTTAAAATCTTTTATATTACATGCTAAGATCTGCGTCCGTGCCAATCAAAAGCCTCCTTTTTTCCCCAGCTAGTGGTAATCTGACTGGAAACATAGTCATGCTCAAGTCAACAAAGGGACTATGTCTGGGTTGGCTACATGCTTATTTTTTTTTAATTTTTACATTCATTTTTATTGAATTACAATTTTCTTTTTATATATCTATACAGACACACACACACACACACACAAACACAACATTATTTATTCATTTATTTATTTATTTATTTTTCTTTCTTTTTTTTATAGCTTTTTATTTACAAGATATATGCATAAGTAATTTTTCAGCATTGATAGTTGCAAATCCTTTTGTTCCAACTTTTTCCCTCCTTCCCCCCACCCCTTACCCCAGATAGCAGGTTGACCAATACATGTTAAATATGTTCAAGTATAAGTTATATACAATATAAGTATACATATCCAAACAGTTATTTTGCTGTATAAAAAGAGTCGGACTTTGAAATAGTGTACAATTTGTCTACATGCTTATAAGAACTAGGGACTTGCATTGACTAATCCTTAACTTCATTACATGGGTAAAGACTGTAGCCTTATAGAATAGTTAAACATTCATTTTGTTTCTTTTTTCTCTGTTCCTGCTCACTCTAACTCAGTTTCAAATTATCTAACCAATTAATGCCATGAAATAGAGTTTAAGAATATCATTAGCTACCCAAAGTAAGGGTAGCTACTGCTGACACCCTTGCCTCCACTAGGAATATAAGGTATGGTGATATGAAAACAAGCACATTGATTCTCAGATCTCAGCACAATCATCCTGCAGTGTAAACCCAATTTACTGAGAAGTCTCCAGGACTCAGAAATCAGAAAAGCTATCTTGACTCCAGTACTGAATCTGATCAGGTGATATTTTTTTTGTGCAAAGTGTATGTTTAATGCTGCAAAATAAAGTGAATATTTTGTCTGAATTAATCTGTTTTAGGAATTGCATTTGCTACATATGCCCTTCATTTCATTACTTACCTCTGCTGAAATTATGGATCTCATCCTCAGAGAGAATTTTTTTGGCTATCCAGTCTCCTATCCCACTTTATATTTAATTGGTGTTCTTAGATACTGTTCATTGCCTTTCAGATTAAAGTCCATTTTTCCCCAACCTGTTTCCCAAGTTGTGTATGTGTGTGTGTGTGTGTGTGTGTGTGTGTATACATGCAATATAATGTTGTATACATACACATATATAGTATCTACTTCTGGTAGATGAGTAAGTCCATTAAACTTACTCCTTGATGAGCTCTTGTCATTGAGGTCAGTACTTCTGGTTTTGAGCAGCCACCTTCAGCAGGAGTACAATTCTGTGCTTTAGCATTCAGAAATGTTGGAAATCCTCAGGCTACTATTAGCAGGAGCCTCTTTTGTTCTCATAGTCTGCTCTCTTAGGTCCTTGAGCTCTGATGTTATTTGCCTCCAAAACAGGAGATGGGAAAATAGAAATATTGCCATCTCCTTTTAGTAACTATTCCTAGTACAACATAGGACTAGACTTCTTAGTGAGAAATGAGTGACAATGTAGTACATTTCCCAAGTCTTCCTCTTACAGATTAGGCCATAATCTGGCAATTGCCATTTGCCCAAAAATCATCAAATAGGGGTCAGAGTTTCTGAATTGTTTTTTTAACTGAGGTTCTTTTATTGGTCTACATAACTGAGTGGGTCTTGATCTTTTTATTTGCAAATGAGCTATTCTAACCTTCATAATCATAGAAAAAGTGAAAATGATACACAAAATTGAAGAAAACTTCTGGTTACTTTTCATTATCTTTTTTTACTTTCTCCTTACACATAGCAAATTTATAAATGCTTAAATGAGCATTCTCTTATATTATAATTTCTTCTTTTAAAGTTTTTTTTAATTATAAAGAAAATCACCACAGCACATGGAGGGCCTCAGTTTGAATCAGGACTAGGACAGTGCAGGGGTGGGGGGGGGGGGAACCCACATTGTTATAGTAAAAATAAGTTTTATTGAATTGGAACAATCTCATATTTCCCACAGCTGTGGGAAAACCCAGGAGAGACCCCATGAAGCAGCAGCCTATAGAAGAATATTCTGACATCACTAGCAAGATCTAGAAAGAGATTTCAAATGACCCTAATTAGGGTAACCTCTTTAATGTGGACAGCCTCCTAAGTGTATAGTGTATACAGAGTCACTACAGGATCTCCAAATAGTTACTACAAATAAGAGGATTCCATAGGACAGCCAGATTCAAGTTTTAGCCACTACCTGTCTGAACAAGTGTTGATCATTATAGATAAATCTGAGAAAGACCCCTTTGCCCATCTTGTCTTTCCATGTAAAGCCTTCCACAAATCTGCTTAATACAGGCAGCTAGGTAGTACAGAAGACGAAGTATTGTACCTAATACTTTTATTATTAGTATATAATACTAATACTAAGGAGTAAGGAAGAAATGAATTCCAATTAGGCTTCGAGTACTTATTACCTGTGTGGTCCAAGCAAGTTAAATGGCCTCTTTCAACCTTGTTTTCCTCACTTATAAAATGTAGATTATATCAGCACCTATTTCCCTATATTTTTGTGAGACCAAATAATATAAGATCTGTAAAATACTTAGCACAGTGTAGTAGATGCCACATAAATGCTTATTTTCTCCTTTCCCTTCAAAATAGAGATATGTTTCATCATCAGTGGGAATCATCAATGGTTATTTCATTGATCAGGATTTTTAAGTCTTTCAAATTTTTCCCCTTTTTTCTGGTCATTGCAAATAATTCTCCTGCCTCTCTTTATTTCTCTATGCAACAATTCATACAAATCTTCTCAGATTTCTAAATTTATCTCTTTCATAATTTCTTACACACAACATTCCATTGGTAGTTATTCATATGAATTTGTTCAATTATTCCCCATTTGATGTGCACTCATTTTTTTCTCTAGTTCTTTGCTACACAAAGCGTACCAAAAGTGTTACTATGAATATTTTGTTCAATTAGATTCTTTCCCTCTATCTTTGATTTATATAAAATGAAGGAGTTGGGCTACAGGACTTCTAAGATCCCTCCCTGCTCTAAATTTATAATACTGTAATCCTTCCTAAAATATCTTCCTTCCTTCCCTCCTTTTTGTTTCTTTCTGTTTTAATTTCTTTCTGTCTTAATTTCTTCCTTCCTTTCTTTTTTGTATACTCTATTTATTGAAACATTCATTTTTAAAATTTTTTGAGTTCCAAATTCTCTCCTTCTCTCCATTCTCTTCCCCACCCACTGAGAAGACAAGCAATATGATATCAATTATACATGTGAAGTCATGCAAAACACATTTCCATATTAGTTATATTGCCAAAAAACAAGAAAAATAAAGTAAGTGAAAAAAGTATGCTTCAATCTATACTTAGGGTTAATCACTTCTTTCTTCATTTGTGAATAGCCTTTTTCATTATTGGTGTATATTTCTAGCAGTGATCACATTGGGTTAAAAAGTATGCACCATTTAGTCATTTGCAAGGTGTTCCAAAATGTTTTTCAGAATAGTTAGACCAATTCATAATTGTACTAATAGTGAATCAGTGAGCTTCTCTTCTCATAACTATTTCAAGAATTGTAATTTTTCTTATTTTTGTTCCTTTTTGGAAGGTCATCTTTGGCAAACTGATGGTGTGAGCTTAATTTGCATTTCTTTTATTAGTAATTTAGAGAAGTTTTAGGATATAATAAAATAACTAGCATTTACACAGTGTTTTCATCTTACAGATATTATTTGTAAACAACTTGAATTTCTTCCTTTGAGAACTTTTTATTTTCTTTTGATCATTTATCTGTTAAAAATGGTTTTTCTCCTTATAGAATATAGAATAGAAGCTTGAAAAACCTCCCCTGCCCTAAAAGTAGACCTTAACTTTTTTTAAAAATTTAAGAGAACTTTGACCATAGACAGCTTTTATAGTGAAAGAGAAGAATAGATTTCAAACCCTGAGAAGACTAAAAGCAGATTGTCTTCAGATGAAGCCCTAAAAGATGACATAATCTGGTCCCCATCATACAAGGCTCTCCCAGAAGAAATTTAAAAGGATCTTAATAGAATATAGAATGTTTACATTCATTCTCTATCTTTCATTTTATAAAGGAGAAATTTATTCAATGATCCTTTTCTCCAATTAGCTGCTTTCCTTCTAATTCTGTTTGTTATTTATTCAGATTACCTCCATTACTTATTCATTCAATAACTCTTTTCCTACCTTCAAGTGAAATGAGATAGTTACTCAAATGTAATTCCTCTTCTTCTAATTTTTAAAATAATATTATCTTTTATATCTAGGTCATGTACTCATTTGGAGAATATTTTAATGTATGATATGACATGTTGTTCAAAACAGAAATTTTCCCCAATTGCTTTCTAATTTTCCCAGAAGTGTTCATCAAATAATGAACTGCCCTAGTACTTGAGGTAAACAAACAATATACAGATAAGTCAAACAGTATAATAATGGATTAAATTGTTACATTGATCAGCTTTTCTATTTTATAACCAGTACCCCGTAGTTTTGATGATTATTGCTTTATTATACAGCTTGAGAACTGTTACTCTTAGGAATCCTTCCCACCTTTTAAAAAAAATTATTAATTTCTTTGTTTCTGCAGGTAAATTTTGCTAAAAATTTGTCAGTTTGGGGGGATGGAGCCAAGTTGACAGAGAGTTTCTTTCTGATCTTCTCCTACAACCTTCAGACCAATGAGCAAATCCAGCCTCTGAATTAGCTCTGGACTAACAGAATCCACAAATATTGGGAGTACCACAAATTACCAGCAGAAGATAATTTTGAATATAGCCAGAAAAGGTCTATTTTAATTGGAAATGGGAGGGAGGCAGCTAGCTCAAGCAGCTGAACACAGATGCCAGCACAGACAACGCAGAGTACTGGGGAGGTTTGGACTCTGTGGAGTGGTGCAGACTCCAATGGCGAGGAATCTACAGCAATGTTGGTTGCAAGCCAGTAGATCAGCAGAGAAGTTATCAAACATACAACACAAACACAAAAGGTAAATCGTGAACCCTGAAACCAGCACTGGGAATGAGTCAGTACTGACCCAGTGCAGCCACAGCCACTTATAGAGGAAATAGCTGCTTGTAGAGGAAGCTTGGAAAACCTCCCCTGCCCTAAAAGTAGACCTTAACTTTTTTTAAAAAATAAAGAGAACTTTGACCATAGACAGCTTTTATAGTGAAAGAGAAGAATAGATTTCAAACCCTGAGAAGACTAAAAGCAGATTGTCTTCAGATGAAGCCCCCAAAGATGACATAATCTAGTCCCCATCATACAAGGCTCTCCCAGAAGAAATTTTAAAGGATCTTAAAAGAGATCTAGAAGAAAAATGGAGAAAGGAAATAAAAACCTTGCAAGAGGGTTTGGAAAAGGCATATAATTCATTAAAAGATAGATTTGATAAAATTTTTAAAAAGAAAACAACCCCCAGAAAAACAGAATTTGTGAACCAGAAAAAGAAAATAATTCCTTAAAAAACAGAATTTGATCAAATCCAACACCAATTCCTATTACAACACTAGAAAGTATAGGAATAAATGGACTTTTCTTTAAAACAGTAAGATCTATTTAAAACCATCTAATTTAAAACCATCAGCAAACATCGTATGTAATATGGATAAACTGGAACCATTCCCAATAAGATCAGGGGTGAAACAAGGTTGCCCACTATCACTATTACTATTTCATATTGTATTAAAAATACTAAAAATTAAAAATTACCAAAGGGCAATAAGAGAAGAAAAAGAGATTAAAGGAATTAGAATAGGTAATGAAGAAACCAAATTATCACTCTTTGCAGATGATATGATGTTATACTTAGAAAACCTTAGAGAATCAACTAAAAAAGTGTTTGAGGTAATCCACAACTTTAGCAAAGTTGCAGGATATAAAATCAATCCACATAAATCATCAACATTCTTATACATTACTAACAAAATCCAAAAGCAAGAGATACAAAGAGAAATTCCATTTTAAAATAACTGTTGAAAAGATAAAATATTTGGGAATCTATCTGGCAAGGGAATGTCAGGAACTATATGAGCAAAACTACAAAACACTTTCCACACAAAGTCAGATCTAAGCAAATGAAAAAATATCAAATTCTCTTGGATAGGTCAAGCAAATAATAAAGATGACAATACTACCTAAACTAATCTATTTATTTAGTGCTATACCAATCAGACTCCCAGGAAACTTTTTTATTGACCTAGAAAAAATAACAACAAAATTCATCTGGAATAACAAAGTCAAGAATTTTAAAGGAATTAATGAAGAGAAAAGCAAATTAAGCTGGCCTAACTGTACCAGATTTAAAATTATATTTAAAGCAGTGGTCATCAAAACCACTTGGTACTAAGAAATAGAGATGTTGATCACTGGAATAAGTTAAGTTCAGAGAACAAAATAGCCAATGACTATAGCAATCTAGTATTTGACAAACCCAAACACCCCAGCTTTTGAGATAAGAATTCACTACTTGACAAAACTGCTGGGAAAATTGGAAACTAGTATGGCAGAAACTAGACATAGACCCACACCTAACATTATATACCAAGATAAGGTTGAAATGGGTTCATGATCTAGACATAAAGAATGAGATTATAAACAAATTAGAAGAACATAGGATAGTTTACCTCTCAGATCTGTGGAAGAGGAAGGAATTTGTGACCAAAGAAGAACTAGAGATCATTACTAATCACAAAATAGATAATTTTGATTATATTAAGTTAAAAAGTTTTTTTTAATGCAGACAAGATTAAAAGGGAAGGAATAAACTGGGAAAACAATTTTACATCCAAAAAATCTGATAAAGGCCTCATTTCTAAAATACCTAGAGAATTGGCTCAAATTTATAATAGTTCAAGCCATTCTCCAATTGCTAAATGGTCAAAGGATATGAGCAGAGAATTTTCAGTTGAAGAAATTGAAACTATTTGTAGTCACATGAAAAGGTGTTCCAAATCACTATTGAGCAGAGAAATGCAAATTAAGACTACTCTGAGATACCACTACACATCACTCAGATTGGCTGAGATGACAGGAAACAATAATGACAAATGTTGGAAGGGATGTGGGAAAACTGGGACATTGATACATTGCTGGTGAAATTGTGAATGAATCCAACCTTTCTGGAGAGCAATTATGAACTATGTTCAAAAAGTCATCAAACTGTGCATACCCTTTGATCCAGCAGTGTTTCTACTGGGCTTATATCCCAAAGAGATTCTAAAAGAGAAAAAGGGACCCACATGTGCAAAAATGTTTGTGGCAGCCCTCTTTGTAGTGGCAAGAAACTGGAAACTGAGTGGGTGCCCATCAATTAGAACTTGGCTGAATAAATTATGGTATATGAATGTTATAGAATATTATAGTTCTGTAAGAAATGATCAGCAGGATGTTTTCAGAGAAACCTGGACAGACTTACATGAACTGATGCTAAGTGAAATGAGCAGAACCAAGAGATCATTATACATAACAACAACAAGACTATATGATGATCAATTCTGATTGACGTGGCTCTCTTCAACAATGAA